>NW_017729011.1:13767866-13778830 GCF_001723915.1 Gavialis gangeticus | reverse complement strand
TTTTTGCCCCTGTTAAAATTGTTTTTCCTCCTCTGGGGGGGGGGGGGGGTACCTAGAATCCCCTTCAGGATCCAAGCTGCTCACGACCTTGGGGCAAGTTCTAGGTTGGCACACACCTTGTAGAGCATATCTGATTGCTACACAATAGGCCGAGGGATCAGCACAGCTGGTAGCCATCAAAAAAGTGGACTTTTGCAAATACAGAATCAAAAGGAACTCCCTGTGCCCCTCATACCAGGAAGCGGTTCCATGCCAGCTTATCACAGCAGCTGTGACACCAGAAGCTGGGGCTTAATGCTGCACCACAACAGACATGTAACCGGCCTGAGGAGAGGGAGAGCACACACATTGCAGGAAACAGCAGTGTGATCCTTAGCATGACTGATCTTGGCTAAGAAGAATGGGAATTAAAGGTACTGCAGAAAAGAGTGACCCGGAGGTGCCCCTGGGGCTGGCAATTAAGCAAATAGATTTTGGTGAAGTGCTAGGGGTGAGGGGGGGGGGCAGTCTGCTTTATGTCCAGATCCACTTGGCAGTTTTGCAAAGAATTCCATGCGGGAAGCATGTCTTTTCTCGCCCAGCGCCCTGCCTCCTCCCTCTGAAACACCAAGCATCTTTCTAAAACTAGTCCTGCCTGTGACTTTCCATTGTACATCTGCACATTGCTTTTCACTCCAAAGTGCTCTTCAAGCTATATACATGTGTAGTCTCACAGGGATGAAGCCAGCAGCCAACCAGAGCAGGAAGAGACGTGCAAAGTATAAGAAAGTTTGGCCACAGCGGCCTGCTCTGTAGTGGCCTGTTCCACGCTCACCACCCTGCAGCTCCAGCATGCACAGCTCGAAGATCATTACTGCTTTGAGAGGTCCTAGTATGTCCCAACCCTTGTGAGGCCAAGGAGAGGAGAGCAGCGGGATTCTCTCAGGCTGTGAACTCACTGCAAGGAGCTTTTGTGCTAAGGCCGGTTAAGTGGGAGCTCCTGACATTTCTGCATTGCCAGAATGCTCCTCTCCTTCCTTCCTTCCTTTTCAATCAATCTCAAGTAGTAGGATATTGTCCAACAGGTTCAAAAGCTTTTTCTCAGGAACTAGCACTGCAAACAATATGCTCATGTTTGGCTCACATTCCTTGTCAGCCTGGCTCAGCTGAGGCAGCCTGTCCAGAGGATACAAGCACCTGCCCTCCTTCCTGCTCACCACGGGAGCTGAAGGAGAGCTGCCACTGTGAGTCCCGCGGATGGGGATGCTGGCTCCCTGAGAGGATCAATGGCGTTCTGTTCCCCAGGAAGGTAATTAAGGCACTGAGTGGCAGGCAGAAGCAGTAGTGCTGAAATATTAGAGGAGTATCAGGGATCCAAAGACACAGTAGCTCCAGTGATGTGTCAGAAGGCTTGCCAAAGAAAACGTGGCAAGGGCTGGGAGTGGCGGGGAGGAATTGTATTTAATCCCAGAGTTGCAGGCGGTTTGAGACTGTCTACACAGTAGCCCCCTTCAAAAACCAAGGGGAGCATGGAAAATCTCTGAGCTGCTCTGCACAGAGATCACATTTAACTCCAGTGATAAAATTTACAAGGCTCATTCAGAGGAAAAGATGCATTTGCAGTCCCACAGCAGTGCAGCAAGCCAGTTCTTAGGTGTGCCCAGGGCACAGACTCTTCTTTTTTCCAAAGCTATGTTTCATAGATTCATAGATTCATAGATTAAGGGTCGGAAGGGACCTAGTAGATCTTCTAGCCCGACCCCCCGCCAGGGCGGGAGAACAACAAAAACCCCAAAAAGAGAAATGGGACTCAAACGAGTCCAGCTAGGTGGGCATCCAGCCTCTTCTTAAAGACCCCCAGGGTAGGGGCCAGCACCACTTCCCTTGGAAGTGTTATGCCCCTACATCCCAGTCCTCAGGCTCCTCTCTCTGATTTTATGCCTACGTGCCAGCCCAGCTCTTCCATGTGAATAAAATAGCTGGATTATAGGTTTGCAATGAGCCTTGGTTTCTGCATCAGGGTCTCCCTTCCTCAGTTTCCCTCACTACCCAAAACAGAGGTCAAAGGGCTCCTGCATGTGACCTTTTTTATCAAAGAGCTACAGCAGCCCACACTGGGGAATCGGGGGCACGGGAAATCTAGTAAAATAAAGGGTTTTCTTCACTGAACTATATCAGCCAGCTTTGGCTGACAGAGGGTTAACCGGCTTGTCCACTTCTACAGTACATACCTATCTACAGTATCTAACCTTAGCAGTTCGACCTTGCCCTCTGTAACTAGACAGGCTGCCCCCCTGTCCCTTCACGTGATACCTTCTTCCAAAACACTGCCTGTGTCCTCTAGCAAGCTGGTGTAACAGCAGACTCCCAGCCAGAACAAAAGCCCCCATTATCTCTCTCCTGTAGAAAAGTAGTGCTAAGTGTTTTTCTTACCTTCATGCCAGGTTCACCTGGAGGGCCAGCTTGTCCCATTGAGCCAGGCGGTCCCTGTGGAAAAAAAAATGTTGCTAAGTGGAGAGCAAGATCAAAGACTTAATCCCTTTAGCAGAGCACTTTGGGGACAGAGGAGCCCTGGTTGCAGTGTAATTACCTCCCTGGAACTGGCTTAGCGTGCACAACAGTCAAAGAACAAGCCAAGTGCCTCTTTGTGTCCTGTTTCCACAAGGGTGTCTCTCCTTGCCTACTCCCCCCCAGCCTGCAACACACTCCTGACCCTGCTTGCCAAGCAACCTCCCTCTAACTCCTTCAACCTCCTGGCGTATTCAAGGGCTGACCTCCAGCCCTGGGAAAGAAAAAGAAGGAAGGGAGGAGCCCAAGCCTAGACTTGAACACTGTATATAAAGATCACCTATAGAAGCGAAGATGAGGGGTCACAAAAACATTCATCTGCTTTGTTCCTCCTCTTCTCTCCACTCTTGTCATCTGCCCCTTTGTTGTAACAGACTCAAAGGCCCAGTCTGTGCAGTCTTTGTACCAGTATAACAATTCTGCTTAATGTCCATTCCTAGTGTGAATGCAGTTACAGCAGTACGAAGGAGCCTTATATTGGTATAGCTTACTCCGCATCTCTTACAGGGCAGGCTATACCATTATATGCCAGAAAAACTATGTCCATCTGAGTGGGGGTAGATGGAAGGGATTGATCCAGTATAGTTTAAGTGGCATAATGCGTGTGGTAACTAGGACTAGACCACTTGGGTCAGGGCCGAGGTCTCCAATTTGTCCATCAAATGCTACCTACCTCCTGTCATGGGGAGGAAAGGGATTGAGGAACAGCAAAGCTACACTGGAGGTGGGTGGAGCTGGTGCCCTGGGGCCGAGCCCTTCAGAAAGAGCTTGCCAAACTTCTGATCTGACATTTGAATTCACCATCTCCCTTGTCTGGCTCTACGAGAGGTTCAAGACCCCAGCATTATGAGCAGGGTTGGAGTCAGATCTATAGCCACCCTGCAGTTAAGCTGTGTTAGATGAAAGAAAGGAGCTGGAAGATGGGATAACACAGGCCCTTCTCAGAACCTATGCACTGAGGACACACGGAAAGCAGCGTCTCCCAGCAAGCCTTGATTAAACACTTGCTGGAAAGTGAGGAGTAGGGAAGTGGTAGCAGCACGTGCCTCTCGTGCTCGCTCTGCATTTTCCTTCCAGGATGTGTTTAATGTTGCTTTGAGGAGGGTAAAGCTCACGCAACACCCCCTGCACCCCAGCGATGAGGGGAAGCGGTGTCTTTAATCTTTGCACATTTTACACTACTTCCTGCCAGCTCAGGGAGTGGGAATCAGTAAGACAAGGTGGCACAGCAAAAAATGGCTTTACAGGGTTGTTTAGTTATTTGTTTATGGCATTTTCTCTCCAGACCACAATCTCCCTCTTCACTGAAGCTTGGAAACAAGAGCTCATAATCACAGGAGCTCTCAGCAGCCAGGGGAATGAAGCCAGTTTCCAGCTTTATGAATTGGAGGTGGGGGGGTGTGTGTGGGGGGGCATGGTGGGTGTAGGAAAAATGTGGGAATGTCCTGCAGTGAGAAAAACCAAGCTCTGGTGAAAGTAAAACCACCCTTTCTTGGTTTTTTCCAATAGTGCAGGTCCAAGAGAGAGGCTGCTGGAGGAGATATACTAATATATGTAGCTCTGTGCTTTCATGGGAGGCAAGGACCTAGAGTGCTCAGTAGCAGCTTTCCAGATCCCCAGTGTGGTTTACCTCACCACGAGCTTGCTCTGTCCAGTCTAGCAGGCATGAGAATGGAAAAAAAATCTCATGACTCATAAATTTTGCAGTGGGCTGTATTAAAAGGTACCTTCACTGCTGGTTTCAGCACTGAATGAACATCTTGACTATATTACAGTCTCAGAGCAACTGAGAGGAGCTACACGCAGCTGATCAGGACTGACATGATCAGCTGGGACTGTAGAGGTGGATGGTCTCCAGGTTCCAGGAGAATAAGAGGAAATTCTACGGAGCAAACTTTTGCCATGCCGTACTTCCAAATCTGGGGGCAACATTCAAGAATAGCTCCCCTCCTTTTTCTGCAATATGTCACTTTGGCTTCATGGCCATGGCAACACCAAATAAATGTGGTCTGCAGCACAGGCATTTCCTGAAGTCTCCTTCATGCAGACATAGGCGTTAGATTGAGATTGGGTTTAAAGATCAGAACATGTCAAGACTGGGATGAGTAAAATGGTAACCAGTCAGAGATGGGAGAGAGACTTAGAATGTGGCCTCACTCCAGATTTGTCTTGGTTGCTGCATGTCTGACTATACAACAGAGTGAACACGTAGTTCCTAATCGATGGGTGGGTCTACACGAGACACTTTACTGCGCAGTAGCCTAGTCTACTACACAATAAGCATGTGCATCTACACATACACACACTTACTGTGCAGTAAACCTCACTAATCACAAGTAAACCTGTTACTTGCAAGTGCAAGTACCAAATTTATTTGTGTTTACTTACTGCACAGTAGTGCTCGTGTAGATGCCCGACCAGGAGCAAATCAGTCAGCCGGTGGCAGGAGATTGCTCTCTGCCCCCCGAAAGCTGCCTGCTGCTGGGCCAGGCTCCACCACCGGAGCCTGGCCGAGTACTATGTCCCCCTGCCCCAGCAGGAGGGAGTTCCAAGCCCCCTGCTCCAAGATTGCAATCTTTATATCTCCCAGCCTCTGCTTTGCCATCATGATTGGGGTGTGGGGGGCTGGCAGATCCTTATCTCCCAACACCAGTTCTGTGACCATGGGGCTGGTACTGGGAGATCCTCATCTCCCAGCTGCAGCTCCGCAGTCACAGGGCTCAAGCTGAGAGATCCATATCTCCCAGTATCAGCTCCGTGATCGCGAGGCCAGCACCGAGAGATCCTTATATCTCCCAGCACTGGCTCTGCAGTCATGGAGCTGGCACTGGGAGCTGCCTGCTGGTGGGGGCTGGGGAACCTGTTCCCTACCCAGCTCTGTGGTTGTGGATCTGGGTGGGGAACAGGCTGGGGAGCCTGTCCCCTGCCTAACTCCACAATCATGGAGTTGAGCAGGTAACAAGCTTCCCAGCCCAGCCTGTTCGCCACCCAACTCTGTGATCACGAAGCTGAGTGGGGAACAGGCTTCCCAACACCTGTCCTGTGATTGTGGAGTGGGGGCTGGGAACTGTCCCGGTCTGTGCCCCGATCAGGTGATTGAGGCACAGGACTTGGAAAGAGTTGCAGGGATGGAGTAGATCTGCTGGTGGGGCAGTTAACAGTGAGCTAGCTGCTAGCTGCCCTACTGGCAGATCAGGGCAGGGGCTGGGACTTCTCATTCCTCTGTAGCTGTTTCCAAGTCCCCTGCCCCTGATCCGGGAGCCAGGCCCAGGAGCTCCCTGCTGTTGGGGCAGGGGGACATTGTCCTTGCCCTGGCAGCAGGCAGCCCCCAAGGGGCAGGGTGCAATGTCCCAGTCCCACTTAGGAGACAGCCATCTCTTGGCCTGGTGCTCCCTGCCAGCCTCTGGGCTAGCACCCAGGGGAACCTAGAGCTCCCCCTGGTGGCAGCAGGGGCCCACTGTAGGGCCCTATGAAGCAGGAGCAGTTATGCTGCCCATTAGCAGCAAATCTGCTCCTGCTTCCCCGCTTGTGTGAATGCCTGCCTGGGACCGTTTACTCGTGAGCAGTTTACTTGTGAGTAAACTGCTCCTGGATCTAATGCATGTGTCAAAACACCCATTGGGCAATACCATGTTTGGTCCTGCTTGTAAAGAGGTCTTTAAAATGCTGCTTCTCTTATGTAGACTGGACTGCCCCTCTAGCAATAGGGGCTATCCAATCTCCTGCCTCTTAGGTGTCTGTGGGAGACCAACCCAAAATGCATCGCACCACAGGATCAATGCTTAGCTACTGGTTTCAAGGGATGAAGCTATATGAGGTACATTGCCAGACTTTCCCAGAATGCTCTTGGATCTGTAGGGTGGCAGGAACATGACACATACCTGATGCAGATAAATGTGTGTGTGTGGACATATTCAACTATGTTACCTATAGCTAGGGCAGAACCTAGTTAATCCCAACACGGCTCTGTCTGTACTGTGGATGAGACCTGGATTTGTGCTGTTCTTCTTGCCCTCTTCACACTGAATTTAGAACTAGTTTCAAACTTATAAAACACACAGAAATCTCCTCTTTCTCCCCCTGACCTCAAGAGCTTCTATTGGGATGCAAGGCTAGAAATGTGACTGTGCAGCTACTACTTCTTCTTGATGCTACCATGCTGGGTGGGTGAGGGAGGAATGCAGCAGCAGACAGATGTTCTGCACAAATTGGTGAAGATCACACCCTACCTTATGTCCGATTTCTCCCAAGGGTCCAGGTCGCCCCTGTGGTCCCTGTGGCCCCTGCAAGACAGACACAAAGCTCCCTTCATGCAGCCATTTTAACTTCTGAAGAGCTACCCCCTAAGTATACTAATGGAAAGTATAGTTAGCGTTTTTCTTGGGCTGCTCTCTCTGCAGCCCAAGGAAACCGCAAAGGTGTTCAGGAGAAGGCCACAGAGGTAAAAGAACCAGGAATGGGCAGCAAAGTACTTGAGCAGCAGCAAACGAAGAGTCAAAAGAACATTTAGGGTCAGAGGAGGTGAGGTGACTGGAGCTGGTAATGTTAGTGTCCCTCCTCTAATCCACTCTCACACATCCCTACTGTATTTCCATTCCTACAGCGACAGAATCCCTCCTTCAGCTATGACAGAGCCTTGCTTTGTCACTCCAAGACTGCAGCCTTTTCTAGTCTATCAGGTTCTGACCGGACCCCTGGATGGATGGGTTCTGCATGGAGTCAGGCCCTCTTCCTCCATTTTTCTGATAATGTCCAATGTATCCAATTCACCATTCTCAACAACATGGCCTGATCCAGTCCATCCTCCCAGACACAGAACTCTCTGGGTTTGTCTTCTAACAAGCTGACGAGTGTCTAGCCAGGTCCTTCCCGAGGAGTCTACTGGACTAAGACTATCATCTTTGCCAATCCTCACTGCACGCATTTGGTTTATTATTTAACACTCAGGATTTCCAAGACCAGGACCTTATTGTGTGAGGTGCTATGCAGACACATAGGAAGAAACCATTCCTGCCCTGAAGAGTTTACAGATAAGACAGAAGGACAGAAACGGGGATGGGAAGGCAGGAGTACTATCCCATGTTACTATCCCATTTTACAAATGGAGAGCCGAAGTATTAGGATTCTAGGACGGGATTCTCTTCCCCTATTAGTATGATTCTGTCTCACCCTGTTCAAGTCCCAGAAAATCCAGTAACACATCTACTACAGTAATGCACCATCATTTTACCCACAGGACTGAGTCACTATAAAGCAGCAAGGAGGAGGAGAAACCTACCCACTTTTGACATCAGGTTTTTTCAGGGACTCCAGCAGGTGGAACAGAAGTTCACGCGTGCGTCTAGCAAGTGGACTGGAACGTGGCCCTGAGTGACTTGCTCAGTTTCCCAACTCGGGGAGTCTGCAGCAAATTCAGAAACTGAACCCAGATCTCCTGAGTCCCAGTCCAGGGCCTTCACTACAAAACCATCTGTTGTTTCCAGTGCTCCTCAGTCTGCTCAGGTCTGCTTTTTCAGCCATTCCTCACACAGGCTCTCGATCTTACCTTCAGTTCCCTGGCAGAGTCAGAACCAGTCTCTTTTCTAATTTTCCATTTGTAATCTCACCTGATCCCTTTTTTTCTTCCAGAATCCAGCCTTATCCCTCCTTCCTGCTTCCCTGCTGGGTCCAGCCCATTCTGTACTCTGCACTCTCCCTGGCTAATTAAGTGCCTTCTTCAGCTTTTTAAGGTCTGCTTTCATTCTTCCTCCCACCTTCCTGGTCCCCCCGGAAATCCATCTAAGCTGGATTCACCAGGAGGGGAGGGGGGAAGACTGGGGACAAAGATCTGGCAGAGGAGGAAATGGGAGGAGGGAGAAAGAGCCAGATAAACGAAGGGAGAATGAGAAGAAACTTGCCGGGTCACCAGGAGCCCCTTTAGGTCCTTGGGGTCCAGAAGGGCCTTGGATACCCTAGAATAATGAAAGACACCATGATCAGCTCCTAACCGTTTAAGCTTCCCAGCATGTCACATTCACCTCATAAACATTTAATAAGAGAAACACAGAGGTTTCCCTTCAGCCCATCACTGAGACACTGCTCAAGCTTTTCCTTCTGGGGCAGGAACCAAACCGAAGGACTCCAGTTAAAAATTAGTTTATAAAATGAAATCAAAGGTGGTTGGCACTTACGGGAAAGCCACGTGGTCCTGTCTCCCCAGTCTCTCCCATCGCCCCCTGTAAACACACAGTGACTGGAATTAGAGGCTGAGACCTCGCGGGAACGCTTTGGGGCAGCTTGGCCAGGACAGTCAATCAAAACTGCAGTTTACAGTAGTAGGGACTCTGCATGCAAGTGTGCGCACTTGTGTGGCACTTGGGACCCTGCCAATTTGCCACCCAGCACCAGCTCTCCCATGGACGTACCTGCTGCCCATCTGGCCCCAGCTTGCCTTGCTCTCCCGGGTGGCCCTAAGAACGGCAAAGGCATCAACATCAGCACAGGCTGGCTGTTTAATGACTAGCTACCCCTTATGCCCAAGCCTTTCTGTCCTCTGAATCACCAGCAGAAAGCCTCAGGCTCAGTCGTTTGCCCCCTGCCAGCATGTTAAAGGGCAGCCGAGTGGCATGTGCCCTCTCTGTCCTCTGCCAGTAGGGAACACCCCTGCCTCCTGTGGCATTTGGAGTGTGCGGGGGCCACACAATTCAATGTTTGGTGTTTAGCCACTGCTCTTCAAGAAGAAGCTAAAACCCCCAAAGGACTGAAGAAACTCCCTGCCTCTGGTGGGGAGGCAAAAATTGCAGCATATTTAAAACTGCGTTTTGTTCTTCCTTGGCGAACAGCGGCAAATGGCCTAGCCAGCAGAGTCCCTCCGCCAATCTGGGCTGGGGTGGGGGCAAGCAGCGAAATGATAAAAATTAAAGGAGCTGCTGAGAGGAGGCACATCCTCTGTGATTTATGGAGATCCCTACTTACAGGGAGTTCCTCCATCCATAGAGAAACTAGGCCATTCCTCAAAGGGAGTTTCCTTGCCAGCATCCATCTGGGGATAGGATCTTTAAGAAGCTGCTCAGCACACTCTGTTTGCATAAAGAAATTCTGCCCAATGCCCTACTCTACAGCAAAGGTAGAGTGTGGGGAGGATAACAGTCCCCTGTGCCTTTGATTTACACTCTGTGGGTGAATCCTTAAGTGAACAGGCATGGCAAGGCTTAGTCATCATGCAGCTTTTGTACCACTCTAACTTTGGGTGATTACTAATATAGTTAAACTGGTCAAATGCCAGGTGTAGACTCAGTTTAAGGATGCGTTGTGCTGCTGTAGCTTGTCCCCTTTCCTATATGGAACTCCATCATACTGTGCTGGTAGGAGTGTCCCTCCACCGGGAAGGCGGGCCGGGGGTTGTGCTGTTTGGACTGTCCCAGTACAGTTGCAGCAGCACAGCTTGTGCGTGTGCAGACAAGCCCCGGGTTACCTTATGGATGCCTCTCACTTGAACAGCTAGGATTTTATCAGGCTCATCTCTGAGCTTTCATTTCTGCCCAAAGGCGTATGCCTGGCCATAAGCTCACCCAACATTTCTTTCTTGGGTCCTCCTGGCTTCTCTTGCAGCTGGAAAAGGTTTTGGGAGACCTGGCAATTAGCATTGCTACTGGCAGGGCGCTGAACCGGTGTGAGCAGATCCTGATGCTGTGAGACAGTGGAGTGGCTGCATGTTCGGGGACAGCCAGGTACTTTAACGCTAGCAAGCCTTGATGGTGGCAAGTGTCAGATCCTGGGAGCTGAATTTAAGGAGGGTTCTGTCACCATTGTGGAAGGCAACATGCATTGCTACACAGAGGACCAGTGGCTGGGCTAAATGCTGCTGGCTTGCACTCCATGCTTGGTGTGAATGGTATTAACACTATTCAACTTCATTGCAGCCTTGTAGATCCTGATGGCATCAGGAAAGGCTGAGAGCAGCAAGAGGGTGGCGATGGGGGACGTCTCAATTCTTTCTTGGGCCAGGAGGGGAGCTATTAAGTACGCTCACAAGTGGTTTTATCTTACCTTGACACCTTGTGAACCTGGCTCCCCTGCTGGCCCATCAGGGCCTCTGGCACCCTAGAAAATAAAAACATAAAAAATACTGGTAAAAAAGGAAAGGAAAGGAAAGGAAAGAGAGAGGGGGAGGAGAGAGCAGAGATCCATACCATGATTGATCAGCAGGTGTCTCTCTTGTGCAGCTAACAGACTTGGCCACAGGGAAGGATCCCAGCTTCCCCCACGCAGCCTGACCTCCCCACTGCCCTCCTACCCACTTCGACACACTTGGGGCCGGGAGGAGGCTGGCTCCGAGAAACAGACACCCTTTTTTTGCTCCCACCCCTTTGTCCGATTATTTGCCTTCATCCTTCCTGCTTTTTGCCTACAGGGATGTACCAGAGGAGAAGGGTGAT
>NW_017729011.1:13743352-13767608 GCF_001723915.1 Gavialis gangeticus | reverse complement strand
TGGTGGGTGATGCTTTTTAGTCACCTTAATTCTCTTCTCTTAACTCTCAGGGTGCTAGCTCTTTACACCCAGATGAATGGGCATGTACAGCATAGCTGTGGTGTTCAATGGGTTTAAAAGGCTGGGTTTATTGGTCTGTTTGTAACATTCACCTTGGAGTCAAGGCTGCTCTCTTGCTACAGTGCTCCTCATTGCAAGACTCATCCTACTGCAGGTAGGGTGTGTAGCTCACCTGAACCCCAGCTTCCAATGCGCTGGAAGCCCTATCAGAGCATCATGCAATAGCTGATTCTCAAGAGATCAGGGGACCCTCTGGGTCTCTGGTTGGTTTTTGTAGCTTGCCTCTCCCCATATAACAGGGCAGAACACTTGTTTCTGTCTTGCCAACCTTCATCCCAAAATGCAAGCTGGAAGAGGAAAACAGGTCCTCTATATCTCCCTAGTCCTACAGTTTTAACCCTTTTGGTGCTGTATCATTTAAGTCACATCCAGGGCCACATCCCTATTACTATACATGAGCCCAAAGAGATACGCAAGACCTACTATAAGCTGTACCTCCGTAACTTGGATGCTGGGTCCACAGGCCTCCCTTAGAATTGGATGTCCTTAAAGTTCAGTGGAGTAATTTTTCATTAGGTATAGATAACTACAATTTAGACAGCTGATTGTAGCTACCTGCTGCTTAAGGACCCATACGTTGCTACGAATAGGACCAGGTATTTATCTAATTACAGAATGGGTAGGAATATGTATGGGCTGGCTCAGTTCTGATATTAGTGCTGCTTGTGTGTACAAAACTTCTCCGAACCATGAGTACGGGTGAACCTTATTAATGTGTGAGAACATACCAGGTGTGCATGGTAGTATCTTGCTAAGCGTATCTGTAAGCGTTAAAAAATCTTGGGGATATGAATCTGATTAGCCAAAAACCTGCTGGATCACTCCATTCATATATCATGGAAGTCATGCTCATCACTTAAGATATGTCTTTCTTTTTTATGGATGTGGTAATAGGATAGGACAGCATCACTCTTAAACAGTGGAGAATTAAAAGAGTAGCCTTAAAATGGTCTCAGTGGAACTCCTTTCTTTCTCTCTTTCTTTCACCCTCCTTTGTACCATCCTACTCCAAGTCTAAACTCTGTGATGGTGATAGACAGTAAGAGGAGGGGGGGGAGGCAGAAGAAATAAAAGAGAAAAAAAAGACATTACCATCAAAAGATGGTACTAATGTATGTCTTACTCACAATAGGACCCTGGTCTTAGTTGGAGTTTCTAGGTGCTACTGCATTACAAATAATAAATAATAATATAAAGCAGTGGTAGAAATGTTATGGTAAAAGGAATTCAGAGACTGGGCCAATGCGGAAATAGGGAAAAATAAGAGCCAATTTGCTTAATCGAGATGCACACTGAGAGCCAAATATAATAACAGAGTTGGAAGCCTATATATTAGCAAAGCAGCTACAGTGTGACAGCCCAAGAGAGAGACCCATAAAGAGAGGCAGTGTAATAGCAAAAGACATATGGGAAACACAGCCAGTTTATTACAGCAGACAAATACTGTCAATATAAAATAATGCAGAAAATTCTGCTGTTTTTGGCAAACACAAGGCTGTATAGAGACAGGATAACCTCAAACCTGTACAGCATGCCAATAAGGACATGGATCTAAATAATGGTCTCTGAAAGAGATGGACAACAGGAACAGTGCAGCCATGATGGGTATGTATGGCTGGACACATGACACACCATTTTAGGATTCTCTTAACCAGGTCCTCAGCTAATACCATTTCTACCTGAGCCACATACACAGGTGTGTGCTCTCAGCACAGTGGGCGTGTCTACATGTGTGCATTTACTGCATAGTAACCGAAATTACTGTGCAGTACAGGCTCGCATCTACACATGCACACCTGTACTGTGCAGTACATATGATAACTTATGCTGACTTGAGTGTAAATTTGACTAATTTTAGTCCCAAGTCAGTCCACACACAGCATTAATATGCTTTAATACCAGCATGTGTAAATGCCAACCTATTCCCACTTACTGCGCAATAAATTTAAGCCGGCGTAAATGCATATGTAGACATGCCTAGTGTCAGTGTCCCTTTTCAGGGAATAGTGAGGAACGCAAAGTTTATTTGTTAATGTTGACCAAAGCCTGAAGAACAGTGCTATAAAACAGCAAGTCGTATAAAATTAAGGTTATACACAGAATAAAACCAAAGCAATTACCCTCAGGAGGTCGGGGTGGCCAGAAGACAAGAACAAAGCAATGGGGTTATTTTTTGGTGTTAGATAATTGGAAAATTAAGTTTACATGATCCAAAGCCCATTGAAGTGCTCCCAGTGCCTTCTGTAGGTGCTGGATCAGACTGGCCTTAGGATGCCAAGCACAGAGAACATATATCAGTACAAGTGTCCTCAGCTTCCCTCCAGCTTACATCTGCATGAGCAAAAATAGTGCTCAGGTGCCGTCTTTCTTTTACCGAGGAATAGTCAGTGGAAGTATTCAGGAGCACAATATGGAAACATGGTCAGGGAATGCCAGAGAGGAATATGGTGACAGATCTGTGAGCTGGTGTAAGGGAGCTATAGTGAACAAGACAGGGTAGTCCATATTCTACAACAGCTGTGGACCAGGCTAGGTGGCACGGGCTGCATCATTGTGTACAGGTGTGCGTACCTCTGTGTGCACATGTGGATTCTAGGAACACCTGGATGTATTTACTTCCACAAGGCTCTGAGAAATAAAAAGTAGGTGATAAGAGTCCATGCGAGTATGGAACAGGCTTGGGGTGTGTGCTTCACACAGATATGGTGCAGCATACAAAGTGAATCTTGTCAGGTATCATGAACAGGTCAGGACCCAGCCAAATACCATTTCAATTACCAGGGGATTTTTACACCATGAAAAACTCCTGTGACTCTTTATGGGCTAGACCAGCCACTCAGCTACAGGGAGGCAAATGCACACAAGCTGATCACGATGCCCGGCTGGTGCCAACCATCACCTGATCCTAGAACATAAGGCTGTAATGAAGACCCTCGTCTCATAAATAGCTCAGGATCAGTGGGATCATAGAATCATAGAAAATTAGGGTTGGAAGGACCTCAGGAGGTCATCTGATCCAACCCCCTGCTCAAAGAGGAACCAGCCCCAACACGATTATCTCAGCTAGGTCTTAAAAACCAACAAGGATGGAGGCTCCACAACCTCTTTGGGTAACCTGTTTCAGTGTTTTACTACTCTCCTACTGATAAAGGAGAGTGATGAAGTTTTTCCTAGTATCTAATCTAAACTTCCCTTGCTGCAATTTGAGACTGTTGCTCCTTGTTCTATTATCTGCCACCGCCAAGAACAGTCCAGCTCCATCCTCTTTGAACGCCCCTTCAGGGAGTTGAAGGCTGCTATTCAATCCTCTCTGTCTTCTCTTCTCCAGACTAAATAAGCCCTGTTCCCTCAGTCTTTCCTCAGAAGTCATGTGCCCCAGCTCCCTCACCATTTTCACTGTGCTCCCCTGGACTCTCTCCAATTTGCCTACGTGCCTTCTGTAGTGGGGGGCCCAAAACTGGACATGGTACTCCAAATGTGGCCTCACTGGTGCCGAATAGAGGGGAATAATCACCTCCCCCAACCTGCTGGTAACACTCCTACTAATGCAGCCCAGGATGCCATTAGCTTTCTTGGCAACAAGGGCAGATTGCTGGCTCATATGCAGCTTATTGTCCACTGTAACCGCCCAAAATCCCTTTCTGCAGAGCTGCTGCTTAGTACGTTGGTCCCCAGCCTGTACTGGTGCCCGGGGTTGTTCCAGGGCACGGCGACCACCTGCAGGCAGTGGCGGCAGCGGCAGTGGCGGGGGCATGGCGGTGGCGAGCGGGGAGCTCCCGCAGGTGGCCACAGCGGTGTTGGTGGTGGGAGTGATGAGCACTGCAGACACCGCCAGCAGCATTGGCAGTGAGGGGGGGTGAGCGGCGACTTCCCGCAGGTGCCGCCAGCAGCGTCGGTGGTATTTTCTGCAGGGGGGGCACCGCCAAGCTCAGGGGGTGCACATGCACCCCCACATGCATCACCAATGGCCCTAACTGTACTTGTCCTTATTGAAGATGCTGCAGTACAGACCACTGCCCTCCTAGAAGGAACCCCGCAGAGGGGAAGCCTACACGCTGAGGTCTAGGAAAGCATGGTGAAGCTTTCTTGGGTGCAACAGCAAACCTTCTGCTTTACTCGGAGCCTCCTTTGCTGTTTGCATCGCTGTGGGCTGCAGAACAGTGCAGTGCTTGTACTTCACTTGGGGAAACGCGTAACAAAGAGAGACAAGCAGCCCGGCAGTTTGTGCTCTAAGTCAAACTGCCCAGCTCTGTGAATTGAGCTTTTGCCTTCCCTGGGTTGCCGGCAAACAATGAGCCCCTGTTAGGCAGAGAACTCTTTTCCCTAAACTCTGGCACCACGCAGCCATCCATCACTGCCCCGTCCAAATTTTCAGGAGAAACAAACACAAACAAAGAAAAAATAATATCCTGAGAGAAATTAAGCCCCCCTAGAAGCGTGGAGGCTTAGACCAAGAGATGTGATGCTCTGCCGGATAGAGGGAAGAGGATCCCGTGGTGAGGAGGAGGAACTTTCCTCAGCGGGAGTGGATGTGAGGGAGAGCCGTCCCGGACGCTCTGACCTTGGACATGCAGCACTCACTCTCTCTTGGCTCTGATGGGAGAAGAGGGTCATGGCAAAATTGACTGATTGAAACATGTTGTGTGTGTGTGTGTGCATGGGGGTGGGGAGATTTTCAATTTAGCACCGCAATCAGCACCTGGAGTTGCTCCCCGGCACACAGGAACCCAGGATTCTCCAAGCGGGTCGGACCCAAGGCCCATCACGTTCAGCATCCGATCCCCCACAGTAGCCAGGATCAGCTGCTTTAGCAGAAGCAAGAACTCGGTGCTGCCTGCCCCCATGTTACATTTCATCCTGGTCTCTAATACTTGGAAATCATGTTGATAGCCTTTCCAATTTCACTGTTATTACCTAGGGCTATCAAGATAAGTATCCCGCCTCCCTTTGCATCTTGCTAAATTCTTGGTTCGCTGCCCAAGGGATCACGGAGGCCATTCCAGTTCTGTAAGGCAGGCTCAGGACCAATCTTATTGAGTCTGTACCGGCTCCTCCTTTTCTTTAGACCATTACAACCATTCTCCGCAAGTCTCTTTCTCCACTGGCATCTCTGCCAGGCCAGTAAATGGACTGGAAACCTCAACCCTATAGCGTAGTGAGCTAATTTCAAGTGCAATCTGAAATTCTGCTTTCTTGCTGTGCTACAAAAAGACAAATAATCAGTGTGGACAACGCACACACCAACTGCTTCTATGCGGACTGTTTGTCTTGGGCTGAGGCCTAGGTCCTCATCCCTGTTGGGAGTGCTGAAGTGTTATTCTCTTTCCCTGGGAAGTTCAGAGCAGCAGCCTGCTTCATCCACCACATGCCTTATCCTAAGTCCATTCTCCCCAGGCTTTACTGAGCTACAGACAGACAGACACAGAGGCATCGAGCAGGCATCCAAATTAGCCATGGCCCATACCGCTATTCCATTCGCTTACAAGTCCAGCCTCCTCTGGTCTCCCAACGTAACCCCCCTCCTTGCCTCCTTTTCCAGTCACTCCAAGCTGTATTTGGGGTGAGCAGTCACTGAAATGGATGAAGTCCCCGACGAGCCCCGTCACGGCACTGCAGCGGGGGCAGTGAAGCCTGAGACCCCCGACAAGGCAGCTTGTCAGTACGAGCTCAGACACGGCGGTGTTTAAAATATTGTAGTTTCTTCCAGCGGCGCTCTGTCACCAGGAGCCCAGGATCCATCAGGACAACCCCCATCACAGTGGTCACCTGGCTAATCCCACTACAATACACTCCATCAGCCTCTGACCTAAAGAAGGTGAAACCAACTCTGGATGCAGAAACAGATGATGAAAGCTTCATCGTCTCTGGCCTCCCAGACTAAACGGCTTTCCCTAATTCACCCTGACAGGAAAAGCTACATTTAGCCAATTAGTTAAATCTTTTGAACTCCTTTCTTCTGACAATGGCAGTTACAGACAAGTGAGGGAAAACGTGGCCAATCTCCAGGAAATGTTAATGCCAGCCAGCTGCAAGGAGTGGGTTCCTCCAGTGCAATGCATTCTCGCTGCAGACCAGGGGCCTCAGCGCAGCCAGAGGAGCTGTGATTGCTTAATGCCAGCTGTAAACTTGGTCCCTAGTGAGCTAGGAGCTAAGTCAGCTTAGGTCTCAGGTAGACGTACCCAAGCCAGGTACAATCTAGACATATTCTGAGAATGGTGGATTGGGATAGTCAAGGTTCAAACTACTCTTATGGCAACAACTTCATCCCTGTTGTCAACATCTCGTGGAGTGGCCTCTGCTGTGATATTAGCTCCACAACCTAAGGTTTCATTTAACACATTATAATTGTAGTGTAGGAGCTCCCAGACACCATGGCTGATAAGATCACTTGTGCTAATTGCTAACGAAGGCTTATAACTTACATTGGCCAAGAGAGAAAAGAAAGGGAGGGCTGAAAGCAGACTATGATCTCCATTTTCCGATAATGAAAACGGAGGCACAGAGAATTCTAGGCCTAGACGCTGCAAATTACTTAAGAGCACGTGTAATGACTGCTGATTTCATAGACATCGGTGGCACCTAAGCTGGACTCCACTAAGTGACTTTGTCACACAGGAAGTATAGCACAAGCCAGGTACTGAGTCCAGATCTCCCGATCCCCATTTCAGATCATTAGCCTCAAGGCCAAGCTTCATTCCTATTTAAACAAGCTCCTGGCCCCTTTGGTTATGCAGGCTCCGTGGTTGGAGAGGTGGGGAGGCATGTGGCTCTGACCTGGAACAATACTATCACTTTACGGTTCACGTGCTTGACTCCAGAAGCAAGTAGGGCTTCACCATTTTAACTGAGGTTCGCACTGACACCACAGACCCCAAAATGAAATCCAATGTGGGGGAGTGTCTGTGAGGAAAGCCTGCTAAATAAAACTGCTGACGTTTGTTAGAGTCCTACTTCACAGTCCTACTTAGTTACATTTCTTGTTCAGAACTCAGTATTGTGTCTCATGGGCTATACAGGGGAAGCTCAATGGAGATGTAGGCTCCTAAATCACTTAGGCCTAGTCACATATCGTCTTGTCATGCCATATTTACTTGTTAGTCTGTTAAAAAACCTAGGCTCCTCTGACTCTCACAAGTAAGCTCAGAGTACAGTATTATTGGCAAGTGTGTAGCCTCAGCCAGTATTACCTTCAGAGAGCATCATTAGTGAGCAGCCCTGTCGACCAACTGAGATTAAACAAAGTGACAAGGTTGTTAATAAGCACGTCCGTTCATAAGATGTGAATGTCACTAGTTCCCAAACTGCAAAAGTTCAATTCCAAACTTAAGGCCTCAGGTTTATTTCTAGTCTGTATTAGTCAAGGAGAGATCTACCATACTGTTACAAAGGGGATAGAAAAGACCCAGCAAAGGGTTTCAACAAGGAGGACAAAACATATTTCTTTTTAAAATGGTGATAAGGGTCAGGCAGTGGCGAAGGAGAGACCGTCAAACTTTGATATATCAAAGGGACACACAAAACCTGCAGTGGGTTAGTTCTTGCCTCCTCCTCCACATACTAACCCCTACCCCCCCAGTGCTAGTGGTATCTGGTAATGCACACCTTTGGCACCGATGCCTGATGAAAGATTTATCTGGAAGCGTTCTGGGGAACTGAATTGTATCTCTGTATCCTGGGGATAAAAAGCTTCAAGAAATCTAGAACTTTAGTCTATATGCCCTGTGGCTCCTGCATGCTCCAGGTAATAAATAGGGAACAAGCTCAGCATTTGTTCAAAGGAAATGTGGCAACCCAAGTACTGGGAAGATGTGTGGAATGAACAAAAGCTTTCACCACTGCATCTACTGAAGGACAATTATGCGGGCAAGGTGGTATCAGAGACAAGCCATTCCTCCTGGAAATACAAAGCACCTGTTCTCATCCCAAGTGTTCCTGGTTTATTACCAAAGGTTCAGCCAAATGAAAAAGATCTTGGTGTTTTGGCTGAAGTCATCAGCTGTCACAGTGAATAAAACCATGAGCACAGCAACTGCTGCTGGATCTGCCCCTGACATCTGCAACTAACCTGGGAAGCATCCCTCCCCACACTCACTGTCAAATGCCCTAGAGACTGATGCTAGAAACATGAGTCTAAAATGTACTAGTAATGTCAGAGACTCCTAGCACAAGCAGAGGTCTTCCCCTGGACTGTGGGACCAAAATGTTTCCCAGAGAATGATGCAGACTATATATAATTGAAATACAGCTCATCTGTGATGGGGGTTCAGGTACTTATTGCTTTTGTGGAAAAATACAGATTACCCTCTGTCCACAATCCATGCCCCTACCACCTCAACGGTCTTCATATAACGAGACCGTCCTTTTCCAAGGGAGACTGACTATAATACATATTATATTAGGCCAGAAGGTCCTGTGCAGCCAGGAGGCTTGCATACCAATCTTTCAGCCAGCTGAAAGGTCACTAGAGAGCAAGAAAAGATGCTTTTCCACGTACAGGTTGCCAGCAGCTTAGCCCTGCCAGCCCAGGAATACAGGAGTGATTTTAGAACCCAAGTTCAACTAATTCCACTTTGCAAGATACCTGAGTTCAAGAAATCCTTGAAGCCTGCAAAGCTTCAAGCTATAACGTGTATCCAAATAGCAGCAAGAGTCAGCTTGTAATCCTGGAGCATGCATGTTATTCAGATCTTCACTGATTTTACCTGCATATTGTTTGATCATTGGTAGCACAATTGTGATCTAGATATACTCAGCCAGTTCTGGCTCTGGACTGCAGCTCTTTTGAATTTGTTGAGTAAAATCCCTGGATTGCGGACAGACATCTTGGCGGCGAAAACAGGCCCAGATTTGAAGCTAGTCAGAAAGATTTCAGCTGAAGGCTTGCAGATTGTGTTGCAAAATCACAGCTTCAGTTGATATTAATGCTCCCATACCGGTTCCCAATTGGTTTCGGGGTTGAATTAAGAAAGGATGATGAAGCCAGGCATATTCCTGCTGTGAGTAGCTGATTAGCAGGAGCTTGCTCCCCTGAACACTGTGAACATTATGGTCTGTTGATTCATTAGCTGAGTGGGGCTTATTTTCCCTGGCAATGTCCTTGGGGTTCCTGGGATGTGTCGCTGATGGTGTGAAGAGCAATGAAAGGTAAAAAATGTCATAGGTCCCTCTGGTTTTAACATTTGTATTCTGACATTTCCAACATTTATTTTTTTAATCCTAACAGGTGTCATTTTGTAAGTGCCAGACCTCACAGGTCACGATAGCCTCATTTAGGAAGATCATTTTTGGAACGGTGCATTTAGAGAAAGAAGCTAGTGCACAGTGACAAAGTCAGAATAATGTTTTCAAAGGGAAGCACTAAAGCAAAAATGTGCTTACTGTTTACAGATTCTGAATACCGGCAGCTTCTATTCTTCTTAGCTGAGATAGCGGGTGTTTAGCACTTCTGTATACCAAGTACTTTTATTTAGGTGCCTAAAGCAAAGATGATGTTCTCCAAAGTTAATCCATGTTAACAATTCATTACAATAGCCAATCAGAAACAATTCAAATCTCCACTATAATGTCTTCAGCACTAGGTCCTCTGCACAGCCACCACTTAGTACTAGCTTTTCTTCCAGTCAAAGAAACTCAACTGTGGAAGCAATCTGAATTCCTTAATGGACTAACAATTTGCCGCATTTTCTGATCTGAAGTGTTAGGTAGTGAGTAGCGTTTGATAGGAAGAGAAGCCAGCTAGGATCCACTATGGATCTAGGAGTCTTGGTATATCACAGACTCAGTATAAGTCTGCAATGTGACGATGTAGGGCAAGTGCGATTTTAGGATGCATCAGTAGAAACATTAGATGCAACACACAGGACCTGATAGGGCCTCTTTACTTGCATTGGTTAGGTCTCACCTAGAGTATTGTGTGCGGTTTAGGGCTCTACATTTTAAAAAGGACACGGAGAAGTTAGAAAGGGTCCAAAGGTGAGCAAGAAAAATGATAAAGGGCTGAAGGCAAGCCATGTGAGGAGAGGTTGAAAAAAATAAGCCCATTCAGCCTGCTGAAAAGGTGCTTAAGAGGGGATGTTATAGCAGTCTTCAAATACCAAAAGAGCTACCATACAGAAGAGGAAGAACACTTTCTCTCTCTTGTTGCAGAGAGCAGGATGCTGACCAATAGTTGGAAGTTGCAGCAAAATAGTTTTAGACTGGATATTAGGAAAACAGTCTTCACTGGTAGAGCAGCGAGGCAGTTGAAAAGACTGTGGGAAGTTGTGCAGTCTCCGGCATTTAAGAAGAGGTTGCACAGGGATGGTCTAGAAGTCGTTATGCCTATGTTGTCCTATGGGTATTTCCAATGCTTTTGGGCTATGCCACAGGGGCCTGGGAAGAAATCCCCTCCCCGCTATGTGCATCAAGGATCTTTTTTTTACCTTTCTCAGAAGCGTTGGAGGTTAGCTACAGTGAAAGCTAGGGATTTTGACTGGGGTGTGCCCATGCTCCTGACTTAAAGCTAGAGGTTCCTGGCTAGAGGGTCTTGTCCCTCTGCTCAGGGTCAGACTGATCATCATATCTGGGGTCAGGAAGGAATTTTACCCCGTGGTCAGACTGGTACAGACTGTGGACATTTTTGCCTTCCTCTGTAGTGGGGTCGTGGCCCTCTTCCTTGGCTCTCTTGAACATATTTTAACAACCATCGTAGCAGAAGTGCATTGGCTGTTGTAGTTCACCCTATGTTACCTGCGGCAGGTTAGGGTGTTATGCCTTGGGTTCTGTCAGGGTTGACTTTGTAATTTTACTAAGAGGTCAGACAATGGATTTGTACAGGATGGTTTAGATATGAATGATCTTGCCTCTTGCAGGGGGTTAGGCTAGATGATCTCTGGAGGTCCCTTCCAGCCCTACTTCTCTATGAGTCTATGAACTAAGCAGTTAACTTTAATCATGCGAGATATGGGACTGTTCAGCCTAGAAAAGAGAAGACTTTGGGGGGGGGTTGGTGGCAGCTTACAAATATATCAGGGGAGAGCATCAGGGGCTACGTGAACAACTATTCAGCAAAGTGCCCCAGTTGACAACCAGGAGCAACGATCATAAACTCCTAGAAGAAGGTTTCAGACTGGATATAAGGAAAAACTTCTTCACAGTTCGTGTGACCAGACTCTGGAATAGACTCCCAGCCAGGGTGGTGCAGGCACCTACCCTGGAGATCTTCAAAAGGAGACTGGGCTCACACCTTGCTGGGCTTATTTGACTCCAGCGGTCTTTCCTGCCCAGAGCAGGGGGGCTGGACCCGGTGATCTTACGAGGTCCCTTCCAGCCCTAAACTTCTGTGAATCTGTGTGCTTAATTCTCATTACCTTAACTTCAGGCACATGCTTAAGTGTATTCTGAATATGGATGGACTTAAACACATGCCTTAAGTTGAGTTGGGCCCTCAGGGCAGAAGGAAGAGGAATATTGCATTTGTAAAGGATTCTACACTATTGATTTGATGGCTAAACAAAAAAAAAAAGGAGGAGGAAATCATACTCTGTCTTTGTAGTAATAAAAGGAGAGTCATGCTTTTTAAAAGGTTTTCTTGTTTAAATTGCTATTTGTATCTTGACAATACAATAGCTTGAACAGCTTAAATACAGACTCTAAAAGACTGCATTGTTCCTTACAATCAAAACCATATTCACTATTTATGTTTTCTTCAAAAGTGAAATTATTATAATGAAGTATCCACAAACACAGATCAGTGGAATCCACAAACATCTGGCAGAGAGTTGCATTAATGTTTCCATTCTGAATTGAATTATGTCTCTTCTGTGGACTATAATAGAGGGGGAGCTCTGCAAAGGGCAGTGTCTGAAATTACAGCGAGGGGATCATTTCCCAAATCCTCAAAAACTCAAAGAAACCAACAGCCTGAGTGGCGAGGCTGCTTAGCAAGGAGGGAACACTAGGCAATGGAGAAAGAGGCAAACAGAAAGCTTCCAAGGCAAGAGAACCATTAGACTGAGCAACCCTGTTGCTCATAGGGGTGAGCTCATACCTGTTAGACTGAGCAACCCTATTGCTTATTACTCAGGTTATCATTCGACAGTGACCTTTGTGATTCAATAGCAAAGCTCTAATTCTCCATTGCTCTCTATTGGATGGTGCAGGTATTCTTCAGAAGGGATATGTGTCACTCTCAAAGTCTGTATTTTTAAGAATCCTATTCCTATTAAATGATAAAGGTCGTTTCCATGAGGAAAGCATGTCAAGCTCTACACCACCATATATCACTGGTTTGAAAGACAGGTTCTGCCTGGGATGTGAGTAGTTAGGTGAACTGCAGAGCACTACCTGCAACTGCTACAGACAAGCAAATGACGCCTAGCTGATTTAACCTGAGTAATAAGGTCCTGTACAGATAGAAATGATAACCCTTTTTCTTTCCTTCACAATGGCTCCTCATCTCCCTCCATGTTTTGTTGCTCCTGGTCTAAAATGGCTTTTTGCAGGACTTTGCAGCCAGGCCAATGCCTGACTACCATTTTTAGTCCTTGGGACTTTGATGTGGTTAGAAGTCTGGGCCTTCTCAGACATGAGCAGAATTCTTGAATGCAGGAATGTAAAGGAGAGCACAACTGGGATTAGAGCTGCTAGGTTTGACATCTGGAAAGGAAATGCAGCTCAGCAATGCCAAGCAACATTTCTATAGCATATGGTACTCCATTGCAGAAAGGGATGGACCTGGTAGAAGAAGCTGTTCAGAGTAGTCAGATGGCTGGCTGCTGAACTGCTCCAGGGAGGCTGGCACCTTCTTTGCCTTTACCTTGCTTCAGTGTGATGGCATCTGACACCCAGCACCCACTGGGATTAACTGCATCTTTAGAAAAGGGCTATTTCACCTCTGTGTAAAGTTGCCATTTCCTATCCTCAGTCCTTCTATCAACATACTCATTTAAGAGATTAATGCACTAGCTAGGGCCTACAAATAGGTTCCAGCCCCTCTGCACATCACAAACAAGTTAGTTCCTTATAGAAACTGAATCTATTCTAGGGTCCAGCTCTCATTCCAACTGGAGGAAAAATTCCCAGTGGAAATTAAGAAAAAGAAAGAAATAATTAGCTGCTGTAGTTCTACTTCATTAAAAATGGAGTTTTACCCAGCAGGATAATAACTATCACCTTCATCAGTTCTAAAAATCAGAAAACCTGCAAGCTGCTCAACCAGCCTGACTCCTTGTTGTTCAATTCAACTAGAGTGTAAGGCCCATAGGGACATCCCAAGCAAGTCCGAGTCTTGAGACAAGCAAGAGCCAAGGAGCATAGTTGTGCCCAGCTGGCTGCTGGAAGCCCAGGGCACTTTTACACAGATTAATCGAGTCGGCTGGAGCGTTCTAATCTGAACGCTCTGGTTTGCTGCAGCATCTTGTGTATTCAGTGTCCCATGTTTCAAAATAGTGGTGGGGCTGCTTAAACTAAAGTTCATTGAACGAGCTTCAGTTAAAGCACCCCTGCTGCCATTTTGCAAGGCAGGATGCTGAATACGTGAAACACTGCGGGTATTTTAATTAAAGTGGCTCCCGAGAGCCTCTCTAATTAAAGCCTCCCGCCCCTGGAGCATGTGTATAGGTTCTCCCAGACTTGGCTCGTGCAATGGGGTGCATGCTCCAGAACTAGAAGCTGAGAGAGAGAGAAAGGGGAAGGAACTTGGACTCCAATCCTGCCATTGCATGCATTAGAGTACTGAAGATTACACCTGAGCTAATATCTTTGAGGGCCTCCAGGGAACTCCACAGAGCTTGTGCAGTGGCCGAGGCAGGGCTCATCCACAGTTTCCGGCCTGTTTAGCTTTGCTCTGCCGTTGTGCATCAAGGTATTCATTAACAACCTTCCTCAGAACGAACGTCTCCAGTTTCTCATCAGTCATGCTCGTGAATACCCTGACCAATTCTATTAGTTCCTGATGTGCAACACAGAGAATCTGTGGCTCCCGAGAGATTTCTTCAGAATGGGAGTGCTGGAATTACAATGTGAGGCCTTCACAAGGCAAGGTATGGAGGCTGTGGGGGGTAGAAAGGAAGCTGGTTTCTCCATCCAAAACCCAAAAGTGGACACTGTGATTTAACTGCTGGGGTAGGACATTATTTACTGGCCTTCTAGCATGGCTTTTAGAACTGAAAACAATTCACGGTTACATAATGCTGTGATTATAAAACTGTCTCATCACATTAATCCTTTTCATTCTACCCTATTCCAGCTGGTTAAGGAAAAAATTAGCTCTGGTATAGGGAAATGAATACGAACATTGATCCTAGGTTCCCCAGGCAGGAATTGCTGCATGAAATGGTTTAGAAGTGTAGCCTGTGGCAGGCAGATTACAATGTTACTCTAGCCCTAGCCTTCAAAACTAAAATATGCAAAAGTAAATACTTTGAGATCATTAGAAAAAAGGCCCACACAAATACAAAGAAGTCTGACGTTCTTGCAGTCCTCCACAAAACCCATGTGCAATCACTAGCCATTAAAACTTTGCAAACATTAGCTGGGTATTGGACCAGAAGTCGGACAGGTGAGAGCAGAGGGGCTGGGAGCGGGGGGCATCAAAGCCATGAGCAGGGGATCTCCCAGTCATCTAACTGAAGCTTTCACTCTTCCTAAATTCATCATCACTAGACTTTGTATTATCCAGCTACCCAAGAAAGTGCCATCATACCTGACTGGGAACCACAGGTAGGTAGAAAACATAATGAATTTTAACTTCATGCCTTCTTTGGAAACCCCAGGTCAAGACACTGACTTTGAAGCTAACACTGCCCTTATATTTTAACTGCATTAACCTTTTCTTCAAGGTTCTTGTGCCTCCAATAAGGGCAGCTTTTCTCTTCTACAGTTCATTAGCCAAAGAAACAGACCACCCCTTCCCATATATCTTGACATCATCTCTACTTAATACTAATCCTTATTCCAAGGAACTAAGGCCCTCTTGAAACAGGAGAGTTATGGAATTGTTACTTAGTTACCAACTGCTTACCCGATGGCCTTTGACTCCTCTTATACCTGGGGGTCCACGGACTCCAGCAGGGCCCTACAACAGGAAAAGGATTTTAAAGGAAACAAATGGAAGGCAAGGAAAGGCAACATACAGGGGTCAAACCAGAGAAAAGATGTATAAGACAGTCCAGAGTTACATACTTGTGCACAACCTTCATGCATTTTAGCTACACATGCTTGAAATACAAAGTTGACGCAGTGAGGTCTGCCAAAGATACTGCCATGTCTTCAAATCTTGTAGTGCTACCAGGTTATATCTAGAAGTGTGGCTTCGTGAATATATCAGTGATCTTTAGTTTATTAAGCTCTTCAAGGCAGGGATCATGACTGAGATTTTCAAACCTGTGTCTGAAGTATTTGGTGGCTGAATCTACAGAGATGTTGAGCATGCACAGCTCCCCACTCAAAGCTTCTAAGAGCCACTGGGCATGTCTACATGAGACAGTAAAGTAGTTATCTGTGCAGTAAATGTCTCAGCATCTACGCATGCACCCCTGTTAGGCTATTAAGAATAAACTAATTTACTTTGCAGCAGGATAGTACTTGTATTTACTTAAGAGTAAAAAGCTCAGCAGCAGTGCACATGTAGACTCCGGCTAGCCCGGTACTGAAGCACTCTTGTGCCCCATCCAGCCCCTCCACCGCACATTGAGCTGGGGGGAGCAGCCCCAGGCTGGCAGGCTGACCCCTGGGGTTCCCTGCCATCCAGGGCTGCTCTGCCCTGGCTCAACATGCTGCAATCCTGGGTGCATGTGCAGATGTGTGCTCAGCAGCAATAAGCTCTGGAGCGATAAGTTCTGGAGCCTATTGCTGCACATTATAGGATGTGCCTACTGCTTAGCACCTTTAAAAGAAGTTAGGTTTATTATTTAGGTAAATATGGAATCAGCCACCTTAGTTTAGGCACCCAGCTTTAAACTTTTTGGCCAACTACAGATTACTTGTCTTTAAGTGCCTAGTGCATTCTTGGTGTTGCATAGATAATCATACTCAGATATGGAGCTCCTTTTATATTACCAGGGCTTTGATGGTCATGCCAGTAGTTGCAATAAGATCTCAGAGCTTAGTCAGTGACCTTGACATCTCCTGTGTTAACATCACAAATGCAGGAAATATACAAAAAATGAAATATTTTCTTGTTAAGAGTCTCTTAGAACTGTAGATGAATTCAATTACTTTACAAGGATTAGATAAATAACCATGCATTTCTAGCTTGTAACTTAAATAGTGTATTAAAAACTGAGAATGACACAGATTCCATCTTTACTCTCAGAAATTCCACATGTTTTGCTATTTATATACCAAAGATTTTGCCAACTGTCAGGCCCTGAGAACTCTGCTGAGAATCCAAACAAAATCAGATTGTGATCCTTCTGCTACTTGCATCACCACCACTAATAAAGCTTCTGCTTTTGAAACACAGTTACCAGTTTGAAAAGTATAGAAGTGCAATGCACAGTTGCTTTACCGACAGTACCCAACACGGAATAGATTCCAGCCCATTCTCTTGCAGCTGCTTGCTCTACAGCATGGTCTGTAGTAGAGTCTTTATTTTTTGGGTGAAGGGAGTGTGTGTGACTGAGTCACACAAGGAGCAGCTGGTTCAGATGCACATTTTTAGAGTTATTTTTGAGCATAAACACACATTAAAATGAAATACTCTGTTGGTGTTTGGAAAATCCTACACATGAAGTATTTTGCCCATTCCAAAGAGCTTAGGAAAAAACCTAAATGCACAAAAAATTCACTCCAGCAATAAGACCCTTCAGGACAACTGGCTCCCACACTTAGTGCTTCAAGGAGTCAGTGAAGGTGGATGGCACTAAAGTGATTCCATAAATTATTACAGAGGCTGTATGTTAACACAGGAGATGCATCAGAATGGGGCACGGGAGTTTGTTTAAAGGCCGAAACGGGTTGAAACTATGGGCAGAGTTTCACGTCTATCAACTACAGCTCTGCTCTCCTCTCCAAACCAGTGGAGTCATCGATGCTACTAAAGCTCAGTGGGCTACTCTTGCTTCTAAAGGTTCATTCAACAAGAAGAACAATAAGCTATAGGTTTGGTTTCAGAAGTAAATAATAAAGGCTTGTTTGGAAGAGAAATAGGCAGCAGCAGCTGGAGGTAACAAGAATGGAGATTTACTACCAAGAGATTCATTCACTGGCCTGGCTGGGTAATATGGCCTATCTACTTAGGACTTCACTTTTGTTTTTTAAGTGAACTTGTGGAGAAAACATTTTGCTTGGATGACACTACTGGTTATTTTATGGCAGGAGAACAGGTTACTGGAGGAAGCTACAGAGCTTCCACCCTTCAGATGCTCTCAAGAGACCTTTAGAGGTCTGAGGATGTGTTGCTTCCTTTGGGCAAGATTCTGGTGCTCTTACTCATGCCAAGTACCATCTTATACTGCATGTTGTCCCCCGACTCCCACGGTGCTGCACCGTGCTGTGCAGCATTGGGAAGGGTGGTACACATGACCCCCCCAAAAGTTAGCAGGTCTTTGCTATTGCAGAACCTGATCTCTGCTGAGAGGGAATTTAGGGGCTTCTCTCACCTCCTTCCTCCTCCCCTGTGCTCAGGCAAGCACAAAGACATATATCTAGCTAACGCATGTATTTGTGGCTCAAAGAGGTGCAGGGTAGCACCCCACCTACAGTGCAACTGGTGCTGCCAGTGGCAACCATGGATGCTGCTACAAAGAACAGGGAGTAGTATGCTGTAGTGTGATGCCTTGAGTCTTCAGTCACATCCTGCAACTGAAAGCCGGCTGTGGAATCAGCTGCTGGTCAGCCCAGACCCTCTGGTCAGGGCAGGATAAGCAGGCCACACCTCAGTACTGGTCTGCTCTTCTGACATCTCAGGCTGCTTAAGACATGAAAAAAAATGGTGCTTTACTTTCAGCTTGTTGCACCCCTGCACCAAGTGCAGTGCATGCCCAGAAGAGGCACCGTGTTAGTTTAACCCGGCTCACCCAATGTCTGTGTAGATCGGGTACTTCAGCGGGGCTTTTTAGTGCTTTTATCTAATAGCTGATTGAATAAGCTATTAGACAAACACACCAAAAAGCCCTGCTAAAGGGCCTGATTTATACAGATGCTGGGGAGCCAGGTTGAACTAATGTGCTTCCTCTTCCAATAAAGCGGGTTTTTTTCTTCTTCACTTCTGTCAGTGCCCCAAGAGACTTCTCTTTACGTCAGTTTTAGGGATACATCTATAAACTGTTACTATTGCGTGCCACTGTGTAAAGTGTTAAACTCCTGGTACTCAGCCAGTTAGCTGCAGTTGGCAAGAACAGTGACCAGCAGCATCTGGGAGCTCTCTGAGTGGGCAGAGCTGTCAGCAGGCTTTTGGAGGCCTAACCTTTTGGCACTGATTGGACCAAAGAAATGTGACTCCTAACTAACTAATTTGTAAGAAAATCCACACATGTGGAGGGACATCAGCTAGTTCCCTGCACTCCCCTTCTCTCTGTACAACTGTCTTGTTATTTCTAATCAGTAATACACTATGCTGGAGAACCAGTGGCACTTCTGCCAGCACGACAGCAGGGCTGTTGTCCAACCAAGGACTGCAAGAAACTAAAACCCGAGTAAAATCTGCCTTCCTGCCAATTCCATGCTCTGCTCACAGCTGTTCTTGTACCATGGCAGCTCTTCCAAATGAGGGGTCCACCTGGCACCAGCTGCTCTGATGCCCCACGCTGTACACTGCACATGTGGTACATTCTAGTGACAGGCCCCAAGGCCGCAACCGAGAAGGATTTCTGCGTTGTCTGAAGGCTGCAGACACAGTGGAGCCAGGGCCCCTCTCTAAGGAATAGTGTCCCACTTCGAGGTTCAGGACTTGGATTCAGGGATTTGTCTGTTCCCTTACAGAAGAATGAGTTGCAAAAGTTTGGATTCACTTTGGACCTAGACCTTCTGCTGCCTTTAAGGATTTCATCTCTCCTTTCAATCTCAGGAGCCCAGTGGCCCAGGTAGGGAAACTGCAATGGAGCAGAGACGCTTCAGTAAATGGTGATGGCCGTTACTAGAACACCTGAAACGTTTACAGCAGCCGGGCAGCTCACTGCGGTGATCACAGCTGTCAAATGCACTGCTCTACTATGTTAGTGGATGAGCTTGTTTTCAGACAACTACAGTCTAAGTGAACGTGGGATGAATTTACTAAGTCTCACATTCTCCCTGCCTCCATTCTTCATTAGCAGCTGAAGGTAGATCCATCCATGCAAGGCACCAAATAAGCCACGTGGCACATCTTGCACAGCAAGGCAGTGTGGTGCTTTGGGGAGAAGCAGAAACCTTCTGCAGGTCTGCTACATCAGCAGTCAAGTGCACAAGGGGCTAAGAGCCTTTCTGCGAGGCACCAAGCACCCTGTAACCTTTGGCCAGATATGCCTGGTGCCTTGCAGCATCAGGCCTGCAGGCAGTGTTTACAGCAGAGTCCGCAAGTTTGTGGACTCATCCACGTAACTCAGAGTCTTACTGAAGTCAGTGCTGTTCTTTGCCTCATCTTCTTGCCCTCACATAAGCATCATCCCTTCTTAGTGTTTCTTTCTCTAAGTCCTTTGTGCTACCTTTCTCAGTGTCTCTTGTTGACAAACTGTCAATTAAACCTATGGCCAACACAATGGCCTTGGTTTTGAGCACAACACAAACTCTGTGCAGCTACAAGATGACTAGTTTTTACTTACTGGTGGTCCAGGAGGTCCTGAAAAGCCAATTCCTCCTGGTGCTCCAGGATGCCCCTACAAGATAAGAAGAATACACAGCATGAATTCCATGGAAATCTCTCCCTTCTCCCTTGGTCAGTGGAAAGAGCAGGGGACAACAGAAACTAAGGCAGCATCAGTCACTTGCCGGATCAGGCCAGCTCAGCTATTTTGCTAGGGCAGAGTTGCTCAGGGACAGATGTTTCAAGATCTCGGCACCCTCAACTGGGGCTACATTTTTTAACGTACTCAGCTCCTGCTATGGCTACAAGTATGAGCATCTAGATTTCTGCAGACTGGGAAGGTATGCAAGTATGTTCTTTTGTCTTGCATCAGGCCACAGAGGGAGCCAGTGGCAAAGGCGTAACGAGAGCTCAGGTGGTTATTACAGCTGGCCTTTCGACCAGGCAGGGTGCTGCAAACAGGAAGTGCTTCAGAGGCTCAAGTGCCCAAGTATTTTGCAGTTATCTTTGCTTGGCACAACAGATCCTGACTTGTTCCTTATAGAAAATGCTTCAAAGCCCAATTGTTTTTTCAGGTTGTGGACACATGACATGTCTCTTTAAAAACACTTGGCTGGGATGTTTAGTCAGGAATGATCCTGCCTTGAGCAGGCTGCTGCATGAGATGACCTTGTGAAGTCCCTTCCAGCCATACCTTCCTATGACAATTATGACAAAGCAATTTACCCCAGACTCCAGTAAAATTGCTCTGCAGTGGATGCCTCTCCATGACATGTTTTGCTGAGCATTAGACGAATCTAATGAGAAGTAAAGCATCAGTACCTACATGTGCACAGCAATTACTGCACAGTAGATTAGTCTAATGCACCATTTTCTAGTACCTGAAGATATTCCTGGTCAGCTTAGGTGGCAGGGGCGACAGGGGGTAGGCAGAGCTGTCCTGGCTTGGCGGGACGCTGCCTCCCAGCCACATGAGATCAGGATGGGTCCCGATGTGTGTGGGGCTGGAAGCAGCTACTCACCAAGCTGGGACAGCTCCCCCTGCCCCCAGGGCTTGGGAGGGGCTGGCTCTGATTTCCCTACGGCTGCCAGGGAGATGCCCGCTGAGCCCAGAACAGTTTCCCCCTGCACAGTTTGGGGATGCCCCAGAGTTGGGACGGCTAGGGGCTGGCACCTAGGGGAGCTGGGAGCTCCCCCTGGCTGCTGCAGGGTGACAGAGCAGGGCAGGAGCAGCCCTGGACTGAGCTGCTCTGTCAGGTGCAATTTGCTCCCAATGTAGGCGCATGTGTAGACATGCACTCGGGAACGCTTGGATGAGCCTGAATTTTCTGCAGAGAAAATTCAGGCACATTAATTGCATGCATAGATGCACCCAGGAAGGAGGACGCATATAAGCAGTATTCCCAAAGTGGCTTCCCAGAGCAGGCACTGTTACAGAGACTTGCCGCTAGGTGGCAGGGAAACAGGCTGCATTGAGCAAACTGCTGTTCCTGGATGTAGTGGGAGCAGATATGCATCAAACATTTTCAACAGTTAATTCTACCCTGGGTTGGAGTAATTTACTATGTAAATAGATCTGTGTGTTGTGTCTGCTCCACTTTCCCTACATAGCGAACAGGTCATGTGTCTACACCCTCAGTAAACAGAAGAGTAAATGGAGTGAACAATGCTAATAATCCTGGTGGGGGAAATGATTGGAGGTGTTTATAGCTCAACACTGGTCAATCGAATACCCACCCTCTCCATTCCCATGGAAATAGGAAGAATTTGTAGTTATTAACATTCCACAAAAAGGTTGTTGGGAGTTGTAATTTCTATTGAAATGTCACCACAAAAGATGGGGAGGCATTAGTCAGACAGAAAGTGAGAGAGAGAATGCAGACTTACTCCTTACCATCGACCCCTTGACTCCTGGTGGGCCCGGTGGGCCAACTGAGCCTCGGTCACCCTAGGAAAGACAAAAGTGCATAAAGCACAATAAGTAATTTTGTTAATGAGTGCTATAAAATGACAGGGTGGGAGAATGGGGATGATAATACAGCAGTTGAAAGCATGGATGATTCACACATTACAACATCTGCTACTCCTACTTGGATCTGGGAATGTAGCTGACATTTCCACAGAATATATAAATAGTGTTAGGTTTAGTGGCTCTTCCTTTTAGTCAGGTTTCTGTTGTAGTGTCAGAACAGTGGTCACTGATTGTCCACTGAAAACTGATGCTTACTGCTAAGTGATCGTCCTGCTACAGCTGCATACTTCTTTCAGAAAGGTTTCCTCCAAAGGTCGGTAGCATCCGAGAATGCCAAAGCGCTGGACATAAGCATGATTCATTCTCTGCACTGCTGAAAGGAACTTTTTTATTTTCCTTTTGAAAAGATGACAGAGCTGAGGCACAGAAAATGTAGGCATCACACAGCTGGGAACTGAACTGTGTAGGAAATCTTCATTCCTCATAGAACAAATGTCTAAAGGACGCTTCCCTCTGAAGCCTTGCTCTTCCTAAGTGTCTGTTATGTTGGAAGTGGCAGGGGCTGGGAAGCTTTAGTGGGGCTGCAGGGACTGTGAATGGGAAATGACACCACTATGTGTTCAGAATGAGCGTGATGATTAAGGTCAAGATTTTTAAAAGTAGGTTGTAAGTGTTTGGGTATAGGGATGGTTTTCTGGTCTGTTTGCAGAACCGTGGGGTCCTGCTGGGAGCTCCCAGGTCCCATCACAATAAGGGGAGTAAATAGCAACAGCAACAATAATTTAGGAAGCCTGAATTTTGGAGGCACCCAATTTCAGCCACCATAAAGGGGTCAATTGTCAGCAAATCCTCAGTACTCACCTTCTAAAAAGATCAAGCTTTAAAAAAAGATGTCTTATAAGAGGCAGTAAAAAATTCAGAACAGCAAGTCATTTATGAAGCTCTTGGTTGTATAGCTTATCAACCATGCACGCATTTCCCCATCTTTCAACATAACCTTGGCTCCTCCACATCATACTGTTGTTCTTTGCAGACATAGATAGCCAGGAGCCTTATAAGTAGTATTATAACTGGTATTAATCAGTAATCCAGCAACTTACCGATGTCTGACAATACAGCTGCAGCACTAACCAATGGTTGTTTGCTCTGTCTGGATGGATTGGAGACATGTACAGCAACTGCACCCGCTTCAGCTGGTAACACACTGTAATGTTATGTGTGCGAGTTTTGTGGGCTGGGATGGGGACGAGAAGTAAGGAGCTAAGAGACACACACTACCAACTAGTTTACACCCAAAATTTGACCTATCTTCCAACTGTCATATCATATTGGGGGAATATCTTAGATTTTAAGTATCTATTAAAACAAATCCAAAGAAGGCATTGTCTCCAGTTGGCTTTTGTTAATGGAAGGCTTTCTTCCTGAATGCATAGAAAGGACCTGTTAGTTATATTATCCTTTTTGATAATAGTTGGATTCTGTTTGTTTCAGATTTTCGGTTTGGAGTTTTCTGGATAGAGCCTGCTGGCTCAGCTCTGCCTAATGAAAGTGTATTTCCCACTTCATTTATTGCAGAATAATGTAGTAAGTCCTACAATGCAATTTCAGTTCAAGGTCTGGTTGATTTTTTTGAAGTGGGTGGTAGTTACTTTTGCCATCTGTAAACTTGCCTTGGTAGAGAAAGAGTCAGATAGAAAATGCAGCTGTACGGACAGCCTGAGTTATGGGACAGCCTGAGTTTCTCCTCACACTGATATATCATCTTTGTGTTAGAACAGTGATTTGCCACGTGGGGATTGGTTTTGTGGATAAGATAATGGAATAGGACTCAATGTACCTCCTTTAGGTTGCTGACCGTGCTTGCTGACCGTGGGCTGGCAACTCGGCTTCTCTGAGTAGCTACAGCGGGCGGTGCAGTAATACCGTCTTAGTGACAAAGCAGGTAGAGAGGACAGAGCTTGCCACTGTCTGTTGTCTCTCTACATGCTGTCCGTTTCATGAATCCATTTAAACTAAACGGTGTTGTTAAGACTGATGTTTTCTTATTCCCATAGCTACTCAGAGAGCTTTTTGCAGCTGGGATTCAGTTACTATGTCTTTGCTCAGGCCAGGATCCTGCAGAGCTCCTGGGGAGCTCTGTGTTGACAAAGGGATCTGCATGCATGGATCAGTTTGCAAGCTAAACTTCCACTGAATTAATGCCTGGTCAGGGTGTAGGATTGGGCCCACATTCCCAGGTTTGAGGTGATATGATCCATATTACCAGTCCACAAAGAGGCTATCAAAGCCAGGAAAACTTTGCAATGCAGGCTGGGGAGGGGGCAAATATTTGCCCTAAGAAAAAGGGGAAAAAAAATCAGTAGGGATTGTTCTTACAAGACTCTGAATGAATGAAACAAACTCACTAATCTCGATTAGCAAAAAAAATTCTTGCCAGTGCCCCTCTAAAGAAGAAGCGAGTG
>NW_017729011.1:13729822-13738352 GCF_001723915.1 Gavialis gangeticus | reverse complement strand
TTGCAATGCAGGCTGGGGAGGGGGCAAATATTTGCCCTAAGAAAAAGGGGAAAAAAAATCAGTAGGGATTGTTCTTACAAGACTCTGAATGAATGAAACAAACTCACTAATCTCGATTAGCAAAAAAAATTCTTGCCAGTGCCCCTCTAAAGAAGAAGCGAATGTCAGACCTTTACGCTTGAAACAGAACAGACGTTTTCCACCTAGCACAAAGCTACTTTTTCAAATCCTAGAATTCTTCATTTAGCTTTGAATTAATGTGACCGTAAATCTCATAGTTTTCCATACACTCCACACACTCACACGCTGGCCAAAAATTAGAATAGCTGATTTATTTGCAAACAATTCTTACCTTCTCTCCTACTATTCCAGGTTCCCCTGCCGGACCAATGAAACCCATCAGGCCCTGAGGACAACAGAAAAGTGCAATTAATTTTCTGATTTATTTGCTTACAGTGTAAACAATTTATTTGGGTTACCTTGCTGGCTGAATTAGCACAGCATCCCACATTGTACTGCCCAGGAATTCTTATTGGCTACTATAGAAGACACGAGTTGCTTCTAGCTATAGGAGGAGCTAGCTCACCAGCTGCTTCTGCTTTATAAGCCAGCTGGAGATTTAGCGCTAGCATCTATAAGAGCTACAACATACAATACCAGGGACAAATTGTTGACTTGGCCAAGAGCATTTGGTGGAGAGGCCTGCTCCATGGCAGGGTTGTCCTTTGCTAACATTTCCTGACGTTAATCCTGTCTGTGCAGCTCCACCAGGAATATCAATAGCCGGAGCTCCGCACACCGGTGGTCACCAGCATTTTAACTGCTGCATTGCTTAGACCTGCTCTGGGTTAGGGGGGATTAAAATGTCTGCAGATGCTTACAGCCCTGCATTAGCCATCATTGCTACCGGTGGAGCCTTACCATTGGGATGTTTGCAGGGAATTAAGACCAGAGCAGACACAGCTAGCTGGGCTAAAAGAGCAGTTAGATTTGTCACACTAATCAAAAACCCTCTCAGAAATGAAGCAAGATGCCGGCTCTCTGGGATCCAACCTCATTTGGGATAATGAAGAAACACAAAGAACTGCTTTTAATTATGAAGAAGGAAATGGATACTCTCAGCTGAAAATTCCTGAGAGACTGTTTACAGACTCTGGTTAAAATATACCACCCCCCACAGCCAACTTCAAACACGAGTATGGCTTTAGAAGCACAATAAGCATTTTCCAGTCAAAGCTGGTGCCATTTTTGCTCTTGTTGCAGGGCTGCTGGAACAGCTAATAGTCCTGACTGTGATCCTTAGGCTTCTTACTGGATATGGGGTCTTTTTTAGATCATCCAATAGGTCCCATATTGATCACTCCAAGCATCTATCACTGCTTGGGCCAGGAATGAAAGCTATGCTCCAGCTTGCATAGTTAGATCAAAGGCCTGGCTGCAATGTGGATGAAGCTGCTGAGTGTGTCCCTGATGATCTTTTGGAGGGGGACATGAGACCACTGTGGCAGAGCCTGCTGGCCAGATCCACTCTGCTTCTGGACATGGGCTTTTGGAGTGGAAGGCTGGGAGATGGTATTTAAACCCGCTGTGCAAACAGGGGACCCTGATCATGAGACATTTTGGTGGACAGACTCATGTTATGGCAATCTACAGAACTGAAACATTTGCAGAAGGAAGCAGGTAGAGGGCATTTAAATAAACAGGGATTTCTTTGGGTTGTGAAGTGAAGGGAGACAAAAAAAACTGTCTTCTTTTGTAAATTCTGCATTGCAAGATGGGGCTTCTGAAAAGAGAGCAGGAGGAATGGCTCCATGAAGCTTAGTAAGTTCCTCCATCAGGTCTTTGTGCTTGTTCCAAGCCACATGGAAAAGGTTCTTCAAGCCATCTTGGTTCTTCTGAGATGGGCACGAACCGCAAGGACTGGATCTGAGCCTTAAAAGTTTCAGGCTGTTGAGATCTAGGATTTTGGTTAGGTACATTAGAGGACAAGGAGCGTGGGATGAAGTTCAGATTCAGGTATGACCTTCAAGTCTCTGGGACCATCTCAGTTGCATTTAGGAAGATAGCAAGTAGGCAGTATGCTCCCATAGACTGAACTTCAAGGAAATCTGTTGTTGCCTTGCTGTGCAACCTTGGGCAAGTCACTTAGCAACTCTGCATCAGCTTTCCTATTGGTCTGAGGTCCTTTCACTTCTATGGTACAAAGTGCTATGTGCATTATAAGTATTATTATTAAATCAAAACATATTAAACCATGTACACTGATGACATCATGTAATCTTGAAGTCATGCAACATGCCTGGAAGGATTAATTAGAGTGGTACAGTGGTGAACTGGGGAGAGGCTGAGGGGGCTGGAAAATGGAGCTATTTTCCCCCTCAGACAGCAGTGGAATAAGGAGTTCTTCTCCTAGAACTTGTTTAAGAGGAGAATGGAGGAAAATAACCACGGGAATAAAACAGGATGCAGAAAGCACAGATGGTAAACTCTTTGGGGTGAGTCTCATCTTTTTTTGTATTTGTAGCATCACAGGACTCTAGTTCACAATGGGCTCCTAGGCACTTCTGCAGTATAAGTAACCCTAGTTACTATAATAGTGATATTATAATCCAAACTGGACTCAAGAGAGAGTGTGAAACCCAATGTTTCTGTTTCCAGTACTCTTGATCCAGTACCTCTCACAAGAGCTGAACCCTTTTCAGACAGTTTTACAGTTCTCCCTGCCGTGCCCCGGCCTGAGGGATGGAACTGAAAAATTCTCTGTACAAATCTGCACTGAGAAAAAAAAATCCACCATACACAGTGTGACTATGATGCCCCAAAGTGAAACTGGGTTTATCCTAAAGGCAGAATAAGTTGAGCCTGAACTGTTCAGCACTGGGACACAGCAAAGGAGGGTAAATCCATGACAACAGGCAAGCTGACCACAAAGTGGCATCATCCCTAGAGGCTGACGGACCACTTATCTTTTTCAATTAGACACGGGTACCTATACACAGTTGATAATTGATATTCAGAGCGTGGATTATTTATTGATCCGGGGCTTGAAACATCTGGTTGGTTTTAAGGCATAGACTAGAATGACCAAGGAATTGCATAGGCTGACTACTAGCATAAAAGATAAAACGCTGAACAAAACATGCTTTGCAGTTTGTTTGACAAACCAGAGATGACAGATCCTCTCACACCAAGTTAACAAGGACACAGAAAAGCTCCGGTGCTTCTAACCCATTCATGCAACGAGCATGCTATTGAGACTGCTGACAGCAAAGTATTTCCAGAGGGTTTGGTGCACTGGAGCCTCTGTCAAAATTCAGGCTGAGGAAACTGGACTACCAGTGAGATGCCCACCATGCAGCATCAGCTTTTACGACATGAAGTTTTCATGGAGAGAGCATAAGAGGACAAGAAGGTTTGGAAAGCCAAGGAGGCCACTAATTGGATCAAGAAGCAAGATGGAAAGTCTGAAGGAAATGGGATGCACTTTCTGTGGTTATGGATCCTTTGGCTTGTGCTTCTTGGCACCCTCCTTCCAGTGCCATGCTGATGGGTTATGAGATACTGGAAGAGAAATTCAGTAGGAATCGTTAGGAAACTGGAAGGGCCGAGGGAAGGAGTGACAACTGGATTTCAGTTCTTGGTACCTCCAGTCAGAGAAAGCGTTTTCTCTTTGCTGGTGGCTTCTGTGCTCAGTTATAACTCAAAGGATAACTTGATTGCTTCCTGCAAATGAAGCAACAATTGGTCTGCTCGGCCAAGGTGGCTAGTCAGCAGAGAAATCCCAGTGGTGTAAGATCAGTTCCAGCACAGGTGGTCCTCTGGATCTTGCAGTTCGTGCTGACGTTCTGCAATGAATTAACCCATGCAAGGGACATATTTGAAAGCAGACACAAACAGGATAGTTGTGTCTAGGTAAAAATAAAGACCCGGTGGCTGCATCTACACGACATGCTACTGCGCAGTAGGGGACACCACTGCTCAGTAACACGGGTTATGTGCAGTCATTTAGTACTTGGTTATGCAAGTACTGAATGACTGTGCAGTAACAACTGTGCAGTCCACTGCTCATGTAGATGCGGCCAGTGAGTTTATTGAGGGCATGTGAAATAACTAGGGGAAATTAGCTCACAAAGCTCTTGACTGGCCAAAATGTGATGGAGACACTGAACCGAACGCAGGAAAAAGTAAGTCTTGAAATGCCCCAAAAGAGCCAGTGGTGGTGGCAGATACCGAGCCAGGAATCCATTGAAAATGGTAGGCTCAGGCTGTTGCCACTGCGACAAAATGGATCTTGCATGAAGCTTTTTGCTTACTTCAAGGAGAAGCCTTGAAATACAATGCTGCTGAAACACAACTTCAAGAAGTGTGTGTAACCACATGTGAAATGCCAGCAGCAAGGATCCCATGGATAACAGTCACTGTTAGGTTTACAGTAACAGTTTAGGATACACTAAAGCCAGTAAAGCGTTTACATTGGATGAGGAGCTCAACATGCCATTCACGATGCAGTTGGCTGCATTCTTCCAGCGATGACAGAGAGAGAAAGGGATGCTGATTCTTGCTCACAGGGAGGGAATCACAGATTGTAATTCTTATCTTAGTCTGGTTTCCCCGGCTTGTCATGCAGCCCCCATCAGAATTAAACCTCTTCCCTGCTTTTCTGCATCAACAGCAAGCAGCTCAGCAGGCACGTCTTGCATAAAACACACTGCATTTGAAGAAACACGGACGAGCAGAGCTCAGCATGAACAGGAGCTCCCAGAGACGGACTGCCCATCAGTCACTCCCAGCAGGACCTGACCACAGCCCTTTTCTGTTTTACTGGTTCGTTAGAGCTGGAAACAAAACAAATGAAGGCACAGAAGGATGGGGGGCTAATGTACAATAATCCTATTCAGATGGAAGCAAGGGAAAGTAAAACAGTAAATAACAGAGATTGGGGAGGATGCTCTGACCTGTGTTGTGCATCTGCAGAGCAAATTCAATGTGGCTTGAATTCTCTGCACACCACAGCTCAGCCTCTACCTTGCGGCTCTACCCACTTCTTAAGCACTGAACAAAAGAAGGGTTTTGACCTCACGTCTCCACTTGATCCAGGAAGAGCACAACACAACTGCAGACCCTCCCTCTGCCTGAAGAAGGGTGGTTGTACCCGAAAGCTTGCAAAGGTGAATATTTCCAACTAGTTTAGTTGGCCTAATAAAATGCGTAAGATTTACCCGAAGAACCTTGTTTGTCCACTTGAGACGGCTCCTACCCTGGGGGTCTTTAAGAGGAGGTTAGATGAACACCTTGCTGGGGTCGTTTGACCTCAGTACTCTTTCCTGCCATGGCAGGGGCTCGGACTTGATGATCTGCTCAGGTCCCTTGCAACCCTAGAAACTATGAAACTATGAGATAGGAGTTTACATATGCCGAGGATGACTGCTGGCCCTCAAGAACTGGATAAAAGTGAATTGCACTGGACCAAAAGATTCATGGAGACGGAGCTGTGACAGGTGCAGTATTCAGCAGTCCAACAAAAGTAGCGGGTGTAGGCAATACAGACAAGGTGTTATAGGCACGGGATCTTCCCCACGGCGTCTGCACAGATCCACATGTCGAATATCGTTGTACCGTCCCAGCAGGATGTGATCGGTACGTCACTGAACATCATGACCTACATGACAGCGGGTGATAAGAGTTACTCTTCTGTTAAAAATGAGGGAATCCAAGGAGGTATTGTTGCTTCAGGATCTCCTTCCTACTGAGCGCACGTGCCACGCTCAGGCTCTCCTTGCTGGTGTTTTCAGAACAAGGCAGGCAGGGAGTCTGTGCCCTTGTGGCACCTTTTCCTGGCTTGTTACTTTGCTTCCTGTTGGCGGAAGGAAGGCATCTCCTCTTTTGCAGTGGCGCAGCAGGTTGGTTTCTGCTTCCAGCAAGGATCCTCAGGCAGGTCATACCCTTGCGACGTGTTTCCGCAGTCCCATAACGAAGCAGGCGAGCCGTCTTGGCCCCTTTGACTTCTTTTCTCAGTCAGCATCTGTCTCCACCTACTGGCAAGGAAGGGTTAAGCCGGACAGCTCCCGGCTCCCGGCGGAACCGGGCAGCTGGAGTCCCTTCTGCGTGGTGCGGCTGTGAGATCTGATGAATGAATTTCCTGAGTCAGTTTCTTTGCAGCGGAAAACCAGCGTTTCAGGGGCCACCCCACGGCTTTTAGAACTCTGCCTTCCCCACGAACGCTCAAATAACACTGGAAATCTTTCAAAAACACCCATGTTTGCTTAACCAGATGTCCACGAAAGCAGGGAGGAAGCACAGTGAGGAGACGCATACGCGATCTTATTTCACGCCATCATGCTGGGAGTTCCCAATCAGCAGCAATTTTTGCCGAGTGCTGAGCAGACAATATGAAAAGTCTCATTGCTCGGGTTATGCCTACGACACCAAAAACATTGGAGCTTCTGAGTTATTACTTGTGTCTTGGGAAGAAATGGAACAGGCAAGGACCAGATCTTTCAATGCCCGAGGATCTGGGGTTGCATTTTTCCCCCTTTCCTGCCAGTCCTCCCACCCAGCTGCGAAAATCTGCTGACATTGGATAGTCTTGACTCCAAATGATGCCATTTGCAGGGGGAAAATTACTCCAAGCATTGTGCAGCAGATATGATAAGAAAGGAGGTCATATAACATTAATCTAGTGTGACATTTTTTATACTAATGACTTAACTGATAAGGAAATAGCATTTTTTCTGGGTGATACTTCTAGGCAGAGACTAACTGAGTAAAAATAATATAGCCAACTTCCCTCCCTCTGTTCTGCTTTCAGTGTCAGCAGAGGCCAGCTGTGTTTGCTTTTTAGTGAATAATGTCTAGGGTTTTTATCCAGAGTTGGTTCTGAGTGACTTTAGGCTTTCAAAGCACTTTCTAAACTTTCATAATTATTTGTAATGCAACAGCATCTAGAGGTCCTGTCCAAAATCAGCGCCCTGTTATGAGAAGTGCAATTCATAGTAAAAGCTGATCGAAAGAGATCCCAGCCTTGACAAGGTTACAATTTCCACTGATTAAACCTCTCACGGTGCTGGCTGAAGTAGGGTGGCCTTCCATTCTATCATGGGGAAATCGAGGCATGGAGCATTTAAATGAGGTGCCCAAGTGCACAGAGAAAGGCACTAGCAGAGCCAGGAAACTGAAGCCAGGGCATCTGATTTCTAGTTCATGGCTTTCAAACCTGTTATTTAGCCTTCCTAACTTGGGCTACAATTTTGTATAATTATCACTTTTTTTCCTTTGATCGAGTGTACCACACAGAGGTTGGTGCACAATGAGGTTCTTGTTGTACAGTTATTTTCACTCTCCCTCTCTAGCTCTCCAGAAGCCCCACAGCAATCTGTCCGAACAAACGAGTTTAAAGTAATTGAAAAGGACACTATGCTAAGCACCTCCTCTTCGTCAGTGGTTCTTTGTGGACCAAATGATTATTAAAAGCAAACAAACAACTATCCCGTGCTACCAGGAAGAGGTTAGCATGCTCCACTTCCAAGGAAGCCATGAGGGGTTGGAAGCTCTCTACCCTGAGATCACGGTCCTAAGCGAATTCAGGAAGGTAAGCTCAGTGAGAGCAGCAGCAGGTATATAGTACTTAGCTCTTCCATCGTGTTTTTCATCAGTAGGTCTCAGAGCACTTTGCTGTCTTTAAGGTTGGGGTCACTGAAGCACCGAGCAGTGAAGTGGTGTGTCCAGCTGAATCGACTGGCCTGGGTCCAGAAGTGTGTCACCCAAGTCCCTATCCTAGTGCTCTACATACTGCACCACACTGCTTCCCATCATTGCTTTGTTTTTCCCCCCCCAGGGGTGTGGTTTTCTTGAACAAGTATTTAATTGACAGGCTTTTTTAAAGAGGAGCTTCTAAGAGCGTGTGAGCGTTTATGAGAGGTTACATGACACCTATGGGAACCGCCATCCACTAGCAGACTGGGTAAATCTCGGAGAAATCCTGCTGGTAGTGCAAACTGCTGCCTTGATCCTCTGGATGAGCTTGGTCAGAGACCCATAAGACCAACAATCTCCACTTGTTAGATACAGCAGTAAAAAGAGCTGGGGTGGCTGACAAACCGAAGTACACAGACTAGAAACACTGACTGACAGGCAATGAAAAGTTCGCGCACCCCTTTGCCAATGGCCAGTCAGGCTCTCAGGAGCGCAGGCAAAGTCCTCCGCATCCGGCTCCATGTGGTCATGTCAGAATGAGAAGAATGTGTCAGAGGCTCGGTGGCTGCAATTTCAGGGTTGGTGGTGGGTAGGTTGGGTGATTTCAATCTCAGAGAGAGGGTGAATATTTGCTGCTTTTCCCCTGATGCCTGTGGTTTCCCAGAAGCCTACATATTTCCCAGTCCAAATGTTCTTTTCTATGACGGTGAAGCAGGGCTCTCGTCTTTGTTTTGTTACCCAGGGCCCGATCTTACCAGTGTCAGGTGCCCGCTGCTTCCAGCGATCGAGTGCAATGTGAGGAAGCTCAGAACCGTACAACAAAGCCCACACACGGCAG
>NW_017729011.1:13710049-13724822 GCF_001723915.1 Gavialis gangeticus | reverse complement strand
TTAATGTAATGTAAAATATTAGCTGGCAGGTAAAAGTAATTCTGTTAATGAACATGATTAGAACAGCAGCTGGAATACAGAAAATGCAGTGTTTGCAACATCCATGGAATTAATAGACCTTAAAATATTCAAAGAATCAATTAAAATACATTTTCAGGATGAGGCAGACTCATGAAGATGTGCCGACCAGTAAAAAAATGCAAAAAGAACTTGGGAAACATATTTCTAGTAAGTTTATGAAGGAAAACAGCATTTGAATCTAACTCTTAGTCATGCTGTGTAGTTTATTGACCAGCAGCTACCCTGAAAAAATTGTCTAAGCAGGCTATAAAAGACTGGAGAAGAGACAAACTGTAAGGGACAAGAAGGGGAATCACAAGAGGTTCTGGTTTTACAGCACAAATGTTAAAAGCACTGGATGCCATCGATGCAAAACTGAAAATGTGGCCACTTTGTGGGACAGTCACAATCATCATATGCTCTGTTAGGATTTTCTTGGAAGCACTTTTAAAAGGTGCATGCATCAGCACCCCCTCTGCATCTCAAGCTGTACAGAGGAGAGACTGCTTTGTAGAAGCTGCCTACAGAGTGCCTGGGACCCCTATAAATACCACTGATAACAACATCTGGACATTAGAGAGCCACCGAATGCTTTGGGTACAGGGCCATCAATGCCCTGAGCCAGTCGTATTAATGGGTTAGTGATGACAGAATCCATTTTGATGGGAACGCACAATTTTGCAACACAAGTTGGGAGGCCTGTTAAGGGTCAGAGGAAAGCAAAGAGGCAAAGAGAAAATCCATTTTCTTTTGGGTTGAAATTATGGGGCTCCTATATCGAAGCATGGTATAGTGACTCCTATACCCATTTCCTGGTCTGACATGCTGGAAATCCAGTGCATCGGAGCAGACTTGATTAACTGAGTCTGCTGGGCCTCAGTTACAAGATTAATTGAGTCTGCTGGAGCACAGAAATTAATACACTCCGGCACCCTCTAGCATCATGTGTATCACCGCCTCTGCGCTGAAAAATGGCGGCAGTGCTTTGAACTAAACCTCGCTCAATGAGCTTTAGTGCAAAGTGTCCCCCCACCCTTTTTCAGCGTGGGGACTCTGATACACATGACACTTGGGCACTTTTAATTAGTGCAGCTTGCTAATTAAAGTGCCCCCCTACGCCTCCCAGAGCACATATAAAAATGCCCGTGATGTGTTCCTGAAAAATAACATCCCTATAAACTATATGCTCTTGTATATACTGGTATTATAATATCCCAGTATTAATAATAATAAAACATTTTCATAAATTGTAGCATTTCCCCAGTATTCCCTATCTATAGATTGTTACCCTGGTTAGAATAGGCTGTGTGCTGATGCAGCCTCTGTTCACTGGGACCCAAAGCCTGGCAATAAGGAAGTATTTGTAACATCAAATTTGCGAAGCTGTGTGTTTGATTTGTGTCACTGTCAGAATGACTTTAGGCAACAAGTCAAGTTTCCCAGCCTGGAACAGGAACCAATGTTGAAATGAGTATATGAGAGATGTTCAAATGGGCAAGGAAAATGATGCGTTTACCTGCTCACCAACTTTTCCTGGCCGGCCTCGATTTCCAGGCTCTCCCTGTATGAAACAGAGAAAGATATCGGAGGTTACTGAATGCTGCTGCAGCCAAGCTCTTTCCCTGACAGGTTAACTGCCTGAGACATCTCCAAACCTCAGCTATGGCATGACTGGTTTAACCTGAGTGACTGTATCTTTTGTTCACCTGGGGGCCTCAGAACTGGGCCTTGGTTACAAAATTAGCCACAATTAGCAACTCTTGTGCAGTTAATTTGCATAAGGCCTGTGAACCAATTTGCTTTTTAGGGAGGGGAAGTCTCCAAAAATGTCCTTCCAAGCTGTCTGAATCTTTCAGGCATCTTATAATTAAGGAGTAAAACTCAGGGTCTGTAATAACTGGACAGATGTTACTTTTTAGCAGCAGATTTCCACAAGTGGAGGCATCAGGTGCACGTTGGGATCAGACTTCTGAAAACTTGCTTCTCAGGTCCTGAGCAATTAATAATCTGGCAATGAGCTCTCTTGAAAACTTAATCTACTTACACTGTTGGTTAACTTTTGTGCTCACCATTAAAAGATTAAAGTCTACCAGTGGCTGCCACTGGTCCTTGGTAAACCAGAGAGAAAAGCAAAGGGACATATAGGGCGTTTGTACACATTTGCGCCGCAGCACTGGGCACTTTTTAAGTTGTAAAAGTGGCAAAATGTGCACCAGTGCTGAGAAAATGGCGGCAGTGCACTTTTGAAGTACGACACATCAAAGGTGTCTCAGTGCAAAAGTGCGCCGCCGCCATTTTCGGCGCACTGACATGCATTTTGCCGCTTACACAACTGCGCACGATGCAGCGCAGTGTGCGTCAGCTCATATGCGGAGCAGACTCAATTAACCGAGTCTGCTCCGACCTGCTGGATTTCTGGTGCATCACGGGATGAAAAGGTATGTGTATAAATGCCCAGAGAAGCCTACAGTGATCATGGGAGACAGTGGGATGTGGGGGAGTTACTCAAAGGAAGTGCATCTGTGTTTCTCAGGACAGGATGTTGAGAAGCCAGTCCTAGCTGAGCAGACATTGTTTCTGGGTGACAGCAGCTGTATTTTCTCAGTACACAGATAACATGACTCCAAACATGTCGCCAGACCAGACTTTTGTTATTTACTTGTTTCAAGAGCTTTTGGGGAGTGGGGGTTTGAAGAGTAGACTGTCCCAGGATGGCTTCTGCTGCCAGTTAGACAACAGAGATAAGAATGATTTGCGTTGTTTCACAACATAACCACTGAGGAGCAATGGAAAAAATATTGTTTGGCTAATATCAGCCGTGCTTGTTTATAGTACTACATGTGGTTTAAAAAATGCTCTGTCATTCCTTGTGCCGCAGAAGCTGAGGCAGAACAAGTCTTCACTGTTCCAGTTCATTTCTGTGATGAAAACAGGAAACTAAGTGCACATTACCCTAGGAAAGCAGACTTTGCCAAAGGTTAACTCCAGTTTTGCCCTCTTCCTCCTTCTGCTTCCCACCTGAATTCATCATCTCTTGTATCGTGAACCAACCCCCTCTTTACCTTTAGACCATCAGGACCAGGTCTTCCAGGAAATCCCTTCCAGCCAGGAAGACCCTGAAATATAAAAATAATGATTAGTACAAAGGGGGAATATTAATATCCTTACTCCCACCCACTGCTGATGCCCTCGACCTGTTGCAACTTGCAAACCACAGTCCCTCAAATAATCCAGCACGCAAGGGACCCTGGCAGCCCTACAACACTGTGCTGCGGACTGGAACTACTCACAGTGGGAACAGGTTGGGTCCCAGGTGTACACAGCTACTGCGTGACTAAGGACGTCTCTGCTTCTCCATTAGAAGAAGGGTGCTAATGCGGGAGCTTTATCACAGCAGTGCTTCATGGAAACCAGCTGGGATTTGGATCATGGGCTTCTGGACAAAAGTACTCACTGAAGCCAGCAAGGATTTGCTCATCAGAGCCTCCTTTGCAGCATTACATCATTGCTGGGCAGTGCAAGATACTTACTGTCAGGGCCCTGGGGTTTGAACCCAGACTCCTGGTGTTCATAGACAGAAGCCTAAACCATAGCACCACCAGACTACTAGCTAGACATCACCCCTTATTGGCCTGGACCCTCCCATAAGGTTGCTAATGGTGAATCAGGTGACCTGGGTGGACCAATGGGAGCCACAAGCCCTTGATTGGAAGGCTATAAAAGCTTCCCACGTCCTGCAGTGGACTTCCCAAATACAGCACCACTTGGTGTTGCTGCCTTGGCTTTGGTTAATCCTGTTTTTGTCTTGGACCTTCAGGCCTTGGTCATTTGCTTTGCTCTGACCATAATCCTGCCCTGAGCCTCAGCTCAGTGTCCGAGAGCTCAGACTGATACCTGGTTTTGGTCTCGGTTGCTTTGATCATAAGGAACAGGTCTAGGAACACTGGCCTCAAGCTTCAGCAAGTAAAATTTAGGCTGGCAATTGGGAGAAAATTTCTGACTTTAAGCATGGTCAACCTAGAAAAACTGGAATCTCTGTACTTGGAAGCTTTCAAGAGCAGGTTAGACAGATACTTGGCTCAGATGGTTCAGTCAGGGATTATTCTGTGTTGAGCAGGGGCAGGACTAGGTGACCTCATGAGGTCCTGTCCAGCCCTACTTTCCTATTATCCTACTCCCACACCAGTAAACCCTCAACTCAGACCCTAGTGTGAACCATTAGGTTTTGGTAAATTCTCATACTTATTTTGGGAGGGAGTGAGAGAGAGAAAGAAAAGCATGCCTTGCTGCTTCTACTCTGCAAAGTATGATAGGTCAGATGAAGAGCACTGTTCCTTCTGTTGTCAATACTTTCATGTTTCTGGATCTATTTAAATGACAAGCATAGACCTTTTTCCAAATCAGGGTAGCCAACACAGGGGTTAATTATGGAGAAAGGACAGAGTCGTAGAATTTGGATCTGGATCCAAACAATTCCATTGTCAGAGGAGATTGAGATTCATGGCTTCCATCTGAGCCCACTGTTAGTCAATACTACAGTGGTATAAAGTAGTCTCACCAGTGCCCAATGGAAGCCTCTCCATTGACTTCCTGGGAAGAAAAGTGTTCAAGTCCTTCATTGTTATTTCAGCCTCAAATGCTTGATGAGGCAGACGGGGCTATTAGGAATGGACTAGAACTCTTGAGACTCGTGAAACCTACCTCTGCACCAGGGACCCCCGGTGGTCCTAAGGGTCCTTCATCACCCTGGAGGGGGAAAAATGAAATTAGTGACAAAGGTTTGTAGATCTACCGAGTGCTAGAAAAGAACCAACTCTAGAAAGCATTCCCTGTGATCGGTATTTACTGGCTTGTCATCACCTTTAACAGCTCACTCTTAGCAAATTGGAAAGCAGAGTTTTACCAAGGTGCTCATATTTTTTGTAACTGCATCCCCACTGAGGTTCCTCCATATCCTTTCAGTCTGGCAGGGTCTTTCTGGTCTAACTTTTATAGAGAGATGTCTTAGTCTCAGAGGAAAAACTCAAAACATAATCTGATGACCAACGGCATCTTGACATTTTTAGCAGAAATCAATGGCAGTTTGGTGGGTTTATCAACAGTGGAAGTGAGCCACAGGATACCTGTGATTGCTTACAGGGTCTTGCATAGCTTGGTTAGGCAGAGGATATAAGGTTTGGAGAGTTCCTTGCTCTCTTGTTGCCAACCCCTTTCCTTGGAAGAGGTATTACCAGGCTTCTCAGAGAGTTAGCTCATATCAAACAGGGCAACATGCTGAGGTTTTTCATTTTCTTTCAAATATGGTTCAAAGGTATCTAATACTGAGATACCTTAAGGGCTTACGTGACAATTGGACTGGGTTTTGCAGTTTGGTCTGTTATCAATTTCTGCACCTATAGGATCAGATCTAAAATGTCTAAGAGATTTTCAGCTAAGCTCCATCATGATAATCTCAAGGGTCTAGCCTGACGGGGAGAAATGCAAAGGTGGTTTTGAGTTGGATCAATAAGACCACCGAAAAAGGGATTGGAAGCCATGGAGATCAGCGTTCTCATACAGGTTCTGACAGTGATTCCCTGTGTGACCTCGGGTACCTATATGGCAAGGGAAGATATAATCTTGCCCCTTATTCAGCAGAGATAACAAACAGCAATGATGATATGGCAGCATGGGCTTCAGTGATCCAAGTAAACACCTTGGGGTTTACAATGGCAAGTCTAACTTAGACTGGAGCCCGTACCACTGCATCTTCACTGCTCCTGTTAACCAAGCTAACAAGGTGCAAACGAGATTAAGGTAGGCCCAGCCATGCCACAATCGCACCTTTTTCTGTAGTACAGAAACACTCCTTAATTTCTCTACATCTGAATTTCCCCAGACATAGGAAAAGATTATTATATCCATTTTATCTCAGAGAACCTAGGCAGACCAACTAGTTAGTTTTTTAATTAAAAAGAAAAAAATCATTAAATTAAACAGCATTAAATTCTTGCTATTACAAAATGCCCTTGGGTCACGCACTGAACTAGCATTTGTTGCACGTGCTACAAGGCTCTTAGCAGACCAATAAAAAATGGGCCTGCCTCCCCTGGTGACACCAACTGGCTTATGCAGGTGTAAGTAGGAGGAGGATCAGGTCCCACTTTTTCTTAAAATGTTTCCCTATCAAGGACACCAAAAGATACAGTGGTCCCTTCCCCTTTTCCTGCATCACTTTTACAGGCCTGGAATTGAGTACTAAATTGCAGAATCATGCAATAAGGAAAGGCAGCAGACATCACGAAGTGCAGAAGCAAGGTCACTTAGATACCCTGGATAATAGTGGGACCAAGGTCTTTTAGTGTATAAGATGTGGCTCTGCAGGGAAGGCCAGGGTTTCTCAGTGTCCCTGTAGAAAGTGTGTTTTTAAGCCACGCTTGAAGAAGCAAGGAGTAGAAGAACTGTGGGTTTGGGCAGGAAAAGGGGATTTCCTGGTATAGGAGCCTGCCTGGGAGATGTAGAAAAAGGCAACTAATAGAGATTAAACCTCTGTTGATGCCAGGAGGTCAGACACATGGTTTGAGAAGACTATTCCTCCTGCCTCCCAGTGCTGACTTAAGTGGATTTGTTATTTTGCAGGTTTCTGATTACTGAATGTGACCAATTACTTCTTCCCTGGTGCAGCTATACTCAAGGGCTTGAATCTCCAGCACCAGGGAACAATTTGGTCAAAAAAAGATTAAAAGAAATGGAAAGGGTTTGTTGAAGCAAGAACAGCATGTATCCTTCGAAGCACCTCACACAGACACTCACCTCTTGGCCAGGCTGTCCTCTAGGCCCAGGTAAGCCTCGTGCACCAGGTTTCCCCTGCAAGAGAAGAGTCTTAGAAAAGCAAAGCACGAGCTCTGAGGGTCCACTCTTATCAACGTACGCTGCCAGCGGACAGCATCCAAAGTCAATTTTGTTGCAGGGGGAACACCACGCTCTTGGAAGGCCCTCAATCCGAATTCGCAGCCAGAACAATCCGCAGGACTTTCTAGCCCCCTTCCTTCCTTCCCACTCCTTTGTTTCCTTTAGTTATTTCCACTTTGGCACAAAACTTCAATCTGAGCTCAACTCACCTTTAGGCCTTCGGGGCCATTTTCTCCTGGTGGGCCAATATCCCCTGGAAAGCCCTAGAGAGAATGAGAAACGGTGGAGTTGTATGAGAGGACTTTCTGGGCAAGCTGCCTATGCCAAGATTGAACTTGATGCTTAGCACTGGAATATTTGGTATCTGCTAACACAGTCTCTAAACAGACTGCTGTGAGGTGTCTAGATGGATTGAAGCAGACTTCTTGTAAGCTTGATGAAGTCCAAAATGCAGTAAGAAAGGAACATATTAAAGGAGACTTAATTTGATTGTTTTAATTCTTTATCAAGACCAAGGCAATTGATTCCCTACCAATCCCTTTGTAGCTCATCTTTTCAGAAAATTTTCTATTATAAGGACTTAATGTCACCACACAGCTAAAATGGGCAATTTAGGCTTTAATTAACCTTTGAGTCAGTGTGTCATTTCCTTTTGCAGAGAAATAAATTGCACACCTCCAAACACAAAGGGAAGCAGACTAGGAATTAGGAAAGGTGCTGACATACTCATTAGCTGCTGTCTTCAACCGAACAGCAGCCCTTTCCCACCCACAGCTCATTCATTGAGAAAACAAAGGAATCCATAGTTATTTCCAATAGAAACAAATAACAAGGATTATAAACTGATACCACTGAACAGAGAGCCAATTCCAGACCCAGAAAAATACCACAATGCGGCAAGCACAAAAGCGACCCGCCAGCACTGCAACAGGTTCTCAAACACTTTATGAATGTGTCCTTATTGTTAACAGGAGTACAAACCACAGCATATCAGGGAGGAGCGGATCTTTTATTTGAAGTTATTGTCTTAAGCTTGTTGGTGGCATTTTCTGATTTGAATAGTGCTTACCGGGGAGAAAAAACATCCCAGACTATCCACAACATACATCAGTACGATGAAGAGGGAAGGATGGAGACCCATTAGGGAAAGGTGATGAACCTGATGGACTTGCTGAGCAAAAAAGGAGCCTGCTGTTTTTCTCGCTGCTACTAACCTCATCCAACCCTGCCTCTACCACTCTCTAATCCACTCCTCTGGCCAATAAGGGGTGGGAGATATGAATTTTATTGAAGGGTTGAAGTCAGATAATGGGCTTTCTACCCTAGAAAACAAGAGCAGGAGAACATCATAGCAAGCAGGAGGCCAAGTGACCTACCAACTCTGGGGTATGGCTTGAGGAGAAAACTATTCACAAGGATAGCTATTCACAAGGATTATATCTACTGGGCAGAGGGCTGAAAGATTTTGATTCTACTGCAGTCTCTGTCACCGACTTATCACAAGTCCTTGGGCAATTCCCTGCAGCTTTGAAGACCTCTGATCCTCCATTAATGAAATAGAAACAAAACCCTTCTTTGTGGGATTTAAAATCTTTGGAGGAAGAAAAGATGAAAGCAATTGTTTATTATTTAAGTAAATGTAGTGAAGTTCTTGGCTCAGGCTCAGCTAATGACAGTTACTGCCAAAAATACTGAAAATAAATGGATGGTAATAATCCTGAGCAAACTTTTGCTGGGGCAAGTACCCTATTAGGAAAGCATTTGAAGGCCCATCTTCTGAATGGTGAGAAAAGGGGTTACAATAAGTCTTATTTATTCCAGACTGAGGGGGAAAAAAAGCATATTGAGAATAGTGGATCAAGATGGCTGCATCTTCTTTGTTTTATTATGCATCACTTCAACTTAAGTTGGGATGTGGGACGTACTTATTTTATAACACCTGGTGTTGACCTGTGAAACACCCAGAGAGGGGAGGGATGGTACTGTATGGGTGTAACTCCCAGAAGAAAGGTCTTGTCCGTAGCTGCAACACTATAACAAAGCAGCAAGAATTCATTTGTCTTTTGCTGGAAAAGGCTTTGGTCCTTCATTCACATGAATTATTATTGGTTAAGTAAGAAGGAAAAAATATCGCCTAAACTCTATTCAGACCCATCCAAAGACTCAAGTGGGGATCTTAAATGTAGCCTAAAGTCTATACATTTCTAAGATGGAGTTTGTAGGAGGCTTAATTACAGCCGCAGAGTAGGCTGCAGCGATCAAATGAATGTTATGACGAAACAAAAATGAGAAAGAGCTTCTTGGAAAGGTTGGGGAACTAACGGAGGCTAATGAAAGAAAGATCAGAGCGCAAACTGAAGGAACGTACCTCGGGGCCAGGTGGTCCTGGAAACCCAACTGGACCTTTATCACCAACCCTTCCCTGGAAAAGCAGAAAATAATGGTGATTATGAGACAGCTGCTAGTTGCTGATGCTCTGTTCAGAATAACACCCACCCACTCAAAGGTCTTTCTAGCTGGGCTCCGGACTTTTTAGAGGTGAGCTAAGGAAGCAGAAGATGTCTAAAGCAGGTACTTACAAGGGGGCCTGGCTTCCCTCGTGATCCTGGTAACCCAGGCAAGCCCTGGCTGCCCTGGGAAAGAGAGAATATATTTCAGTAAAAATGCAAAGCAGCTACAATACATTGACTAAAGCCCACCACCCCCTTCTCCATCCTGAGCTCCTAAATAGAAGGGAAAGATCTTTCTTTCAGGAGACTTCAATCCCATGCAATGTTTGTGGAGCAGAGACCAAAACATGGAAACACATGGTAGGACAGTCTAAACATTTTATGCTTAATGCTGCTCCCTTTTCCTTTGTACATAACATAAACCAGCATTCAAGGAGGGCCCAGGGGAAAAGAGGTAGTCAGCAGGCAAGCAGCTGGGCTGCATGTTGTCGTCCCAGCACATGATGAACTGGTACATGGAGAAGACTTCCCACAAAGCTCAAAGGCAAAGAATTCAAGCATCCTTCCACAACTTGGTCTTAAACAACCCCATAGCTACAGTTGCTATACATTTACATCTCTATCTTTCTCTAATGTCCTCTCTTCTTTCTCTGTCCCACAGACTGAAGATCCACTCTTCTCAACTCCTTTCATTACTGGTTTCCACAAAGGAAAATCCCAGCATCCAGTGGGATAGCTTTCCTAGCTCCCTGCCTCATCTTCTAATCTATAGCATACCGTGTCCTGCTCTGTACCCAACAGTCACTTGCAGAGCTGCACAAACACCAAGTCTGTGCTGTCAAGTCCTCCAAACCCACTAGACAGATCTACATCTACTTCATGGGACCTGGAATACTAGGTTTTGTCCTTTCTGCTGTATGTCTACCAAGCTAATGCAGGTAGCATTAGCCACACCTACTACTCCTAGAGATCCAACTCAAGTATCTGTATCTTTTGATGGTGCCTAGCCTATCCACGCACTACTCCTTGGCAAACTGAAACACCTACCCTCTGCACCCTAATCCCAAACCGTTCACAGGCCTTTATATGTTGTGTTTTGCTCTCTGGTACTCGGCATGAAGATGCTCAGGGTGTCATAGGTCAGGAGTCTGATATGCACCATCTCTGATCCTAAATTCCCTGCTGTCTGATTCTGTTAGTATAGACACCAGCTAAAGATCAGGAGACTTTAGGCACCGAATTCAATCCTGGTATAAGACAGGACAGACTGTGTCACTATTAGTGAGCTGTATCAGTTGAATCCAAGGGATGAATTTGCCCCTAAGAATACATGTACTATTGCAGCTGGTGTTACTCACAGCCATACAGGCCCCAATGCAGCAATGCATTTATGAATGTGGACAGCATTAATCCCAACAGCAGTCAACATCAAAAGGAAACCAATGAGGCTAGCTATATGCTTAAAGTTATACACACAGTTAAGGGTATTGCTGGACTGGGGTTTGTCTCTGGGTTCAGCAGACAGATTCCCTGAGCCTGTAACCACTGGCCTACTGCCACTGACCCTTGTCTGAGTCGCCTGCTCCCATACATTCAGGTTTTGCAGGAAGTTATGGCACTTTCCATAGAAAACACCACACTGCCCCTTGTCGAACTGCATTTTAAAAAAATTCTCTCCTAGTGACTTCAGTTTTAGGCGGTCTCAGAGAATCGTGCAGAGCAGAGGGGAATCTGACCGTGTCATACAAATAACTATGTACAGGGTCTTTATGATGGGAGTAATCCAAGTTTTCAAAATGAGCATGGCTTGAATATGAGCTGAAAGCCAGTAGGTACACACATTATCTACAGAAGTAGAAAAAAAACCCTGATGGGTAAAAGGAAGCAGTTACCTTGTCTCCTTGGAATCCAATATCTCCTGGAACACCTGGCAGTCCCTGATCACCCTGAATACACATCACCAAAGAAAGTTACAATATACACCATCAACAGCAAAACCTGCCCAGATCTAAAGGAAATTATATGTGCATTTTATGGCAGATGTTTAATTTCTGGTTTCTTTCAGACAGAACTAGTGATAAACCATAGGTCTTTTTATGCATAATAACAATTTTGAGCAAAATATGTATTTTCCAACAGTAAATCTGAACTGAGAAATGAAAAACACAGGAGAGAGAAATAAGAAATGTCTGAGCCTTGGGCCTGCTGTGTAAAATGTTAGTTGGAAGGGCTTCAGGCTCCTTTCCCCTTGCTAACAGCAATCCTATGGGTGAAGAGATGAGCGAATACAGCTGAACTAGAATAGCTGGCTGGCTTTTTACCAAATGGGATCTTTCTTTTCATGTCATCTCCTTTACAGTCACGATCCCTGGGATTTCTGTAGGCTTGTCTTGGAGTTGGGAGCAAAGATTGAGCCACTTCCACATAAAAGCACTGGTTGTCTACAGCAGCCTTCTGAGAAATCAGACTGAGATTTCCCTGCAGAATTGTTACAGGTATTCAAATCTGGCTTTCAGAAAGACATGGGTCTCTTTGGGAATCCCACCCAGGAAGTCATGTCTTACATGGGCAGGCTGGCATTAACTTGTGAACTTCCCGTCTAGAATATCCTGTTCTGATTCCTACCGAGAAACAAACATCTCGTCAAAGGGATTGACTGCTTGGAAAATCAGACAGAGATGAAAGGTGACAGAAGGAGTGGTGACGGAGGGGGGTTGTTCTCTCTGCAGTATGCATATCTAAGAAGCAAATGCCTTAAAAATTGAGGTGATCCAATAGCAAGAGACATGATGGAGGCTATGTCCCATACACTGAGAATGCCACCAGCACACTGAAAAACACACACAGCTATACTGCAAACATGAAATGTGTGGAGGACATATGGACTGCAAATATAGAGCCACAGATAGCAAAAGCTTGGGAAAGAAATCCAAGTAGCTCTCGTCAAACAACAAATAAAAACCCTGTTCTTGCAGAAATTAATTAGTATAATTGCTGCTGTTGACATTTAGGAGAACAATGGAAGGGCCATTACTTAGTCTAGATTACAGCTGGGTCACATTTCTGGACAAATCCTTTCGTCACTAAAAAGTGCATATTCAAGTTGACAGAAATGTTTAATGGATTCAAGTTGAACTTGCTGAATTGTTCTGATTTAAAAAAAAATTCTGAAAAAAAAATCAAACCATTTTATTTAGCCATTGTAAAATCAAAACATTTCCTTTTTTTGTTTGAAACATTTCCTTTCAAATGAACTTCAATTTGATATTAAAGAACAAAAACCTACAGAAAACTCAAAACTAATGTACTTGGCTCCTATAAGGATTTTTTAGGGCATTATCTTTTATTGGACTAAATGTGTAGCTGGGATAACATTAGACATGATTTCAAATGCAAAGCACTTAGTGTGACTTGAAACAATACGTGTTAATTTTTTGGTAGTGCAAAGAAACAAGCAAAACAAATATTCACACAGCTCTAGTTAAAATGAACCCTGTGTATTTGGGAGGGGAAAGACCACTCATCCACCCATCTCCTTGCTACTGCTAGACTGTCCCCATTTTCCGGTGCTCTGTATTTACTATTCCTTTATCCAGTCCAGTCTTAAACATGCAAACCACTTGGCTGCCTTCTTTCAGAAAAGGATGAGAAATTACCCTACGGTCACACACAAGATTTGTTCCAAGACCCACCTTGCCTTTGTGATCCTTCTGTCAAAGGGCTCAAAGAAAGGGGTTGGTGGTGGCGAGTGTGGTGGAGATGGCTGGTTTTGCTCTTTGTTTTTTAACCTATCCAAGCTTGAGGGCTAGTCATCAAGAAGTGACTTTAAAAAAAATGGAGGTCACAGACTTGCCTACGCTATAGAGGATGTTCTAGGAAGCAGCTAAAGCCTGCGCTCATAAATGGGAGTGAGCCTCTCTTCCACACTGTAGGAAAACCTGTTTATAGGCGAGTGGTAGAGATCATGAGGAATGGGAATCCATTTCAGTCAACTCCGAGAGAGGGTTTAGGGAGGCTGTCAAGATTTGTAGATAGCAAACCAGGCAAATAACTTTCTAAACTCTACTGGGGGGGCCTCGAGTAAGTCAATACATGTGTTATTACATGTCATACACCACAGTTTCTTGGCACAAACAAGCAATTCAGCCACCTACAATTACATTAGTCAAAGCCAAATTATATTTTAAATGTAGGTTTTTAGACTTCGGAAATGCCTTCACTGCCTGGAGCATATCAACTCTGAATCCAGATCTTCACTTGATGACTCAGGCTTGTGTCCTTAAAGTTTGGAACAAAATGATAAGAGAAATGAGCAAACTACGATTGAAAAAAAGAAGTGATGTTGAGATAAGGAAAAGTGCTCCAAGGTCCTGATTCACAGGGCGTTTACACACACACGCTCTGGGAGGTGGGGAGTGTGGGAGCTTTAACAAGCATGGAATGAGCTTTAGTTAAAGCACCCCCGCTGCCCTCTTTCAGCATGGGGACAATGATACATGTGACATTGGAGTCTGCTGGAGCGCAGTAATTACAATGCTCCAGCAGACTCAATTAATCGAGTCTGCTCTGATGCATTGTAATTACAGCGCATCAGAGAAGCTTCAATGTATGTGTATAAGCGGCCTTAGAGTGAGGAGGAACACTTAATCTGAGATTAAAGCAGAAGAGTTTGTTCACCATGTGTGGTGTTGCATAGGTTTCATGTGGCATCTATACAAAGATATAGCAGCACTTCACAACAACTGCCAAATGGAACGGGGACTGGTTGCTAAACTTGTGCAAGGGTGGGTGTTTAGCTGTAAGGAAGTTAGTTCTCCGAGTGCAGGAATACCGTCTGCTGCTCTGTGAAAAAGGCCTAGTGTGCCCTCAGATGCTTTGAGGCTAGCCATTGTGTGTCCCTCTTGCCAAGAGTTTGTGTTTGGCATTACAAGGAGAGTTTGCATTTGAGACCCAATATAAGTATTTAAAGGAGCCAGGAGCTCCAGGACTTCCAACTGGATTGGTTCACTAAATTCTTTCATGCGTGCAAGTAACTAATGACCCTTATCATTTTTTTCCCATTGCATGGTTTTCCCATGATCTACAGCTTATTTCATCCAAGGGAAACTGTTGGGTTTGCACAGCAGCTCAACCAATTCATAGTTTCATAGTTTCATAGTTTCTAGGGTCAGAAGGGACCTGAGCAGATCATCTAGTCCGACCCCTTGCCATGGCAGGAAGAGCACTGGGGTCAAATGACCCCAGTAAGGTGGTCGTCCAACCTCCTCTTAAAAACCCCCAGGGTGGGAGCCTGCACCACCTCACTTGGAAGCTGGTTCCAGACCCTAGCCGCCCTGACCGTGAAGTAGCGCCTCCTGATGTCCAACTTAAAC
>NW_017729011.1:13695738-13709841 GCF_001723915.1 Gavialis gangeticus | reverse complement strand
GAGGTAAGGCTGACTGGCCTGTAGTTCCCCGGGTCCTCTTTCCTCCCCTTTTTGAAGATGGGAACCACGTTGGCCCTCTTCCAGTCCTCCGGCACCTCTCCAGAGCACCACGAGTGTTCATAAAGCCGCGCCAGGGGACTTGCAATGACCCCAGCTAGTTCCTTTAGGACTCTAGGGTGAAGATCATCCGGGCCGGCTGACTTAAAAATGTCCAGCCCCTCCAGAAGCTCCCTAACTAAATCCTCACTCACTCTAGGCCCAGGTGAGCCTCCCCCAGGGCCCAAAGGGGGCCCAGCAGGGAGGTGGCAGTTCTGGTCCTTACTGAGGAAGACAGAGGCAAAGAAGTTATTTCCTAGTTGTATTTCCTAGAAGTTAATTCCTAGTTGTATGCACAAAAAACTAGGCCAGAAGACAGAGGCCAAAAGACTCCACCATCAGTTCAGGAAAAAAGGAATGGCAGTTCATGGGAAAATAGAAAGCAAATATTAAGGAATATTGTAGTTGCCAATGCTGGTGTGGAGAAGTGATACTGCTTCTCAAAAAGATTACCCATGGACAGCCCTATTGCATCCATTATTAGTAATAACAGAGATAAGGAGGAGGGGAGGGCTTCCCCACAGAACATAAAAATGGACAAGTGATCCTATCTACTGGAAGGGGTTGGGTTGATTCGCCTTATGGGAGAACAGAGGTTGTATGCACTGTTGTTGCCCTCTGAAGGACAAGGTACAGACCCTTGCATGGGATGGATTTAGGAAGCACTAGCCAACTTTGGCATATCCTCTGCATACCTGTCCATCTAGTTGCCACAATGTCTCACTGATGATATAATTGCAGCAGTATGACTAGAAATTTGTCCTTCCTACCAGTTGATCTCTGTTCCCTTAAATCTGTGTCACAATGAAGATATGTACATGTTTGGGATTAAACAGCTTACATCTTGTTGCAATGACTAAATTCCTATGCTGCTTTGCTCCATGGAAAGCTTAGCAATACACATTTTTGGAAGGGGGATAAACTATCTCAATATGTTGGCACAGATTCCCCACGTCCCTCAAGGGAAAACAAAGATGGCAGTGAAATGTCTGTGACTGTGGTATTCCCACCCAGAACCCTTCTTTCAGACAGATCTCAGCAGTGCAGTCGAGTCTCATGCCTTTATAAAGACGAACATATGACCCAACTCTTGTTCTATTCTAATGCACTATGTGAGAGCCCAGGGGTGAAGGGAGCTTTCCTCAAGTTTGAAGCATGCCAGAAGGACACGTGCTTCTACTATAATTGTCTGGGTTAGAAAAATGTAATAACTGATTTCAGCATGACACTGCAGATGTATAACCAAAAATAACTCTAGCTGTCCTTAGAAAGACATTATAAACATCAGCTCCAAGCAGACTGGCCAGACCTGCCATGAATTCTCAGCTTCCCTTTGGAGGTGGAGGGCTCTTGCAGTAGGAATTTCTTGCTTGTTACCACCTAGGGCTGCCATATCTTGCCCTGCTCTGCAGTTCCAGGGCAGCAAACTCCAGCAAGGCATAAGATTCTCCGCACGGACCCTCAAGCGGGGCCAAGTACTGAAAGCCATGATGGGAGGTGTTACAATCCCACCCATGCCAGGCAGGATGTGGGATACCCTCAAAACCATAATTCCCTCTCAGACCTTTGCGAGTCAGCAAGAAGTGGCAGATGGAAGGAGTTAGCCCCTTAAAGGAAGCACTCATCTGACTTAAGTTATTAATTATGAAAGGTTAGGGATGACTTGCAGAAAGGAGGAAGCAAGCTTCCCTGCTGCACCATGCCTGCTGATCCAGCATTTCAGTCTTCAGATGGTGCCTATTGTCTGGGATTCTTTTTTTCTTGCAGCCCCATTCAGGACTGGGAGCTTAACTCCTATTCCCAAACCTGTCCAATGAATGGTAGTCCCCCCGGAAGAAAGCCAAGCTGGTTATGAAATGGGATGTGTACACACAATTTCCCTCTCTCTGCTGCCAGTCCCCCTCCCATAAGTCACTAGGCCATTTTCTAGAAAAGCCTCTTTCTTATTCTTGAGTACAGCTTTCACTTGCCAGAGAATCCACTGGGGTGTTTAGAGAAGACCTACACCATGCTGGGACAGGACTGTGGAGTTTGAAATAGAAGACTCTTCTGATGCCTACCCAGGGCAGACATGTTCACCTAAAGTGATGGTTTCTTTCTTATGAGCCTCTGAGCCACTTGCACTATTTATTATCCAGGTTGTAAGACATCTGACTCCATGCATGGCTCGTATGCAATATCAACATGGGTAACACGTGGGTCAAGACTGGTAATTTTGGTAGCCCAATTAGATATCTCGTATAATCATAGAAATACATAGACTACATCTATGTATTCAGAGGTGCCTACTCAAACCTTCTTGGATGTTGGGCCCTGTTATATTAGGTAAAGACTGGGCATCCCAAATCCTTTTGAAAAGTTTGGTTTCTATTTTAACTGTGTTCTGACTCCAATTCATGAGAACGATTGTAAACAAGACTGTCAGACTAATATAATGCTTGCACTATATCTGCTGTGTTTTCTTGTATGAGGGGAAATCAGTTCTTTTAACTACAAGTTGTGTGTGTGTGAGCACACCAGAGAGGGCAATGCATATCCATCCAACTTGGCAGACCCTACATGAGAGAGTGCATTCTTCTGAAGGACTCTGGACAAATAACACACATGTACAACAGCCTGTTTGGTAGATGAGTAAGGACTGGGAAACATATGCAGCTGTGAAGGGAAAATGCTGTTGTGTGAAAGCTGAACCGTGTCACCTAAGTGTGTAGGGCTCAGTTATGCTCTATCAGAGTTTAGTTTGCTAACATGGTTTTAGGCATGATACAGATGGGGGTCTCAGTGCATTCATCAAAGAAGCTCTCAATAATCTTACCCACCATGTCCAATGTCAAGGGAAGTGCGTTAGTCAGAAGAAGTTACAAATTAGGATCTTTGCAGAGGCAGAGCTAAAGCCAGATTATATTCTGGCTAACTTCTAGGAATGGTGGTAGACAAGCTTTCAGACCAAAGATTCAATATGGGAGCCAAAGAGGATTCTTAAAGCTCTGCCCACTAGGGCAAAGGGGGGGAAAGGAGACAGCAGAGGGGTATGATGAAGCCAAGGTCCAGCAGATAGGAAAGAGATTATTAAGGGATCAGAGAATGACCATGTAAAAATTTGTGCCATCAACATAAAATTCAGGACAGAGATGGAAATTACCAGTGAGGCGAGTAGGGGAGAATGCAGAGTGGAATCTGTTTGTATTGAGGTCCTTTCCCCTTGTCCTCCACGCCATTTTAAGTAGAGCATGCAAGGATTCAATAAAAGAGTCAATGAAAGACCTAGGAGGCATCTAATGGAAGAGATGAAAGACAGAAGTAGAGAGAGAGAATGATTTTAGTATTAACATGCTGGACTGGGGCTCAGGAGATCTGCATTCGATTTCTATCCCTATTTTCTGTGTCACTTTGGGCAGATCTGTCTGTTCCTCAGTCCCCCACATGAACAATGAAGAAAATGAGTCCTTCTTCTTTGAATCTTTTGTTTAGTTAGACTGCAGGCACTTGGGCAAAGACTGACCCCTCTATACATACTAACCACAAGCAACAGTACCCTCTTACTTGATATTATAATACAAATAATAAAAATATAATGAAGCAAGGCAGGGAAGATGACAAGTTTCTTGCTCATAGTTCCCTACATTTAAAAAAGACAGAATGTACAGTCAGATGAAACAAGTGACTCTGCTAAAGTGGCACGGGAGCAAATGAGTGCCTTCCTGATCACCTGGAAAGAGGATGTCTACATATTATAAAACAGGCCAGCAATCTGCATACAAATGCCAAAATCCAAGCGCCCTAAGACTTGTAAAACACAAGCCCAAACAGAAAGCCTTCCCCCCAGGGCAGATCTAGAATTTTGAAAAACGGGGTGCAGATGGTGAGGTGCATCATCATCTATAAAATGGCACACATTTTTCTCCATTTAAAAAGAAACTAGAAACTTTACTAATATGCTACGGGCTTAGGGCTGTATTATTCAGTTTAAGACTGAAGCGAAAGCAAACATAACTTGATTGGAATGACCTAAAACTATCTGCAGGGCTGTGAAATACGAGCTGTTCCCAGGAGCAGCTAACAGATAGCAGAGTTGCAGAACAAAGGCTAGCTTGATTGGTGGAACATCAAGGCCATTAAAAAGAAGAAAAGGTCATTAATGCCTGTGGAACGAAGAGTTTAGAAGGGGTCAGGTAGATTTTTATAATAAGCCAAGAAGTCAAGTGACTTCCTCAGCATTGCCTGAGTAGAGATGCTACTGCTGCTGCCAGGCAGTTGGTTTTAAACGTTGGGTGGAACAAGAATCAAGGGGGGCGGGGTGCAAGTGTGCCAGTGCACCCCCACCCCCTTGGATCAACCCCTGGGTTTCCCAAACTTACTGTACACTGATAAATCTGGTAGATATTCATGCAAGAGAGTGCAGCAGATTTTGTGGTCTGACCTCTTGGATAAAGGGGTTTATATTTGAAAGTCAAAAGTGCCTGCATACACCTGAGTGAATAAGAATACGGCTGTCAGTCTCACTCCGTTTTACTGCCTCGGCCCTGTGTTTCCCAGCACTTTGGCTGTGCAACTCCCCAAAAAGGTGCACCTACGCTGTTTGGCAGCCCTCTCTGCATGTGGTAGCACCCCTGGTTATTCAAGTGCTAACTCAACACTTTATGGCTAGAGGAACCTAGATAGGACCTAGATAGGTTGTCATTCTTCGATAGGGAAAAAGTTATAATGAAAGTCAGGCTGTGAACATGTCCTGTCAGAGGAGGGTGCAGTAGGAGAGGTAGCCAGAGGCACAAGAGGAAAGTCCATGCTCTTCTGATCCTTCCTCAGAGGCAGGGAGAGATGCTGGAAGTAGGATGGGAGTTAAACTATCTATGAAAAATAATTTAGCAGCAGGCTGATTTTGGGAGGAAGGACAGTTCAGTGGTAAGAACAGCAGCATGCCCTTTGGGAGACTCAGGTTCAGCACTGTAAAGCCTTCCTAATTCACAGGAGTGGTGTGAGGAAAACTGCATTAAGGTAACCGATGAGTGACTGTGGTAACAGGGGCCATAAAAATATCTGAGAGAGACATGGTAGTTTTCATAAAACAGGGATCGAAATATTGCCTTCACGGCTAAAGACTTAACTCCTCCAATCCTGACCAGTCCTTAACATATACAGCCAGATCTTTCAGGATAAATGGGAGAGTCTGTGGCTACTGGAGTCCTGGCCCAGAACTGAAGTGATTTGCAATTCACTCTTGAAAGAAATTCATCCTTTTGGCCAAAAACACCCTCTGTCCTCATTCCCACCCCAGGCAGAAAGGTGACCGAACAGAAATTAAATCTGGGGACATGGGAACACTGGCACTGAGCTGCTAGCACTATGTGAATATGGGAGTAGTTGCTCCTTAACACTGCTTCCCTACCCCCAGTTCAACTATTCATTAGAAACAGCTGCAAGTGAACAATGAGGCAGCGTAATAAAATTAATGCCCTCTTTTCTCTACCCTCTATGCAGTCCTCATCCCAAAATCAAGTACTCTTGATCTTGTTTCCCTTTTCTTAGGAGGATTAAATCCTACAGTGCATCCTACAGGAGCAGGCTGCATGTGAGAGTTAGACTCATCCACACATAGAACTGCAGGGGATCAGCTCAAAGCGTGTTTCTAAACCAATTTACTGGACCACCGTAACCACCGGTCCTCTAATTTCTTTTTAAAAGCAGCCCATATCACTTAGCTTGCTGATAAGATGAACTGCCTTGAGACAAGTTGACATAAGCCACTTTTGAGCAGACATACACAAGTGTTGGCACAAACTTTAGCAATAACTTCATTAAGTGAGTTTTCCCTGGGGCTCCAAATGTTATGTCTAATCCTGCTTCTGCACTGAATGGAAAGGGCTTGCCTTTTAATCACCTTCTTCACTATAAGAAGAATATTGCTTGGATGTCTATCTCGTGTCACGTGATACCCTTCAACATGTCCTGAAACATGAGAATGGTAATTTCACTGATAAAGCCTTCATCCCACCTCAATCCACCATGGGAAGAGCCACACCAACAAAACCGCATCAGCAAATGATATACTCAGTAAAAACCCAAATGCAAACATCATCACCATAAAGACAGAGAAGCCCAAGAGTGGGGTGGACAGTAATTAGCACAGTTAGTTTATCTAAAAGGGAAATTTATATTTAGTGAGCTTCTCTGCTTCTGGCTTTAGAAATGCAGCCGAGCTGAGGCAGAGACTCTGAGGGAAGTAAATGTTCACGTACAAGAGGCTGCTCATAGCTAGGATTTGGGTCCTCAAAGGCTGGTGCCAGGTTCACATACGTATTGGGACAGGGCTCAAGGTTAGGGTCTTGAATCCCTCCAGTTCTTTCTCAAATTAAGAAGAGCGGATTAAGATCCATACTGATCTCAAACTTCCACCCTAAGAACTGTGCCTGTTTGCTGCCAGGAAAAGGGTAAATCCATATGCACTGCAGGAATGTACCCCTCCCATTTTGTAATCAGGCAAGAGGCCTTCTGACAAGGTGGAGGGCTGATACCTTATTTAAAAAGAATGAGAAATCAAAGAAAAGAGGGAAGTCAAAAAGGCCTTAAGAGTGTAGGATCTGGGGAGAGAACCAGAGCAGAAGGGAGAACGGGGCCCAGAACATGGTGCAGAATAAAGAAACAGGAGCTAGAAATGGGATTTCACATGCAGAATAAAACACAGTGCAATAAGGGAGTATTCAGATCACCTTATCACCTTTCAGTCCGTGTTCTCCAGGGTTTCCTATCACTCCCTGAAAAAGACAAAGCAAAGAATGAGCCCAAGCACTGCAACCATATCTACTTGGAAGACCTGCATCGTGTCTAGGTCATTCATACAGCTAATGAGGCCGTGGACCAAAATCCATGGTATCCATAGCCATCCAGCACAGGTCACAGGTTGAATACCAGGCCTTTTCCAAAGCAGCCTCTGAGCCGCACTCTCAATTCAGGTTAACTACCAAACAACCTGTGGTCTGAAGCTGCACGGGGAAAATGTTCCTTGCGTGCCCCAATAATTCATACCTGCTGTAGATTGTCAGAGTGACATTATGTCTATCAATCCTTTACCTGGGTCAGTGGATAACCACTACTGCTGCCCATCCTGCTCTTTGTAAGGATGGCCACTTTCATCCAAAAAACAAAGAGAACAATCTTCAGTCCAGACAAGAGAGCACTAGGTTTAGTTACTCTCTTACCTTTAGTCCTTTTGGTCCTGGAAAGCCTATTGGTCCAATAACGCCCATATCACCCTAGTAAGAAAAAGAAAATAAACCAAATTCAATATGCGTATGGTCAACAGATACCCTTGTGTGGTATGAAAATCCTCCTACCAGAATCCTTCATCCACTCCTTTTAAGGTTAAGTTTTGCCATTGATTTGAATGGAAACAAGATCCTGCTACTAGTCAAGAGATTGCTATGGTGTAGATGGCTACTAACTAGAGAAACACCAAATATGTATTTTACAAACAGTCGAATGAAAAGAACAGCCTAACTTGTGTCATGGTTTTTCATCTAGTAGGAAGGAACCCAAAACACTTTGTAACCGAGACTTCAGTTCTTGACTGCAATCACTTCACCCACCACTGATGTGCAGTCACTTCGGTGGCCAGTTGTGCTGACTGTTCAAAGAGGTCTTGTTCCCATGGAGCTCTATGAGCGTCTGTGCAACTGAGGCCAGGTGCTAGTATAAGAAGTGATAGCACCTGCATCCACCTGAAGCTTACACAGGGAAACAAAGCCCAGCTTTCCGAACCGAATATAGGAGTAAGACTAGAGTAACCCACAGTGAAAAAGTTCTGCCCAGAGAAGGCCTAAAATACAGCTCGCAGAGACTGGTGGGTGATTGGAGGGGAAGGAGGGGTGGATTAAATATGACGCTAACTATGTGAAGTTAACAAAGCTATGGATAAAATTCTACTAATTAATACAATTCTCTTAATTAATAAATCCACATTCTGGTCTAAGGATCAAATTTAGACCTGGTGTAAGAAGGGTGGAATGCCAGTTTGACTCAGTTCCCTTCTATACAATCTCCTGTAGAGACGGTGTACGTTACACTTGTTTTAATATTAAAAAGTACTTCCAGGGCAGTCACAGATGGATCGTCTTCTGCAGAGAAAATTCTTTGCTACTGAAATTCTAGGTGTTTTAACTGAGCTCCAGCTCTGGCACATCCTCCAAGCTAGCAGGAGAGTGAATGCTGCAATTCACCCCACAAGATTTCCACATGCAGGACCATCTCTTACCATGCGTGGAACAGCGTATGCCAATATGCAGTGTACAGGAAGGTACTTTCAATGAAAGATACTGCTCATGGGTAAAGGAAAACAATGGATGGCTCCTTCTGAGTTTGGAAGTGATCTCCCAGTTCCTGCCAAAAACAGCATCCAGTTCCCAATATTTTATGCCTGAGCCCTAATTTCAGGACACCACTATATCTGAAGCTCTAGTGGTCCCACAGGTGTGGAAGCAATCAGTCCTTTTAACTAAATAACATCTTTTTTATGTGAGTCTCTGACTGACGCTTATTTATAAGTTTGACTATGGTGTTATTTTAATGAGGAGCTTTCAGCATTTCATGAACGACTTCGACTGAAATAGAGAAATGGGTGGGTTAGTGGAGAACTTTCATTTCCTCCTCTTTTCTATTGAGCTGGCACTTCTAGTGCTAGTATAAAGGCAGAGCTTGGGGCCACGGTTTTCTACTCTATTATTTCAAGATTTATTTGGAACTTATGAGTGCTATGTTTGGGTTTAAAGATCTCAATATGAGATACCGAACATTGTGAAGTATCTTTTATAAGCCATTCAGGAAACCAAGATTTAATTACTTGGGAAGGTCTGGGTACAGTTCAATGGCTCTTTTAAATGAGCTATGTTCACGTTCAGCTAGAAATGATCCTGAAGGTCTGGATTTGATGTTGCATTTGATAAGTTCTCCCATTCTTTCTCCTTAACTTTTGAACACTGATGGGATTTCCTCTTCTATTGTCTATAAAACTAACCTGTTATAAGAGCCACCTGAAATAAGAGCTCTATAATGCACATTTATTCACAGTCCTGTCCTGGCACCTACTGAACGTACCAGCTCCAGGCTGTTTGCCGAATTTTGTATGTGCTCTCTACAGAGGACTGACTTGTGAGCTATATCAATGCCAATACCCCACAAAGCTATCTTTCACCTCTGGTTACATAAAAGTATTTTGCGGATTCAGAAGGTGAGCTGAAAGCTCCCTCAGATGCACGGCTCTTTTATCCCACGGTGTCTGTCTCCCCTGGCACGAAGAAGGAGCAGAACTTCGCTGCTTCCTCAGAAGGTGTTGACGGCAACTTTTTCAGCACTTGTCCGAGTTGATTTGTTTTTACAGAAGCCGCTCCTTTCCACAAAGAGACTTAACACAATATTTTAGTCTTCAAGAACTTATTTTTCTTCTTCAAAGGCACCTTTAAGGGTCTGTTTAAAAGAAGAGTGAAACAAGGATGGATCCAACCTAGAAAGCAACACTCCAAGACTCTGGAGCACTATCTGGTTCATATTTCTAACATCTGTGGACAGGAGGAGGGCGAGGAGATGGGGAGAGGATGAAACTATGGGTATAAGTAGCCAAAGACAGCCTGGAAATTCTGCTGCAGTGAGGACTTTTCCCCACAAAGCATGAATGCGTCAGGTCTGTGAATAAAACCTGTAGCTAGGAAGGACACTAGAGTTCATGGGGTGTACAAGCTATACACATATTAAAAAGAAACCCTTCACAGAACGGTATTGAAATAGGCTTCTGATGGCTTTGCCCCCATGAAGGGAGCCAGTGATACAGTGTACTGAGCTCTCCTGTAATGTGCAAATAAACAGGGAAGCCTTTGCTGAAGGAATATTTCTATAACAGGAGGTCACGTGGCTGCAGATGCACCATGAGAGCTGAGCTGTGGCTGCAGTAAAACAGATCCCCTTTTCATCCCATCCAGCATAAAGACTTCTTGTAGGAAAGCGTTTGCTTAAAGCTTGCCCGCCCAGTTAATTATGAAGGCAAGAGGCTCCAGTTACATCTAATTCTGTTCTTTCGCCCTTTAGCAGTAAGTTAAACACCTGCAGTGAGCTCAGAAGCTGTTTGAAAACCAGGGCATTTATGGCTGGGAGGGAAGGAAGCCATCCAATGGGGTTTGGCAAGGAGCATGTGGGATCCCAAACACCAAACACACCACTTTATCATGCACTGTCATCCAATCCGTTTGTGGGATCTGCTGTGCTCTCTGTGCCTAGGCAACCTGCTCTAGGAAAAAAGGCCTCTTTCCACCTGTTAGGAGGAAAAAGGAGAAGGTCTGCCATCTTCTGCTTCCTTACCATGTACCTGTGTTAGAAGAAGGAAGGTTAAGTGTAGGCATATATTAAAGGGAGAGGAAAGCAGATGGTCTTTCCTAGATCAGGCTCACTTGAGGTTTCTCAGAATCCAGTACTTTTCCAAAACCCAGATTACTTAATGGTATTATCCACCAAAGCCAGCTCAGGGTCCCTTACACAAGCTAGGCAGGGAAAGACTTTGCTTCTTCCTGGGCAAGCTATGTGAGATCAAGGGAGCAGCCTCTGCCTATAGCAAGATGCATGAGAGAAGGGACTTCTTGCTTACAGACTCCATTTCCCAGAGCCTCCTTAGGTTTCTGACTGGAAGCCATCTTCATGGCTGGTAGTAGAGCCATTAACTCACACTGCTAGTGCAAATACATTGACGTGGCTAATGGAAATGAACCAGATCTGCCCTCGAGTGGCTCACTCTTACTGGTGCTCTGGAGCCTTAAGAAGGAAAGGCGCACAAATTGCAAGAAAGAAGTGAATTGAGAGGACTCTCAGTGACGGAGAACTGCTGTGTTGTCCTACCCCCTGCCAGGTTATTCTTCTGTAAAAGTTCACTGTGTTTTTTGGCCCATAATGCTATTGCCAGTGGGGCTATATTGGAGACACAAGGGATGAATGGTGACCGCTAGGAACCAGCCATGAACGAATTTCAGGTTGGAAATAAAGTCTCCTTGGTGGATTCTGGTGGATCTAATTGTTGAGCTGTGGCTCATGGCCACATTGCTGTGAATTCAAATAATTCTGCATGTGGCTTCATTACCAGGCTGGGGCCTTCTTCATACAGCCTCCAGGTGGATGAAGACAATCATATAGTGCTCTGGGCTCACTGATTTGGTCTGTACGCTGTGGACTAGATCCTTCTTCCTTCTCATTTGGAGGTTAATGCAATTTGGAGAGATTTCTTGGTGTATCCTTCAATGGGGATCCTGGTTGTGATTGTTAGGTGGCCAAAGATCATGTAGCTGGAGTCCAGCAACTGATAGCATTTCCTAAAGATGCTCAGAGATACAGAAAGGTACAGACACAGAAATCAGAGAGAAAAGTGTTATCTGCTTTACCAGCACTGCAGAACCTGTCATGGGAAGGGAAATTGCATGCGGAAAAAATAGCAAACTTTAAAAATATAAGCATAAAAATGGGTCTTTGGGAAGAAGAGATGCCATTCATCAAGGTGTTGGTCTTGAAGTAGATTGCTCCTAAGAAATAATTCACTCTCCTCTGCTCCAGAATTGGACAGGTAGTCCCTACAGATGCCTTAGTACTGAAGCAGGTAGAGGTATGGAAGAGGAAAGTGGTTTTAACACTTTCATCTTCTTAAATCAGAAGCCTCAAAAGCAAAATCGTGAAGTAAGGAGGAAAGCAAAATGAAAGGCTGCAAACTTAGCAGGTGATCTCCCCAAGCCAGTGTTTGAAAGAAGCTCCTTTCTTCTCTGGAGGCAAAGCCAATGCAATGGCTCCCAGCTGGATGAAGGATGCTGGGACAGACGCTTTGCCTGAAAAATATGAAGGCTTAGAGTTGAAGACGGAACAACATGAGCAGCAATGAAAGAACCTCTGCTCTGGTCCTTACTCAGCTGGAACTCAGGGAAATTCTGATGTTGCTGAGGACAGTGAGATGGAGGTAGCATAACCGGTTCTTCAATCGGATAGAGATGCTGTATGTACAGCAGTGAATTTAGCATCTAGTCTCTGTCACTTGCAGTTAGATCTTAGAGTCAACAAAGGTCATAACTGGGCTTTAAGGACATCGAGGGCTTGCCTACATTGAGCACAGAATTTGCTGTCATCTTTGTTGCTGTCTTGGACATGGAACAGTCTGCAAAACTGCCAAGGTGAGGCTACGTCTCGTGATTCTCAGCTCCTTTTTATCACCTCTGGAAGCAGGAATGGGGTCCTTTCGAAACCTTAGTCATATCACATTTTTAAATAAAAAAAACTTGACTGTCCGAGTGATGATATCTGTGATAACATAAAGGGAAACGAAATAGAAGGTTGCAGGTCTCTTCTGAAGAGGAAGGCATGTGTTGGAGCTTATATCCATATGATCCTAGGCTTGAGCCCTTATGTGAATGAGGAATCAGAGTGTAAACCTGGGGATACATGGCCATATCCAATCCTGGCACCTGCTTTACAGTTAAAACATGGTTGAAGCTCTTTCCTTTGATCTGTCTGAGAACTTCAGGAAAACTTTTTGGTTTATGGTTAAATATGTTAAAGGAGACAGGGGCTCAGTTCCTGGCTCTGTTAGGCTCCCTGTGTGACTTTGGCTAGTCATTCACTCTCCAGTTGCCCTGGTTCCTGTCTGTAAAATGGGCATAAATAATCTCTCTCTCTCTCTCTCTCTCTCTCTCTTTCTCTCTCTGACTCTTAGGGGCAGGGTATCTCTACCACCACAGGGCCCCAATTCCTGCCTAGCACCACAAGACCCCAGTTCCAACTGAAGTATCCGGGCACTACTGCAACACTAGAGAGAATTCTTAGCTGCCTGTGGCATGGAAGTTTTCAGTTTGCTAGACATTATGAGGAGGCAATTCTGAACAGAAGTCATCTTAATAATAGTAGAACCTGATGCTTCTTATCCATCCAAAGCAAAGGGCTGAGAAATAAGTACTGAGCCCTAAAAAATAGAGGAAGTGCTAACTCAGGACCAGAGGGAGCTCATAGGGCATTAATTTACCCAAAGCACAGGTCCTTCTGAGAAAAGTACTACTCCTTCCTGGGTCGATGAAGACATATCAGAAGGCAGAATTGGACTGGAGGTTTATCATCGTTGTTCTTACTCATGCTTTACCATCTTCAGTATCTTTCTTATTAGTGGCAATTTGGAAGTGGGGGTTGTTCAATTCCTTCCTCTCAAAACGGTAGGATATTCTTTAGTGCAAAATGTCACTACTCAAGAACAGCGTGGCTTCCATCAAACCGTCTCGTTTGCTGGTCAAAGGGTCTGTTTTAAAGACGAAAACGGATTCTGGCCTGGAATAAAGACACTGTCCCATCTTTACAAAATACATTGGCTAGTAATCATGAAAGGGCAAGCTACCCGGAAATGGGACGCGGGGCTGATTTCCAAAACCGTCCCTTCTGCCTAAAAAGGGCGCACTCAGGAATTACATTACGTTCCCCCCGCTCCCCCCTGCCCCAGCACCTCCGCTTCCCCTCCCTCAACGGCGTCATACTTCTGTTCTGCCTTCCCCCATAAACAGAAGTGCTGTATCCCCTGCAATGCCCGAGGAAGGAGGGGGAAAAAACCCAACTGTACAGCAAATTGTGTGGTTGCTGTGCCATGAAAGGGTTAAAGCCCGCAGAAGCCAAAGTCCCATTTGTTTTCGTACTTACAATGAGTCCAAGGACTCCAGGAGGGCCCGGGGCTCCCAATTCTCCCTAAAAGGAAAGACAGACCCACATGGTTACAGACTCTTTGTAGACAAACAGAGGCTGAAAAGTGGCTCAGTGTTTCAAGGACTTGAGGGAAGGGAAAAGATCAGCCCCCTCCTTCCGTCACCCCCCACCCCCTCCAATAGCCTAAGCAATCTCGAGCTTCCATCTTCAGAAAGCACGTTAATGAAGGAGGGCAGCCTTTGCAGACAGAAGGCTACTTGTTGTTCTGCTGCCGTCCCCACGGTTATGTGCAAGACCAACTTCCCCTCCCAGGAGCAG
>NW_017729011.1:13683979-13690738 GCF_001723915.1 Gavialis gangeticus | reverse complement strand
CGAGCTTCCATCTTCAGAAAGCACGTTAATGAAGGAGGGCAGCCTTTGCAGACAGAAGGCTACTTGTTGTTCTGCTGCCGTCCCCACGGTTATGTGCAAGACCGACTTCCCCTCCCAGGAGCAGGCAGGATAAAAGAAGCATTTCACTGCGTGCGTGCGAGCGTGCGTGTACGTGTGTGAGTGTGCGCACGTCCGTGCGTGCACGCACACGCGCGAAGGGGGAGGGGGAAGCAAAGAGAAGGCATGGAGAGTGTGTGTGTCAGGTGAGAGCAAGGGGAGAAAGACAGGATGAGGGAGAAGCAGGAATGGAGAGAGAGAGGAAAGGATGAAGCAGGGCAGGGCTGGATAGGGATGGAAATGAAAACAGCTGCTTTAATCCTGGGAAAGCGCAGACCCCGAGGAGGGTGAATGCCTGGGAAACAGGTAAAAGGGAGGCGGTATGGCGCGGTGGGGCCGAAGACCAGGAAATCCAAGTTCCAGCCACGGCTCTGCTCCCAGACTCCCGCCTGCCTTGGGTGAATTGCATCTCTTTGCAGCTCCACTTCCTCTCTGTCAAGCAGGCAATGAAAGCTGTCATTGAAGAGGCCGCTCAGATGAACATGACTTCCATGAAATGGTGGGGCCTTGAAGGGGAGTGGGGATGGTAGTCGGGACTTCTGGGAGCGCTGCAGAGCTGCCCTGGGACTGGAGGAGATGGTTACTGGTAAGAGCAGTCCCTTTGCCTGCAGAGGCAGGAGCTGCAGAGCTGCCCTGGGGCTGGCGATGCTTCTGGTTGTTCATGGGAGTCACCTCTGCTGGCTGGTGCAGAGGGCAGAGCTGGGCCAGGGCATGGCCTCTTGACACAGTCAGAAAAAGAGAGTGGTTTATTGGACCCTGCAACCTCCTCACGCTGGGCCTGATTTACACCATACCATCTTGCAAACCATTCATTTTCAAACGGAAAACCAGCCTTATTTCTGCACTGGCACCTTCTCCACAGAGAGGCTGCTCAGGCACCTGGATCATGTCAGCAGGGATCTCTCTGCAGGGATCCTGCTGTCACTGCCCAGTCATTTGAACTGATGTGGTGAAAAGCAGCTCTTATTACCGGTTAGGCATGAATTCTGTCAGATTTGTCCAATTCTCAAAGAGCAAATAACTGGCAATAAATATAGATGAAAACATCAGTGTAAGAAAGAGAAGCTATTATCCCTAGTGTACCCCAAAGGCACACCCCAGGGTGCTGCTGTTATCTAAGTTACAGCTGATTGCCAATAACCAGCTTGGTGTGACTGCACCCAGTGGACAGGGATGTTTACTCTGCTTTCTACTTTTCAGCACCTACTATGAATGCCCCTCATGCAGGTGGTTTTGGAAAGAGCCTGCTCCTCTTGGTGGCCTTTCAATAACAGCGTGGCCCTGACCATTTATAAAGACAGACTGCCACCTGCGATTTGTGGTTAGGAGCTCAGGTCATGTGGGTTTAGTTTCCAGTTCCACCAAAGATGCATTCAAGGCGAGATTTTCAAAAACATTTAGGCACCCACAGAAGCCTAATGGTATGTTCAGACATGCCCTAGACTAAAGCCCCACAAAGTCATCTGTATCTCCAGGTGCCTAAATACCTTTGCAGTTTCACTCTATGTGAAACACAGTAAGTCACCTATATCCTTCCATGCCTCAGTTCTCCATCTGAAAATTAGGATAGCTATGCCTCCTGGTTGCCTGAACTATTCCAGCTGTGAGCTCTTCGGGGCAAAGACTGTCTGAAAGGGTGATGTCGCTTCGACTGTTGGGACCTCTGGGCTCACTTGGACTGTTGGGACCTCTTAAAGTTACTACATGTTAGGATATAACTGTTGCCTGAAAAGGAACAACTTTGCAACACCACGAGGGCACTTAACACATGCTAAACTGCTGAATGCATGTCTGCTCATGTTTTAACCGCACTTAGTGTTAAGCTGAATGCGCGATGCCACCTTTACTTTGCCCATATACACAGTTACCATCATGTCCCATCTCGTTTGAGGCCTCTAGAGGCTACAGTAGTACAAATGACATGCTCTTTCCACATAAGCTGTGTTGGATTGGACATACTTTACCTTGTTCTATATTGGCTGGGGAATTTGGCTACTTTCTTTGACTGCCTTTTGCTGTGTGCATGGTAGATCCCATTTACATAGGGCAAAACGCTCGTTTACGTGGAAGTTAAGTGACAACCCTATGTGATTTCTAATGCATAGCTCAGTACCAACAGCCTTTCTGCTGACAGGGAGCCTGTTTGGTGCATTAGTGATTTTTCTGAAGGCCCCGGTGTGACTTAGAAATGGAGCGAAGGAATATTATGTGCATGCACATGAAACGGTTTCATAGCCTCAATCTCGACCCCCACCATTGATTTTTATGGCCAGGTCTATTCCTACATATTTTGGACATCTGCCAAGCCATTGTTCTCTCAGGTGGGATTCAGGATGGTAAGAGCTACTGGCATAAGGTCTGCCTTAAAAACATTCAGTTCTGGCCCCTCTCTGCTTGGTTTAGCAAGGAGGGAAAAACATGTTTGATATTCTCCAGCAGACGGACTGGATAATATCCTTGTTCCTTTGAACACCCGATGACTTCTACAGACTCTGCTGTTGGCAGGGGGTTGGGTTATACATTTTTTCTCCTGGTCTATTGAGTTGTTGGTGTGACGGGCTGGATTTCTGAGTGAGTGGTGGTGAGACTGCCTCAGGAGAAGGGGCGCTGCAGTGTCAGTGGACGGTACGAACCGGATGGTTGTCAAAATGTAGCATAAGATTTTTCTGGTGGGGAAGGGAGAGAGTGCATTGTGTGGGATGGGAAGGAAGGGTTAGTCACGCAGGCCAAACAGGGATCGGCTGTCGTTAGCTGCAATCTGGCTGCAGTGGCAAAGGATGCAACAAAATCGAGGCTGACGCACTTCAGAGACAGGACGAGGCAATTCAGGTCCCAGCACTGTCTGCCTGCATCTTCACCACATATTCTACCTAGCAAACTCAGCATATCTGGGTGTCCCACAAACAGACCTTGCAGAATTTTTCTATGTCTGTGACTCCACTTGTGACCTCGTGAACCTCCCTTCAAGTAAGCTGAACAGGCTGTTTTCATTCTGCAGGCTTCGAAGCACATTAATATTTAAAAGCTGTTGATAAGATGAAAGCAGAGTGCTTCTTCTGGATGATTTAGTAGAGGGAACATTTGCTTCCTTTAGCATCTCTCGCAAGCACTAGGAACTGGCATTTGTCTGCCATTTGACACGTCTTCTGATTAGGCTTTAGACATCTTGGAAATTGAAGAATACACATTCTTGGCACAGAAGATCTCTGTGAGCATTATGATCTCCCTAATTCCTAAAGGACTGTGTGGTTCAAGAGCTTGATAATATGATCTGTAAAGCCTTTTGCTTCCAGGCTCTGGTTCCAGCCTGACCCATGTCTAGAGCTGAGAGAAGAACGATGGACAAAAAACCCCCCAAACTTTTAAGAATAAACTTTTAAAACCTAAAGGTCTGAACCAACGGTGTTCATGAAGTTCTTGTGTTCACTTCCCATGAAAGTTGGAGCTACCAAGCTTGACTAGCAGGGATTACTTTTTTGTGAAAAATGAATTAGTGCTGAACAGAAATTTCAAGATGTTGCTGAATCAGTTGCCTTGTGCAAGTCAAGTCATCCAAACAAGGCACAGAAGCAATGCTGTGCAAGTATTGATAAATAGCCCAGGCACCACAAACTACAAGAAGCAGCCAGGAGCTGTTCATATGCTAATCAGGAGGAATAAACAAAGAGTCGCAAATAATTTTGAACAATTCATACATTTCAGAACTTCTGAAGTCCATTAGAAAATAGTTTGTGAGCAGAAAAAATGTGATGAATATATTATTGAGTCTGAATTATTTTGCTTGGTTCTAATAGAGATTAAATATTACTAACATCCAGCTGGAATATAACACATGCTGGAGAGTTTCCATTCCCATGAGAAATGACCACTTCTTGAAAGCCAGACAGGGCAATTTGAAAATCTGCAGGACTCCAAAACCTGCATGGCCTCCAGAAATCTCTCACTCGCAATCTGAGACCAAGGCTGGGGCACGTCTACAAGGCAGTGTGAAGCTTGGTCAGCCACTTCCTATGCTGCATCTATTCCCTGGAGCTTTCTGGTTCCAGAGCTGGCATCCTGACACCGTCTTCACTTGTATTAAAGTTTACTTTAGATGAGAGAGGATCTTACAGCTTCCTGAAAGTACTCTGGATGCATATTTTATAATGACTTGATGGGCTGTGAAGCCAGGTTGAGTGTTCCTGGGTTTGAAAAATGAGATGCAGCAAAGAGAACAGCCCCTTTCAGTTTTAGCTTTACTCCCTGAGAAGTGAGTGGAGCTGAATGTCAGCTAAGCCAGTTCTTCCTAGTCCAAGGGGAGTAGTGAAAAGGACAGGCATTGGCCATTCCCTAAAGCAGCGTGGTTAACCAGTTGTCTCTTTATCTTCACCAGTAGCTCTCCACAGCTCCTCAGCTGTTCCCATAAGCAGTGACTGCTGAGAAAAACTGTCTTCAAAAGTCTGAAAAGGACAGAACTTAGGGGTTGCTGTAAAAGCCAGACGGTGACCTGCCACTTTGGGCTCAGTTTCTGTGTGACACCTACATGACTCAAACTTACAATGTTAGGAAAAAGAAGTCCTGGTGACTTTTTAGCAGGCCTTGGATGGAGCCCAGGGTGTACAAATTGATACAGATGATATTTGAACGACCAGCACACAGAAAGATAGAGACCAAAACTGTTCCATGTCCATGCTTTGGATTCCTCACAGTCACATGCTCAGGCCAAGAAAGTATTCAGCAGAACTGGGGCGCAACAAAAGGAAAGGGCCGAGAGAAAAGTGGAATCCAGAGTTAGTGGAGAGCTTCTCTTGCAATTCAGTCCCCCAGCATTACAGAGTATATGCTGTAAAATGAAATGGGAAAGAGGAGAAAAATGATGAAGATTTGGCAACTTACTGGATTCCCATCAATGCCTGGAGGTCCTCGTTCCCCAAAGTCACCAGGAAAACCCTGAGAGAAGGAGGCAAACACAAACCTTGGTTATTGCCACGTAGTGGGGGAAGAAAACAGACATCTTAGCGCTAGTTCCATTCTGCTCAGTGCAACATTTTGCAAGCTGGCAGGTGACAAAGCAGAACTGAATACACATAATCGCAGTGGTTCCGTGAACTTGCAAGTTATGATTAAAATAATTCCTATAAACCAAACACGCTAGCTTGAGGAAGAAGCTCTGCAGAGCCCTGCAGGACATCATGAGGTTGTGTCCCTTACCGCAGTGGCCAGTGCAAGTGCTGAAGTGAGAATGTATTTGTAATATCACTTGTACCCGTTGGCCAGGAATCATGTGTTAACCAATAGGATCTGGAAGAAGATGAAATCACTGTAGAAAACAGGGGAGTTTTCAGTGTTATCCAGGTCATATACAAATTGCAGATAACAGATGTCAGCAAGGAGGTATCTGAGGACAAACTTAGCTAAGCACTGAGCAGTTGTGGTCAAAAACTTGCAGTGTCTGAACCTGGCTTGTCCTCAGCTATTCTTGCAAATAAAGCCATATCCAAGCCATGATAAGCTGCACCCTTTGCTATCACTGGTTATAAGCAGAAGTCATAATTTCATATTCTGGACATGGCTTTTGAGGCTCCAGTTAGGATAGTGGAGGTCTTTGGAAAGGGGGGAAATCAACATTTTGCCCATCGTGTAGATAAGCTGGCAGGTTTTGAAGAAGTGACACCATAGAAAAGCAGTGTTGAATTCCTTACCTGAATATAATCAGAGGGAATGAAAAGAAGTTGTTCGTCAAGAAAGGATGCGGACAAATTAGAGAAAGTCCAGTGGAGGAAAAAAAAATGGTTAGAGGGCAGACGAACTTGACTTATGAAGAGAGACTGAAGGAACTGGTTTTACTGAGCCTGGAGAAGAGAAGACTGAGAGGGGATTTAATAGCAGCCTTCAACTACCTGACGGGTGGTAACGAAGCGGATGGAGCTGGACCGTTCTCAGTGCTGGCACATAAAACAAGGAGCAGTGATCTCAAGTTGCAGCAAGGGAGGTTTAGGTTAGATATTAGGTAAAACTTTCTCACTAGGCAGGTAGTAAAGCACTGGAACAGGTTACTCACAGAGGTTGTGCAGTCTCCATCCCTAGAGGTTTTTAACACCCAGGTAGTCAAAGCCTTGGCTGGGATAAGATAGTTGGGGATGGTCCTGCTTTGACCAGGGGGTTGGACTAGATCACTGGATCTCAACCTTTTTGGTACCGGGACCCATTTGTAAACATTGATGGCCAGTAAATAGTTTAAGTAGAAAACAGCCCCCTGGCCCCCTCACCCCTGATCCACTGCTCCCCACCCCCAGTGTGTGGGCAGGGGGTTGGTGTGCGTGGGGCAGGAGGGTGTGCGTGGGGTGGGGGGTGAGGCACGGAGGGGCCCCAAGCAGCCTGCCAGCCTGCAAGGGAAAACCCACAGTTTCCCATGTTTTTTCTCATTTAAAGGAGAATCCATTTTTAACATTTGTTGATCCATTTTTAAAGTTTGTTCATGACCCTTTCATATATTATTGTGACCCACTTTTGGGTTGTGCCACGGGTTGAGAAACTGGATTAAACGACCTCTTGAGGGCCCTTCAAGCCCTAATTTTCTATGATTCTATGTTAAACCAGGAAGTTAGAGGTTTCCAATGATGTTAATACTGTTGAAGTCCCTGCAAGCTACTGTTGCAGAAC
>NW_017729011.1:13677445-13678979 GCF_001723915.1 Gavialis gangeticus | reverse complement strand
GGGGCCCCAAGCAGCCTGCCAGCCTGCAAGGGAAAACCCACAGTTTCCCATGTTTTTTCTCATTTAAAGGAGAATCCATTTTTAACATTTGTTGATCCATTTTTAAAGTTTGTTCATGACCCTTTCATATATTATTGTGACCCACTTTTGGGTTGTGCCACGGGTTGAGAAACTGGATTAAACGACCTCTTGAGGGCCCTTCAAGCCCTAATTTTCTATGATTCTATGTTAAACCAGGAAGTTAGAGGTTTCCAATGATGTTAATACTGTTGAAGTCCCTGCAAGCTACTGTTGCAGTACTGCTGAAGTCCCTGTTGGCCACATCAAAGAAGAAATGTATGGTCCGTTCCCGAAATAACATGTCATTGAGTTGAGATGTCAAGTGATAAGTGAGGATAGCAAACAGAAGTTGGGAGCTCCTTTACTGGCAATGCCACTAACAGAAACTACCTACTAGATCAACGGATAGCTCAGGAACAGAGTTAAACCAAAAACATGTCTTGGTAATATCAGTGGTATATAGCATGGTCAGAAGTGCTGTTCAGATGCATGCGTTTTTAGGAAGCTGGACAAGAAAAAGAAAAGGTGATCGTTTGCCTTTAAATTCAGTGGGATCTGGATTTTCCTAATTGTTGTGACTGCGTGCTGCTTAGAGCAGATGCGACTTCCAAAAGTCAACTTTCTCTTTGGGCTAATGTAGGTGCCCCCTCACCCACGCAGATCAGTAGGGCTTTCACTGGGAAGAGCTGGACTGGAAAAAACGTGCATGGCTGTTTACAGAAGGCAGGAAAGAATTTTACACCTTTCCCAGTGACGTTTGACTGCGGGAAAAGAATTTAACAGCTTGAGGCAGTGCCAATTAGAGCCAATTAGGGCTTGACTGACCTGCCTTGGCTCAGAGTGCATAGCAAAATCCTGACTCTGTCCTTTTTTAGATGGAAATTTAGCTTCTATGCACGTTCGACTTCAGAAGCTGGCTATGTGCAGCAATCGCACAGTTGGTGTTCAAATCTGGAGACCCCCACACATTGCCTACCAAAGCCCCAGTGTGAAGAAGACAAGGCAGTGATGCTCTATATAGGCTGGTATTAGCCTCCAGCTGCCCATGTTCATCTCCTAGAGAGCCAGGAGTGAGTACCCTGCTGACTCCATTTGAGAGATTGCAATTGCTTCTCCTGCTCCTGGAGGAATTCCTTTGCTTTAACCATGCTTGTCTGGACACCTGCTCCTTCTCTCCTTTGGTCAGGTAGCAATGGCAGGCCATGAGATAACTACAATCAGAGATGAAATGCAGGGATCTGAAATGGTAACCAGCACAAAGGCTAGACACCAAGTAAGGCCTATTTCTATGTTTTTGGTTGTGTCTAGTCATGGATTTCACCTTCTGAGCTCCATCCCTGTAAGATAAATTGCAGAGAAGATTATTTGTGTTGGCTTTCAGCACCCTCAGTTCCTTAGCACTCAGCAGGTTCAGAGCCTAAATTCTCTTTCCTGCACTTGCTGTGAGAGCTAGTAGTATATTTGTTTAAATAGG
>NW_017729011.1:13671258-13672445 GCF_001723915.1 Gavialis gangeticus | reverse complement strand
AGATTATTTGTGTTGGCTTTCAGCACCCTCAGTTCCTTAGCACTCAGCAGGTTCAGAGCCTAAATTCTCTTTCCTGCACTTGCTGTGAGAGCTAGTAGTATATTTGTTTAAATAGGGTAATTTTCCTGCTCAGGAGCAATTTGAGCTCTGCTATGCTGGGGGGAGAGGTAAGTCAATGATCCAAATTGAACCATGTACTGCACAGAGCTGTGCATCACCTCATTTTATGAAAGACACTAAATGGAAGAAGGGCTCATACAAGATGCTCAGGAACCAGAACAAGACAGCTGAACAGTTTCCCTCTCTTTCTTCCAGACTGACTCTTTGCCTCTATAAAAACCTAGCAGAATTTGATACAAGGTCAACTTTATGGTGGAAAAGCCTGAGTCCATCATCAGAGAAATGAAATCCACTTGTTCTTCTCCTTTCTAATTCTGTCCCCAGTCAGAAAACTACATGAGCTACAACTGTACTATATCTTCAAGGAGAAGGTTGTTTTGTTTAAGATGACTGTGGTCTTATTCTACCCGGCATGGGGATGCATAACGGGCATCAAAGAGGTGGTTGCAGCTTACTGATTCTGTGCTGACTCAAGTTGTGAGTGGTCTGTGGACTGATCTAAAATTACCCCAGGGGTGCAGCAGTCCCAAAGGACATTACACAGACCTCCCTCTGCCATGCTTTTTACAGCAGTAGTAGTAGAGGTAACCTGGTACTTGCTGTTCTATTATAGTTTCATAGTTTCTAGGGTCGGAAGGGACCTGAGCAGATCATCTAGTTCGACCCCCTGCCATGGCAGGAAGAGCACTGGGGTCAAATGACCCCAGTAAGGTGGTCGTCCAACCTCCTCTTAAAAACCCCCAGGGTGGGAGCCTGCATCACCTCACGTGGAAGCTGGTTCCAGACCCTAGCTGCCCTGACCGTGAAGTAGTGCCTCCTGATGTCCAACTTAAACCTTCCCTCCGCCAGCTTGTGACCATTGTTCCTGGTCACTCCTTGCGGCGCTCGGGGGAACAGGGACTCCCCCAGCCCCTGCTGATCCCCCTAACCAGTTTATAACAGGCCACAAGATCCCCCCTCAGCCTTCTCTTTTGGAGGCTGAACAGGTTCAGGTCCCGCAACCTTTCCTCATAGGACCTACCCTGCTGTCCCTTGATCATGCGAGTGGCCCTCCTCTGGACCCTCTC
>NW_017729011.1:13669230-13670575 GCF_001723915.1 Gavialis gangeticus | reverse complement strand
AGAAGGACCCATCCACTACCACCCTCTGGGTGCGACTCTCTAACCGGCTGGCGACCCATTGGACTGTATGGGTGTCTACGCCACAGTCCCCCAGCTTCCTAATGAGAATGGGAAGCATTAGGCAAGCACTCTGTGGATGATAACTAGAGCTAGAGCCCAACTGCTTTGCACTGTTCAGGCAAGAGCCTAGTGGAGACAGCAGCTGGCTGTATGGTAACATCCAGTCTTCCTAAAGAAAAGTTGCATGTGCCAGTGCTATAGTGATAAGAGACACACACATGCTCACACATGCACACACACATGGATTCAAGTAAGTAACTGCAAAACTGCCTTAATCCACCTATCTGGCTCCAAAAATGAAGCCTGATCTGAAGTTAGGGTGCAGTGGGTGATATTATTGTGCTCTGCAGGCCAGAGGAGAGCGTCTGGAGATAGGGAGCATGGACAGGGAGACTCCATTCTGGTTGAGTGAAGGGGAATCACGTACATGCCTCAAAGAGAGGCAGATTGGGAAGGGAAGAGCTTTGAAGAAAGTGAAAGTCAGGCTCCGAATGCTGGGTCAGCTCATCTGATCTGACACAAGCTACAAAAAGAATAAAAAATAGGCTCATGTACAACACTTGGGAGCCAGAACGTGATGGTGTAACAGTCCTTTCCAAGCAGCTTCTATTTTGTTTTCTCTCTCTCTCACCCCACAGGCTTTTGGTAGCTTAATTGCTGGCATGCAGTGTAGCTGCACCCGACCAGCTCCTCTCAGTACTACAGACACAGGCTTCTTTGGAAAGTCAAGTCTAGAGAAAGCAAAATACAGTGGCCAACAGCAACATACCATTTGGAAAGCCATCAGCAAGACTGACACATGAGATGTTCATAGTGGACAGAACAACAAGACATGGTGAGTGAAACCGTGGAATTGAGGTGTTATTTGAGTTTTCATGTTCTTTCCTAAAGGTTTTCAACCAGAGACCAGTACAGTTAGGTGACTAGAAGGTTATTCACACCCACAGTGAAATCCTGGCTCTCTTTAAAGCCATGGGAGGTTTGCCATTGTCTTCATTGGAGCCGTGCTTCCATTTCTTCTGTACCAATCACCCATAGCATGCTGAGCCACTTTAGCAAAAGGATGCAAACTGATTGTTTTCTTGGTTGGGTTCAGGTTGCACACTTTAAGGGCATCAGTGCAAATGGGAAAGTTGTGCACCTTTCCAACTGGGCACTGCCTCTCCCAAGCCTGTGCACAGGCCAAGACACTGTGGTGACCAACTGTTGGAAGCAGCTTTCTAACATCAGCCGGCAAAGATATAAAAATGGGCTGTCTTCAAAAAAAAAAAAGTTAGGAAAAAGT
>NW_017729011.1:13652914-13664230 GCF_001723915.1 Gavialis gangeticus | reverse complement strand
GTGCTTCCATTTCTTCTGTACCAATCACCCGTAGCATGCTGAGCCACATTAGCAAAAGGATGCAAACTGATTGTTTTCTTGGTTGGGTTCAGGTTGCACACTTTAAGGGCATCAGTGCAAATGGGAAAGTTGTGCACCTTTCCAACTGGGCACTGCCTCTCCCAAGCCTGTGCACAGGCCAAGACACTGTGGTGACCAACTGTTGGAAGCAGCTTTCTAACATCAGCCGGCAAAGATATAAAAATGGGCTGTCTTCAAAAAAAAAAAAGTTAGGAAAAAGTAGACTCTCCTACATACTGAAGCAATAAGGGTAGTACGGAGATGTATACGGAAAACTCAGAGCTCAGTCAAAGAAGGGCTGCCTTGGAATAGTCTTTTGTTTATGGTCAAGAAGACTATCCAAGGAAAATATGAATGTTCCCCGAAAGGACATTATGCTGCATGCTCCCCTATCATAGCCCGTAATACTTAAATAGCACCGCCCCTTCACCAGGAAAGCACCATAGCACAGGTTCTCAGAGTAACCTGGGTTTACTCTCAAACTGCCTCAGAGAGAGGATGACCAGGGTCTATCTGGGGACTCAGGAGTCCTAGATTCGTTTCCTGCTCCACTCCTGACATTTGACAGGACTTCGGGCAAGTTGCTAAGGGATGTCCTACTCAGGAAACTTCTGCTAGTAGTGCAGGGTTCCCTAACCAGCACCTCTGGGACGCGACCTTCTGATGTTTCTTTGATGCCACAAACAATTTTGCTTTCTAAAGGTGGATGTTTCATTACTATGAGATTACCCATGGCGCATTACATGCTCAGCATTGCTGCCCATGAACCAATGAATGTTGGGGACCACTATATATACTGTATCAATACAGCTATATCCTCATAAGTCCCCATATGAATACTCTTATTCCAAAATAAAATTGGCTTTTTTTTCAGTTTAGCTTGAACCACTTTCAAAGTGACATAAGCTATCCTGGAAAGAAGCATTATTATACCACAATAAGGCTGCCTACATGGTCAGTTATACTGGCATAATTATCCTCTTTCCTCCGTCTGCTTTACGATCCAGTGACTAGAGGAGCCACGTCACACTCCATCTCTGCATTGTTTTTGGCTTGCAGTATAATTATAGCAATCGACACCTTAGTGGATGCTGTTATAACTTTTTCACATAAACAAGCTCTTAGTTTCTCTGTGCCTCAAATTTCTGTCCAGTACTGCCTGACCTCTAGGGGAGGAGCATAAATGCTTCAAAGACTGTGAATCACTTGGGCAGTGAGGGACTAATAATAATAACTGTACCAAATTCTTTTCATCAGTAGATCTCAAAATGCTCAAAGGAGGTCAGTACAATTATCCTTGTTTTATGGGTGGGGAAACTGAGGCACAAAGAAATCCTCTGTCTGTTGACAGGACCTAGCAGGCTGTGGCAGAGCTCGGAACAGACCCCACATCTTGTGGGCTCTTGTGCAGTGCTCTCTCCAGTATGCCACAATACCGCCTCACACAAAAAAAAGTACAGGTATGTCAGCGTGTAAGTGTCTGAGCAGAGAGCCCAGACACTGGTAGCCCCGTTATTATTCAACTTGAAGGGGGAAAGCCAGAATGCCAATAAACATCCCGATCCCAGAACAGGGTCATCAGCACTAACCGGCAGAATAGCCAAGCTAGGGGGCCACTGAACGAGTGCTCTCTGCTCACTGACAACAGTTCTCTCTTCTCCCAAACTATGCAACTTCATGTTACTCCAGAGGACTGCCACGGTGCAATCTCGGCTCCCTCAGCAACTGCACTATTCCAACACTGATGGCCCAGGTACTTAACATTTCTTAAAGCACTAACCAGGAGTGATTGGATACACTGCAGTGAATTATGATCATTCCTGTATTTTGAAAGTTGGCTTTTTTTTTGGATTGAGGAAGTGAATAAGATCTCACATGCACCTACGGTTTGTGCCTGCATAGACGATGTCTTCCTGCTTGCTCCTACACACCAGCCATATCCCGTAGCTTTGGAAATGCCACAAATTCAGCACTATCCAGAATGGGTTTGGACTAAAGCGGAGGGATTAGAGGGGGATGTTACCTCCTCTTCTTCCCCAGATTCCTCCTATTATATGCCTCCTTCTAGTGTCCATAAACTCATTCATATCCACTCAGTTCTGCTCTATGCCCCAAGAGGGTGTACACAAGTTGCTTTTTTCGCCCTTTAAAGTGCTTTATTGCCTGGACTTAACAGAAGTGCATGGCTTTACAGCACTTTAAACATGGGTACAGCATTTTAAATTAACCTTTGTTAAAGTTGAAGTGCTGCATTTTACAGCACTTCAGCAACATACAGTGCTTTAAATAACTTCTGTACACTGGTCAAATTTCTGGCCAGTGGAGAAGCCCCAGGAGGCTGCAAAGTGCCCCTGACTTCTAGCCCGGGAACTGCAGGGAGGCTCAGAGCTCCCCCCACCAACACTGCACTTGTGTCCTGTTTAAGAGCACTGTAACTTCACAGTGCTATAAAAAGTGCTCTTAATTACACTGCTGTAAAACGTGCATGGACCGCTTCTGTGCACACTCCAAGAGTCCTATAGGCCAAATTGGAGGCGAGCAATTCTTTCCTAACTTTAGTGATTTTAAGGCATAAAGGGTGAAGGCCAATTACATAAGATTTGTGAAGCAGATTAATCAGCTCACACAGTTAAAATTCGCTGACCCCTCCCCTTCTCCCCAGGAGAATAGAGAAAGGCCCAGTTCTTGTAGTCGTTCAAACCTCCACCGTTCCAACTCGTGAGTGCTGCATGGAGACTGCAGCTGTTTCTCTCTGAAGCACAGCCCCTGGAAGCATACTCAAGAACTAGGATCAAGCAGACAACCATCACTGTGAAATGTGCAGATATACGCCCTGCCCACGACACGATCCAAAGTCAGGGGCTGGGAGGAGACAACGGAGAGTAGTGGAGCAGAGAGGGAAACTTCTGACTAACAAGTTCTTCTGGACAAGTGCCAATGGGGCTCCTCCGCAGACTGCTGAAGTCAGCATGACAAAACTTTTGGCTCTAGTTTCCAGCTGAGAAATACAAAAACCTCAAAAACAAGAAAAAAAGCCCCAACCCTGAATGGATTTCACATTGTCTGAGAGAGAGCGGGGGGAGCGGGGAGTGGGGAGAAGCTCCCTGAGAGCAGCGGGCTGCGTCTTGAAGTGGGATTTCGAAGGACAGCATGCAAGCAGGAGCAGATAAAGTCACTACGCCTAGATATCTCAGGTCCTCACGTGGCCCCCATCAATGCAGACCTGGGCACCTTCCAGGCAGTCTTGTGCATATACTCGCAACATCCTGCTGATGCAGGGAAGTGACATTTACAGATGGGAAATAAGGCACAGAGGCTAAGTGACTCAGGCCAAGTCTCGCAGGGGATTTGGGGCAGGGCTGGTAATTGGACCCATGTCTGCCATCTCCTAGGACAGTGCCTTAAGCTCTGACCAACACTTCCCTCTGAAAGGCATCCTCTGAAGCACCAGACTCACCTGACAGCCAGGCTCAGCTAAACAGATGGACACGCATGCACTATTGCCCCTCTCTCCATTTATATGACGGTACTCAACACCAGACACTCCCTCTCCTTTTACTCTGAAAGGAACAAATGGTACCCTGCTCTCTTTGCCACCATTACTGGAAGTGCCCTGCAAAGACGCACGAGAATGTGTGACCTGGTCCTGGAGATCAACAATCCTTGGGGAAATGAAGAGGGGAAAAATAAGAGGTGAGACCACTGGATCCAACACATCTCAAAGACTGTTTCGGGGTGTGTGTGTGTGTGTGTGTACACACAACATCTGATTCTGTTTAAAACTCTTTCCCTGCTGGAGTAAGGGAGGCAATCTGGCAGCTGCTGCTCTGAGGAGTCCTGGCAGATCTTGAGGCCGATAGAATCCTTCTCCAAAAATAGGATTTTATTTTCCTGTTGGCTGAAGGTGAAGCTGGTCCAACCGCCTGGCCCTCCCGTCTTGTTGTGAAAGGCGACGTCTGCCAGTTGGCTTATACCAGGTGAGATACTGCCCAGCAAGTCTCCTCAAGGGATGCAGCTTGCAAGTCAAAAAATTTAAGCAAAAAAAAAAAGGGGGGGGGGGATAGGGGAAGAGAGGAGGCGCTCAAAAAAAGAAAGTGTGGGAGAATAAAATAAACAAATGGAGCTTATTTTGGCAGCCTGGGTTTCTGGCAGCATCTGAATAAAGCAGACATGAGGCTCTTTTCAGGTGGGCATGGGGGCAGGCAGGTATGGCTCAGTGTCCAGAGGTGTAAGAGTTAAGTCACTCCACAAGGAACCAAGCTGCAGACAGACTCCTGGCTTTTCCGTCATGTTCATCCATGCTCTTGACTACAGACATCGAGCCTCTCCAGGCACAATAAAAGCCTTCACCTGCTTCTCCTTCCAGACGCAGAATCTAAGCAATTTCCTCTTGCCCCAAATGATGGGGGAGGCTGTCCCTCTGCCTTCAGGCTTTGCCACAATTCTGCACTGTTGCTCCTCAGGGAAGAGATATGGGCACCTTGCCCTTCCTCTGCCATGTGGAAGCAGATACATCATCTTACTCTTCCATGTTTTACACTCTCTCCTATAACTCATGCTATCTGCTTATGTACCTAGACACATGCCCACCTCTGAGAAACCTGGGAGCTTAGGCAAACAGGCAGCACCGCCTGATCCAAACTCCATTGAATCCAAATGGAAGGACTCCCTTTGACTCAAATGGGGTTTGGATCAGGCCTTCTGATTGCCTGGGTCACTAAAAGCTTAAGGAAATTCACTTGGAAATGACACAGCCTCTTTGCAGTTCTTGCTTTGCTGGCACCCCAACCAAGAGCTTAGATATGGGGCAGAGGGACACTACAGAGACCCCAATCATCTTAAGTCCCTCTGCAACTTTTCTACCAATGCTTGTAATTATGAACGGAGGCACCCGAACCATGTGGTTTCTTATTTCAGGAACGCTGGGCGTGTCCACACGTGCCCCTTCGGCGCTGTTATTACTGCAGTATGGAGATGCAGTAACAACTATTACTGCACCGTGCCAGCGCACGGTAATTTTTAGCTGCTACACCGCCGCAGCAACACACTATAGCAAGGGAGTGTGTTGCTACAGCAACTTAGTAGTGACATTAGTTTGTGCCCACCGATGCTACATCGCCATAATGTGTTGCTATGGCGACAGCATCTCACGCAGATGCGCCTGCTGTTGAGTAGTTTAGACCCAAATTTAATGCTTGTAAAAAAAATGTTATTTTAAAATGTAAGATTTCTCCTCCACCCCAGATGGAAACCACTGAACTGCAGACAGGTTGAGTTCCAGGCTGGTTTCTAAACCAGCATTTCCCTACAGGGAGGATGGATGGTCTGCAAGACGCTGGGCTGGGTCTCATGGGACCAGGATTCCTGGATGACTCCAGGCAAGTCACTTAATCCCCCTTCACAATCAGAGCCTCATTCCCCCACTTGTTAAAAAGCAGCCTAGCAGACTTTTCTACCTCACAGGATTATTCGGAAGATACAACCCTAATTACTTGGGGCGTTCTCATATAGGAGTGATAGCAACAAGTACCGGAGCTGGTTGGATGTTGGAAACCCCAACACACAATCTTCAAAACCAGAAGGTGAAGGTACATGGCAGCCTGGCAAATCAGTGCCTGGCAGAAGTGAAGATGAGCAGCCCAATCTCTTTGTCCACTTTGAGGCAAAGCAGAAAGTAAAGAAACTGGTTAACTGCTGCAATACGTTCAGCTTGACCAGTCTAGTGCTACCACCAATAAGAGAGAAGGACTTAGAGAGACGTACTGTATTTGGCCAGCTGGCATAATGCAGTTAAAGGATTAACACCCTCTACTTGTGGACAAAGCATTTGCCTACACTGCACAGTGCAGTGCTAACCAAGCTTCATGTGAGCTAGCACAGAGTAAATTTAGCTAGACGAAACAGCTCCTGACAGGGCAGCAGCACATGTGGCCATCCCTTCGCATAGCTGCAGAGGCCTCCTACTCCCCTGAAGTGGCCCAGTTTGGCTTGGCTTGCAAGTTCCATCTTGAGTTTTTGCTGCCCCATTGTGCTAGGTGCTGTACAAACACTTACTCCAAACAAAATATTTGAAAAACAAACTGTTCTCCATAGCTTGCCAAGACGAGCAGCTCAGGCCTAAGATCCTGTCCTCCCAAATACCTACACCAGCAAAGGAAACAGAACACCCCTGGTTTTATCACAGCTTACAGTATTAAACTGTGGATGAACACCAATGTATTATCTTTGCTGCTGTTTCCAGTATTGCTGGTTCTACCGAGATGGCTCAAGCCTTTCGCCATAAAGGGCTAGTAGAAGCAAATTCTTAAGTAAGTTTTATGTTCAGTTGTAAAACATATTGTCCTCTCCCACTACCCACATCACTTGGACAAACCACACCTGCAGTCCTACAAAGTTACTTGTACAGACCTCTGATCCTGGGAAGAGCCCCATCAACTTCAACTGCTCACTTTTCTTAGAGGAGGGGTCCTTGCACACAGCACTGAGGCCCATAGCCAGTGTCTGAACTCCTTCCCAGGTGATGGAGCAATGCTAAAAAACACAGTGGTAGTTGAGAGTTTGGGCCAAAAGCCAACCCTTTGGGATGAATGCTGAATCCTGAACTTGTGGCTTGGCAGGTGAAGGGAGGAGGTGAAGCCGGTGGCATGAGAACTGTTTTTCTAGAATACACCTTTTATCATTTGGGATCTCAAACTGTTTCAATTTAGGGAAAGTTTCCATTCTTGGAACTATTCATTCTGAGAGCCGAGCTGCTGGGTCAGCATAATAAAACACTGTGCAGCCAAATGGAAAATGGCCGAAGCGAAGCCTGCAAGCATTTAGGATCTTTTTCCATCATGTTGTTGTTGTTGATAATAAGATTAATAATAATAATATCCATAATTAAAACCTACTTATTTCTAATGTAGGGAAATATATTTTAGAAAAAAATTCTCTCAAGTGCAGCACTGCATAGGCCCAAAGCTGAAACCCTCACTGGCCATGACATTCACACAGAGTGCTCAGGGTCTCAGCCCAATGTCATAATGGGCAATGGCAAAAATCCCATTGATTGTGGTGTGACCAGCAGCAGCAGGCAAGATGGAAGATGAAAGGGCCACATGGTCAGATTCGTTGCCCTTGACAGGAGCATTTGTTGGGCTTGCAAATCAGACATCTTGAACTGCAGAGTCCATATCCAAGATTTCCCAAAGCCTGGGATTGCATGGATCAGGAGGGTTTGGTTTGACTCATTCTGAAAACAGGAAAGAGCCAAGGAGTTTGGATTCCAGCTGCACCTAAGCTTTTAAGCACTCAGATCTGGGGTGGGGGCTGGAGGAGAAGCGAAGCTCGTTCAAGCCCCAGTCTGCTCTGACAGGAATGAGGATTATTTTTGCAGTGACTTGCTCTTATGCCAGCCCTTCCAGACACATGGCAAAAAAACCCATCCCACCACTGTTTGTACGAACAACAGCAGAGACTGTGTAACTTGGAACGACCACGTATGCTTATGTTCGCCACGAAGTTATCTAAGCTTTGTAGCAAAAGGCGGAGGAAAGCTAAAAAGCTAACTCTTTCTAACAAAACGATGCCCAATATGAAACTCAGCAGTGTCTTCTCAGGTAGGGAATTGGACCAGCTATTACATTCTGGGGAGGGAGCACTGGATGCTTGGACTTACTGTTGGCAAGCCACTTCCTCTGCAATTAAGGAGGTAGGGAAGAAAACAAGTGTCCCTTTAGGTTTACTGTAAATGCAATGCGGGTATTATGTTTATGAGTATTGACTCTGAACTGATATTAAACCCCTTGGTAAGACAGGTGTTGTCACATTATGAGGTGGGAGGCTAGCAAACAGGCTTAAAAACTGTAATCAGCACATGGCATATGGATGCTCAAGTCTGCACCTGGCTCTAAACGCTGCTGCTTTGCAGTCCTCATTCCTAAACTACTTCTCTACCTACTGGACCATGCAGTTTCTTCTTAGTTTGTGCAGACAGGTTCCCACCAGTACTGGCTGTCATGGTAAACAGTGTGAATTACCAGGCCCCACAGCTTTGGTTTGATCCCTCATTCTTGGCATGGTAGTTATATAATCCAAGCCATCTGTCCAATTATCCACTGGAAGCAGCACTTTGGTCAACACGCTGGAACTTGTCAAAGGTTTTTTCTAAGCACAATTGCTATGGCTGCACTGTTAGGAAGAGTCTGCCCGGCTGGCGCACTGGCTCACAGGAACTCTCCCAACATGCAGTCTAACCCTGGCAGGACAAAGCTTATCATTCAAGTGCAAAGGCACAGAAGAGAGGAAACAACAGGAATGGTACTATCAGAGCACAACAAGGCAGGTAGAAAGTCCAGACCTCTGCTTACAGTACTAACTACTTGTTTGCTTCGCTGTCACCTTGACCTCCCCACTCCAGCAGTTGTTCTCATCTCCCTCCAAGGGTGTTTTTTATCACGGGTTTGGATAGCACCTCACCAAATCGGTTCCGGAGCACTAGAAGAAACATGCAATGATAGCGCAGGTAGAGAGAAAAGCTGGCAAAAAAATGCAATGGATATCTTCCATATCAGCACGCTGGGATTCCTCCTTCTCCTAAGTAACCTGGCTGCATGAGAACAAAGAGTTAAGCAAAATGACATGTTAGTGCCAATAGCAGGCTGTTTGCCAGTAAAGGACAACAGAAGACTATGTGCAACACAGGAATGCAAGTCAGTAAAGACCTCCTAAGGGACAGAGGTGCACCAGTCAGAAAAGCATTCTTTAAAAGAATGGAAGATCATTATTTTGCCTAGCTGTACGTTAAAACAAAACCCCAGCTCCAGGAACTCATTGCATGGCCTCCTCAGGATAATGCAGGCTAGGACTACTACAGAATTTGGAGCTGATAAGTGCATGTGAAGTGCTTTTTACTCCAAAACCCACATGCATTCACACAGCAAATGACAAGCATTTGATTTAATCCATTACCACTTAAACCATTGTTGAAATTATTTAAAGTTATCTGTAACTAAATAATAGCAAGCCTCCATGAACCTATTTCTTTATCATTAAATGAGCCTCAGCTCATGCCTTAGAAGTTGTTCAAACTTCTTTGCAGGAGCTTTTCATTTTTGCTCATCTTGCCTTGCTTTTTGTGCAGATCCAGTGCTTTACTTCTAGAATTAATGTAAATCATTTGTCTAAAGGTGTGAATGAAAAGAATGATGTATGGATCCCACTTCTGTTGTTTCCAGGTCTTTCCCTAATATACAAGACACTTCCACTCTCCTTCCTGATTAACAGATTTGCCTATTAATTTGCAATTCATTTCTGAGCCCTGTACATCCCATGACTCAGTTTTCACCTTGCAGAACCTCTTACGCCACCTCATTCAAGGCAACAGGTAATGGCACAGGCAGAAACCAGTACTGCAGTCTTTGCAGACCCTTATCTAAGACACTTTCACAAATCAGACTGATACGCTTTTGCAAATGTGCTCTCTGCAATTCTGTGTTCTCTGTATGTGGTTTACAGTGCTCACTGCAGGTTTGAAGATGCATTTAGTGAATTCCTATACTTTAGACAAGACTTTCACAAATCACAACTCAAATCCTTCTTTCCCCTAAGCAGTGGCATCTCTCTCCTAGAAGTTAGGCCCATAGGCACTACTTTCTGTTTCCTACTAACAGAGAACCTGGCATTGTTGTGTTAATTCCTTTCTAAGTTCAGGAGCCTTTGGGTGACTTCCAAAGATGAGACAGGCATTCATCTCTGTTCACAGGGGCAGAGAGACTCCTCTGAGCTCAGCCACCTAGGGAAGGTAAGGTGGAGGGCCATATACCCTTCCATATACATATGTTCCTCCTGCCATCTGTCTCATGCCCTGAAGATGGAAGAAATGTTGTCTTTTTAATGAGGCATGAGCATTGGCTTGCCTCTCTGGCACACGCAAAGAGCCAAACTTTTAGCTGTCTTGTTCCTCCCGTCTCCCGACCTCCTCTGCATATCTGGACCATTATGCATTCCACCCTCGCACCAATGAGGTTACCATTTCACATCCTTCTCTCACTTGCAAGGACTGTGTTGCCAGCTGCCCAGCGGGGGACCATAAAACCTCAATGCTCCCAGCCATCACATTGCTAAGCAGGAAGATTTAAAACCAGCCATGCTGGTCCCAAGGTTCCAGCCTGCCCTCGAAAGAGACAGCGGTCCTGTAGCTATCATGCACTTGTGTTAGTCCAGTCTCCCTGAACATCATATTTTAACAATAATTCTTCCTACAGTTTGCCCCCAAACCTCTCTCTTCAGAGCTTCTTAGTGCCACACAGTTTAAATGCTCCCCCTGCAATGTTTATGATGCGCTGTAGAGAGAGTGGAGGGGGGGGTCAGCTGAATGGCTGCTCTGGGGACATGCTCACCATGTTTCTTACAGCCCTGCTGGGCTTAACTCCACTGGAATGGTTTCAAAAGCTGACTCATGTCCAGTTCGTCTGTTTTAATCTTTACACTCTTACATCATTCTGGGAGGCTCACAGTACAACACACAAAATACCCACGCTTAATCTCTCTAGGTTGAATACCAAGCAAAGCTAGGTACAAACACACATCTGGCGCAAACTCCTTTCCTCCTTAACCACGTAGGATGGCAGCTGGTGCAGGCTGCAAAAAAGAGTTCCGTCTTGCAAGGACGAACCTGCGCGCGAGCAGCCGTAGCAGCTTACTAGCAGCAAACCTAGCAGGACAGGAGTGTGGCAGGCAAAATTGTACCAGGCACCCTGGCGGCGCACATCTCCTAAGGGGCAGCATGTCCCTAAAGATAAGGTACTGGAGTGGGAGTTGGGTAGACTGGGTTTTCTCTTCTGCTTTATCAGGGATTTGCTGAGTCAATTTGGGCAAGCTGCTTACCCTCCCCACCTCTTGATACCATGACAGTATACTCGTCAGCGGGGCTTTTAATTTACATCAGCACATTCACAATTTGTGAGAAATCCCTCACGCTGCATGGTGGAGACAATGCTGGCATTTTCCCAAGGAATCTAAGGGAATTAGGTGCTCTGTGAAACCCCACGTGTGTACCACCTGGGCAACAGTGATCATCGCCTGCTGGAATTCACCATCCAGCGCAAGGTGGCAAAGGCATGTAGTAAGGCAGCGGCCCTGGATTTTAGGAGGGCAAATTTCAACGAGCTAAGGAGGATAGTTGGGGAAGCACTGAGGTCCCGGAGGGGAGGGGAGACAGGTGTCCAAGGAGAGTGGTTGCTCCTCAAGGAGATGATCCTCCAAGCCCAAAGG
>NW_017729011.1:13641499-13652658 GCF_001723915.1 Gavialis gangeticus | reverse complement strand
GCCGCACTTCAAGAGGGATGTGGACAGCATGGAGAGGGTCCAGAGGAGGCCACTCGCATGGTCAGGGGGCAGCAGGGCAGGCCCTATGAGGAGAGACTACAGGACCTGAACCTGTTCAGCCTTCAAAAGAGAAGGCTGAGGGGGGATCTTGTGGCCTGTTACAAACTGGTCAGGGGGGATCAGCAGGCATTGGGGGAGACATTGTTCCCCCGAGCACAGCCAGGAGTGACCAGGAACAACGGTCACAAGCTAGCAGAGGGTAGGTTTAGGTTAGACATCAGAAGGCGCTATTTCACGGTCAGGGCGGCTAGGGTCTGGAACCAACTTCCAAGGGAGGTGGTGCTGGCTCCTACCCTGGGGGTTTTTAAGAAGAGGTTAGATGAACACCTTACTGGGGTCGTTTAACCCCAGTACTCTTCCCTGCCATGGCAGGGGGTCGGACTAGATGATCTTCTCAGGTCCCTTCCGACGCTAGAAACTATGAAACTATGAAACCTAAGTTTCCTTTGAACTTTTCAGCTCAACTGCCTGTGTTTTTGCAAGTGAGAATCCCATTGATCTCAGGGGAGCAGACTCTTTGTAACACTGACTGCTGGACAAAGTCTGCGAAGTGGAAGATCGGGGGGAAAAAAAAAGGTTAAACAGATGGAATGTGTTGAGCATACAGCATGCTGTATGTGGAAACGTGTCAGAGCCCAGAAACCCTCAGCATTTCCCTGTACCTAACGACAGCTGCCTTGTTAATTTTATTCTGGTCAATAAGTCATAGCATTTCGACTGATCCTTTGCAATTATTCGCTGTAGAGGTTCCTGATGTGACTAGCAGTCTGCAGAAGTATAAGGCAATCTGGCAATTTCTCCCCCTATCCTTTTCCCTCTTCTCCCAAAGAGAAGAATAGTTAACGAGGATGAATGTGGGATTGTCAGGATGTTTGCATGACTTTCATTGTGAGAATGATAGCAAGTGGTAGGCGGGGGACTCCTAGAAAGCACATGTTTGCATGCAAGGATGAGCGAGGGGGTGTGGAGGATTTTTCTGCAAGTGGGTGAAGGGGCATTTTACAAGGAAGCACAAGAGCATAATGATGAGAACAGGGAGACAGGGCAGAAATGTGTATTACGGGACAGACCGGGTGCAAAAAAGGTACTAAAATACAAGAGAACAAGAATAAGCCAGCCCAGGAGCTGTTGGAGAGCTAGTGACACCACATCTGCCAGTGGATGTAATGGTCCTGGCAAGACAAGCACACAGAAGAGAGCTCACATAGGAGAGAATAGGCACAGTAATGGTGTAAGAGTGATGAACAGCTAATACAGGAGAAGGGAGCACACCCAGCGTGCCAGGAGTACAGCTCTCCAGCCTGTGCAGCTGTCTTTTATGTGCAGGGAGGATTCACTCCATCAAACTCACCCAGTCCAGTTTAGGACACTGGAACTAAAATTCCTTCCAAACAATTGTAGTAGGGTCCCATTCACTGCTGAACACAGTCCCACTAGGCTTACCCTTCTCTCCTCCCTGCTCTGTGTTCTCTGCTCTGCTCCCTGCTCTCCTTCTGCTTCACCGCTGCATGATTTGACTGCTGGTGGCATGGCAGCCTCCGCCTTTGCTGCTCCTGCCCTCCTGAAGAGCCGTTTTGCAACCCTCTGCTTCATCAGCTCTCCTTTATAGTTTGAAGTCTTGTGTCACTCTCTCACCTGGATCTCAAACTTCCCTTCCTTGCTGAGCATTTTTATCTGATTCAGCCTCCTCCTGTCTAATGAATGCTAATTATGTCATAAAGCTCACTGGTGGTACAGCTACAAACATTGATCACAAAGCACTCTTGTATCTATTTATATGCTCTGAACAAGGAATGCTGCTGCACGCATGATACCTGGTGAGTATAGTCATGGGAAAGAGCGAAAATTGCTCCTGATCTGGGATGGCAATGGCACTCATGAGTAGGCAGAAGGGAGTGGGAATAGGTAGGTAGGAAATACTATGACATTGCAGAAGAACAGTCAGGAGGAGGTTGCAACAACAGGACATGTTACAAAACCTGAATGCTTAAGAGTAACCTACAGAAGATAACAGTTTGGTGAGTGTGAGGCTTGTGTGACAATATCAGAGGCGTGTAAGAGAGAGAATGGAGAACAGACCATGAAAGAAGGGGAAGAAAAAGTTAAAATCCCCAGTTTGCTTAAGGAAAGGTATCAGGATTTTTTTGATCCCTCCAGTTAGCTCCTACTAGAAGTTATGGGAAAACTCAGTCAGCATCAAATATTTTGTTTCCAGTTTCATTCAACAAAGACTGCATAATAGACAAGGAAAAACTTTACCGGCCTACCCATCTTGCCCCTCTTCCCAGGAACTCCGGGGATCCCCTGCAAGGAAAACACACAGAAAAAAGAAAGTCTGGTTGGGGAAAAAAAAAATCAAAACAAAACTAAGAGGAATAAAAACAACCCAATAGCTGCAGAATTGTTCAGAAACCCAAATGTCAGCTATTTGCAGTCATCAGTAAGAGCAAGGGAGTGTAGGAAGGCAATTAACCTTAACCCACTGACTGTAACATTCCCATAGTGCATGCACAAGCACCATCCACACCCAGGGGCAGAAGGCTGAAAGTGCTCTGCAGGAGCAGTGATTAAGCTACTGGGTTGGAACCAAATGAAGACTACAGCCAACACACTTGCTGGAGAGCTTCTGTTTATGTTTCTTATTTTGTTACACAAGCATTAAATCAGCCACTTCAGAGCATTAGATAGTTCCTCCCATGCGTGCGCACACACATGCACATGCTCCTGGGGCCTGTCTTGTTTCTGGAGCCTGTGTTTGTCAATGATGTGGAGGAAAAATAGAAGTAATACAATCCACATCTTACAGTGAACCTCCTTGGATGTGGTTGGGGGCTGAGTGGGCCCTTGACTGCATGGATGGCCAATGGCAGGAAAAGAAGGGCCTGTGAAGCTCTTTTCAAGATCAGAAGTAGTGACATGCAGAAGGGGATGAGGACAGAGGGAGCTATGACCCAGGACTAGGATTCCCAGAGGTGACTAGCCATACTCTGTGCTTCAATTTTTGGTTGACCAGCTTGAGATGCTGGAAAGGAACTAACTGTCAGACAATGCCGAGCAGCTGACCTCTGTAAACCAGGCCCCTTCAAAGGGTCTCCAGTTGGCCATCCAAAATCAATAGTCACAGTGGAAAAAGGGATTGTTCACTTAAACACTGGTTTCCTTCCATAAAGATGTACCAAAAAGCAAACTACAATCCATTTGAAAACTCCCCTCTGTTGAATCAAAGGGTAGGAGCTCCCTGCTTGGAAGCCATCTTCCATACAAGGAAAGGAGCATGATGAAGAGGGCAGCTATTTCTTTGTCTCAGCAGTAGGCCCTCTTGCCTGTGCTCTGAGTAGTGGGGAAGGCAGAGGATGAGTCACATCCAGAACGGGCTGAAATAGGTACTGAAGAATCTGGAGATGAATAAAGAGCACGTGCCAAGGCTTTCCTCGCAAAATACTCACTCGTTCTCCGTCAGCCCCTGGCAGCCCAAATAATCCTGGGAGACCAATATATCCCTAAGGAGAAGAGGAAACAAGAAGTCAAATACATTTCTTCTCCCTAGCTACCAATCTGTCTGTCCTTCCTGAACAGCAGAGGATCCTCCAGCGTTGGTCTATGGCAGTCGTGATGAAATAAACCTTGAGGCAAGTGTATATGCCCATGGACTGCATGGTGCTGGCTTCCACGATGTAGTCCAAGGGCACATACCCTCACACCAGGGATCATGAGAACTCCGCACAGGAAGAGGCCAGTCGGATGTAACCTTACCTGGGCTGGGTCTGACTGTACCTGAGGGAAATGGAGCTTGGTTTCAGATTAGCAGGAGTTACAGCCACAATCATCTGCATGCCCATGCCAAGCCAGAGACCTTTAAGGCCCTGGTCTTCCTGAAGGTCTACAAAGATTTTTTTTCCCCTCTACTGTTGTTGTCACCCAGGGATACTGATTCCAGCCACACTACACAACAGCCCATCACACATCAAGTTCCCATGCTCCCTGTCTCCAGTTGCCTGGCATCATACAACTGTCCTATATCAAACAGTCCCTAGGGTCTCCTCCCAAGCAGTCTATACTGATCTATGAACCACCTCACTTGGCTTGGTACCCTTCTTTTGATGTGGTGCGGTGCTACAAGTATGCAACACCTGAACAATGACATGATAGTTTGGTTTAAAGCCATAAGTTCTTTCAATACCAAATTCCTTTGCGAGTTCTTTCCCGACCTTCTCTCCACAGGAGCCAAGGACCCACGCTAAAAAATGCATGGGTGCAGGAGGCCAACCCGTGTGCCCAGTTAAACTTCTTAATGCCCATTCACAGCGGCTCAGCTTTCAGTGTGCCTACATTCCCTCTGAAATCAAACTGTGAAAATTAATGCTCTGTTTAGCACAAGGTTTGCTCCATCTAGGTTCATTAGCAATCACTGGGGTTCAGGTCTGTGACATTTCTCTAGTGCTTTAGGATCCTGCACGGGCAAAAGCTGCTGTCAAAGAGCTACGTTTCCTTTCACTTACAACAATCAGAGCCTTGTGCTTAATTTGCTGCACTCAGCAATTAAAAGAAAGTTACCTTGCGTGCTATCTTTTGCAAGGGACCATTTCTGCCAAACATGCTGAATCAAAAGGAAACTACTTTTGGCAGAAAGCCACTTGAACTGACTCTCCAAAAGTCATGTCACCACACAGTAGGTATCAAGTGCCAACACTGAACCACTCTTCTACCCCAACACCAGCAACCCCTCACTGCCACCTACACTCCTCCGCTGATTGGTCACAATGAGGCTCCTGCTCTTTGGAGAATCCATCATACTTTTACATACTGGTTCAGTATTTCAGCTAGTTAGTAGCTCCTTATAAAACAATACTCTGGTGGTATGTAAAACTGCTCAGAGAGGGCCAGCCATCCAACTTGCTATCTGCTTCCTTGTCCTGGGTCACATACAAATCCACTGAATTGCTGCGTTTGTTCCCATGCTCCCCATCGAGAAAAGGATATGTGGCTGAGACAGTCAAGAATTCAGTGTCTTTCACTCATAAAAACTTGAAGTCTGGGCTAAGAGATGTCAAGGCCCAATTCTAATCAGTTGTAAGAGAAGTGAAAGGTTCCATCCTTGGGGAGCTCAAAAAAATCTCAGCCCCCAGTATTCAGGAGTCCTGATGGACATTCGAAAGTCTTACTCTGTGTCAAAGACCCTAAACAGTCATGTCAGTACTCAAAACCTACAATTTTCAGTGATCAATAATCACACAAATCTCTAGTTCAGAGTCCGGTTAGGTCAGTAAACTGAGAGTGTCAGAAACAGGCCTACTAAGAGAAGCAAAGTAGGTAAGTAAGCTGTGCTATCACAGATCTGTCCCTACCACAGTATATTAAACAACCGATCCTTCCTCCCACCCCTGCCATTTCTCTCCCTAGTACAGGAATAAAGTTAGCTATGGGGTCAGCCTTTCTTTATTGTTTGCAGTTTTTCTAGTGATGGAAGCCAGCTGGTAGCATTTACTGATGCTGGGGAAAGAAACACGTGGTAGGGAAACAGGCACTTTTATTGGCCCAGAGTGTCATTATGGATTTGTAATTGCTGGCAGAGAGCAGAAGGGTGGTTATCTGTTGTTTTAATTTAAAAAAAAAGAAAAATCATCCTTCACAGTCAGAAGGAATCCCCCCTCCGTGTGCTCAATACAAAAAGCCAACCCAAGCTGTGGAGCCGGAACATTATTATTCTTATTTGCATGTGGTTTCAAGATGTTGGCTTGTTATACACAGAGATGTAAACTGGTCCCAAATTTTGCTGTTCACAGAATTCACGACCAGCCTGCACCCAGAAGAACCCATCTTTACCATGTTCCCAATATGCTTAATTACCACATTTGTCAAAGCTGAAGAGGCCCCACAGACTGCAGCTGGAAAACCAGACCTCTGGGATTGGTACCACGTTTGCTCCTCTCTACTTCTTAGCTCTTGGAGAGGGTTGACTAAGGGATGGCACCATTAGCACTGGGACATTTGCTTCTTTGATTCTGGTACATTTCAATTTTGAACAGATTGGGAATTTAATGATGCACTGATTTATGAGCTCTGTGTCATATCAATAATTTAAGAAGCTTGTACTGGTTGCAAAGTTGAGTACAAGGAGGGGGAGGTGTCCGGTGGTGAATGTCAGGAGAGAATAGAGTGAAAAGGAATGGAGTACTTACCCGATTGCCTTTTGGACCGGCTCTGCCTATTGGTCCAGGTAGACCCTGAAACACAAGAGTAAAAACAAAGACAAATGTGGACAGGTTTTAACTTAACCCAAGTGAACACTGCCAAATTTACAGCACTATTCCCAGTGTGCTTCTGCTGCTTTGGAGACTAACCCAAGGGTTATCATCAAAGGAGAATAAAGAAAAAACCCAGAACAATTCCCTAATTGTTGTGGAGAAATGACTCTACAAAACTTGGTAATTTTAGAAAACACAGAATGCATGCAACGGGACCCAAACCATTCAATCTAAGCTAGAAAATTCTGGTCACAAAGACCAGGAAGGCTGGCACAGTGGGGTGCAAGTTACATTACCGGCAATATAAAATGACACTGTGCAGACTGTATCCCTTGCTCAAATGGCAGGGTTGAGTTTGCAGCTGCTGAATCATATATATAAGGCAGGTCTTTGCAATGACAAATACACCTTAATGCCTGTGAGGGGAACAAAGATGAGGCCTGACCCAAACCACACAGAAAACACTGGAAGAACACGCTTTGACTTCCATAGGCTATGGATTAGCCCCACACTACAGATGCTGCATACAATTAAACATTGATTGTGGACGTAAGAACTCCAAGTTGTGAATGGCCATTTGATCATTAGCATCTGGCAGATTTGTAACTAATTAATGTACTTTTCTAGGTACAAGCTGGCCCCAAGTCCTATTCCTTTTGATGTCAACAGTCAAGTTCCCATTGGTTTCAACAGAAGAAATTAAAGATCATCCACCCAAAATGAGTTAACTTGTAGACTCTGCCCAGGGCATCAGAGCTTATGGAAGGAAATAAAAATAAGCTTCATTGTATCTCTGTACTCATCACTTCTCCCTTAAGTACTGTGAAAAGGGATCCTATAAAAATGCATAATGAGCTTCCATGTTTATTGTCTTTCATCAAGTCTCCAGATTGTATTTGTCTACTTTCCAAGTAAAAAGGATTAATTCATATTTTCTTTAGTTGGCAGCTCTGTGTACTCAACCAGGGATCTGAAAGTCAAGCTGTGTTCTCTTTTGGCTCATGTATCATCACCCAGAAGAAGTTTTCTACCATCGAAATATAGTTAACAAGTCTACCTATGGTGCACGAACCAAAATAAAGCCAAGTTCCCTCTCCCATACCACTGCAGAGCCAGCACAGCTGACAGGAGTAACAAGCAGTAAAATCTTAGTAAAATAATCAGCTCTGATGCTGAGTACACAGTGTCATCAAGTCTGTGGAGAAAACATGTTGGGGTTTTTTAAGTCACTTTCCTGACCAAACTTGCATTTTATAAAGCACTATTGTTCTCTATGTATTTGGAAACATATTTTGCCCAGTTCATCTGCTAGGGTGTAGGATACCGCCGAACTCTGTTAAGCAGCACCCATTTTACTGTATGTTTTTTTGTTGCTCAGGTGGTTTTTATAATGATTGAGCTGATAACCTCAAGCTCATGGAATATTCTCAGGAGCTTTGGTGGGCAGCATGAACACCGCATTTGCAATCAGATGTATACAAATCTCAAGATTTTTTCCAATGTATGTCTACACATTTATGCCTGAGATCCACAGACTGAGGTATCTTTTGTAAGGTGTCAGTTTTATATTTCTAGTGTGTATTAAGTGGACCCTCAGCTACTCATGTACTTTGTAAGATGTGTGAATGCAGAAAATATAATCTAATATACGTACCAGGTCATTATCAATAATGAAATTAACCCTGCATCTGTATGACATCTTTTATATAAGTATCCCTACAGTGCAAGTGTAGTGTTTAGGCTAGGTCAAGGTATAGTGCAATTGTAGGTGGGGTCTAAACCCTAGCCAGCCCTAGTACGTGCATATTTAAGCATTCAATTTGAAGCACAGCAGTGTTTGGATCTGCACAGAAAATGCTTGATGCATTTTGGGCCCAGCTTCCTTAACTCAAGTGACTAATTCTACAACGACCAGTCGAGCATCACTGGCTGCTCAGCACTACTGACAAATCTCGTTCAGGTGCCTGAACATGGATCCGGGAGCACACATTTAAGGTGGCTGTTTTTAAAAATCTTGATGATCTGACCTGGCATAAATAAAATATTACAAGTTCAGGCCCTCTGTGACAAAGGTCCATGGACATTTCCATCTGGAGCCACTGGCAAATTCTCTACCTTCTTTCCATGTCCACCAGCATCGCTCTAGAGCCATAAGTAAGCAACACACGCGGTTCTGTTTTCTTTCCCTCTACAGACTCTTCCCTTTTTAAAGTGTTTCTGGCAACTAGCTTGAGAAATGCTATTTTCTTATGTTCTCTGTTTCATGTGTAAATGATTATTGTGCTGGTGGGCTGGCTTAATCAGTGTTGCTTGCAATGGGCCTACACAGGAACAGAAACTGATGTGGACTTATGGTTTGTCTTATGGGCCTCATGTGGAGTGAGGGTCACTTCTGGCATCCCTGATCTAGAGTTATCTCCATTATAGCGTATGATTTTATAGTGGTTATATTTTTACGGCGGTTGACCCAAACTGGTTCACAGTATACAAATCTGTGGAATTTATCTGAGGCTATGCAAACTGAGCTCTCCTTTAGGTACCTTTGGGTGCAACGTGCACAAATTGGAGGGATTTTTCACGGTTCATAAGCATTTTACTTCTTTAGATTATAATTGTGGCTGTCAATTAATCGCAGTTAACACATATGTTTAACATGTTAATTGTTTTTTGTGTTAATTTTTTTAACGCATTAATTGTACATGTGGCTTTGAAGCCCGCACCCGGGCTCCACTCTGCTGCCGTCTCAGTGGTGGCAGTGCAATGGCTGCCAAGTGGGAGGGGTGGCGGGTGTGTTGACAGACACAGATGCATCTGAGCAGCTGCAGTGTGCATACAGCCAGGAACACAGCTGGCAGAGTGCAGAACAGCACCCTACAGGTAAGTCTGCGGAGGGAAGGGGCATGGGAGAAAGAAGGGGCAGGGAGGGCAGATCAAGGCCCCCATGGCGAGGAAGGGAGTGGGGCAGGGGTGAATGGGAACTCAGACCGGGGCGGGTTGTGGGACTGAGTCACGGGTAGCTTGTCCAGCAGTGCGTAGCGTGCAGCTCCCTGATGCTGTGTGCACCCATGGGGGAGGCATGGGGGGCACGTGCCTCACATTTGTGTGCAGGGCAGAGGTGGGCTGCCTGCTGTAGGCTGGGGCTGTGAGCCCTGCCTTTGCCCTGGGAGCCGCACAATATCACGTTGTGCCTCCCGCAGCCATGTTGGCAGGGGACGCGTGGCCCAGCCAGCTTACAGCTCCCGAGGCAAAGGCAGCAGGGTGCAGAGCCCCAGCCTGCAACGAGCAGCCTGCCTCTGCCTCGCGTACAAATACAGAAGGCACGTGCCCCCATGCCTCCCTCAAAGGTGTGCTCACTGCGGGGAGCTGTGCCCCCCCTGCACTCCTGGACAAGCTGCCCATGGCTCTGTTGCACGACCCGCCCTAGCCCCAGGCCCCATTCACCCCTGCCCCACTCCCTCTGTTACCATGGGGGGCCTCTCTGTGTGTGTGTCTGCCCCTTACTCCCAAGCCACAGCCCCCTTGCCCTTCTGCTGCTCCTCACTCCTGACCCACAGTACCCCGCATCCTGCCAGGGTGTGTAGGGACCCTCCCCCCATCCTCAAGCTTCAAACCTTGCACACATACCCACAGCCCCCCACACCTTCACAAATCGCCCCCATGCACACACCTACCCCCCAACCATACAAAGTATCTGCATAATTTTGCATAATTTTGAATTTTGCTGCACCTAATTTTGAATTTTTAGCTGTGTGATTAAAATCGTTATTATTTGCAACTAATTTTTTTAATCACACAACTAATCACAATCAAAATTTGTAATTGTTTGACAGCCCTAATTATAATATATTAATTTCCCAGTAAGTGTGCCTCTTGCAGGGCTGGATGATTCACCAGTGCTTGGATATAGATAGTTACTGGGAATCTTTGTGACAAGTCAAGGGATCCTCCGGTATTATTGTTCCAACCCTTGAACTTCATAGACTGTAGATGCTGTGTTTTCTCTGCATAACAAAAGGAATACATTTCCATATCCCTTAGCTCTATCTTTATTTGGGATATGGGTATGTGCCGTGGATGCCATGCACATGGAATTTCTAACTCTTTGGAACATATTCAGCAGGGTCTCATCTATAAGGGATTTTGTGTACCGAGTGGATGCTGCAGTACAGAGTCAATATCTGTGAATGAGCAAGACATGCTCAGTGGCTTTTCCTTTGCTTCTGTCTGTAGCCTGTTTCTCTGACACCCAGTGCAAGCATAGATCCTGCAATGACCATATCTGCATGAGATCACCCAATATGCTGAGCAGATTCTCCAGTGATCACAAGTGTGTTTGTTTCTTAAAGGCAATGACAATACGGAAGGGACAATATTCACTACCAAATCCAAAAGGACCACATAATTTATGCAAAAGCTAGGGGGAGGAAGGGAAGAAAAACCAAACACATTTCAAGGAGCCTGCATTGTATATGTTGGGGGGGATGCTTGTAGCTACCTGCACACCCAAATCACTACTCTGTGCACAGCACGATAAGATTTACTGCACCTGCCTGCCAGGATAACCTTTGGCACCTGGGCTCCCATCTGGTCCTTGTTCACCCTTTAATAAAAAAAACAAAATAAAAGATGAGTACATGAAGGTGATGCTAGTTCCCCTGCCTACGAGTTTTTAGCTACTTTGTCCTGGGGAAGGGCTGCAGATTCACTTGCTCCAGATTTATAAAGAGAGAGAAACATTGGATTAAAAGCAGCAGTGGGAATAAATTAATGAAAGGAAAAAACTAACAGAAGCCAACTTGACAGGATCTGAGCATTAACTAAGTGTTGCTGTCCACCCCCCTTCCCCCTCCTGCC
>NW_017729011.1:13632921-13636499 GCF_001723915.1 Gavialis gangeticus | reverse complement strand
CACACCCAAATCACTACTCTGTGCACAGCACGATAAGATTTACTGCACCTGCCTGCCAGGATAACCTTTGGCACCTGGGCTCCCATCTGGTCCTTGTTCACCCTTTAATAAAAAAAACAAAATAAAAGATGAGTACATGAAGGTGATGCTAGTTCCCCTGCCTACGAGTTTTTAGCTACTTTGTCCTGGGGAAGGGCTGCAGATTCACTTGCTCCAGATTTATAAAGAGAGAGAAACATTGGATTAAAAGCAGCAGTGGGAATAAATTAATGAAAGGAAAAAACTAACAGAAGCCAACTTGACAGGATCTGAGCATTAACTAAGTGTTGCTGTCCACCCCCCTTCCCCCTCCTGCCCCCCCCAACCTCTCCCGTGAAACCTGCAGATAGTTTGGAACAAGGAGCCTAAGAGAAGGTGTAAGTCTGTGTCTATATCTCTGGCATATGGAACTGTTTTACTAGGGTAAGAGCTCTGCCAAAATTCTTTAAAACTAAATGAATTCATGTATAATATCCTTTAACATCATCTCTAACAGGCCCTGCTATTCATTGCTGTTTTACTGCAAACATCAGACTTATCCAAATAAAAATGGTGGTGGGGGGGAAAGAATTACAACCTAGTAAGATGTGGTTAGTAAACTCCAGCAGAAAAATTAATGTAAAGGAAAATGGGTAAGTATGAGTCTGTGCCTATTTCAACCATGCACACTTATGCCAGGGTGGGCAGTAAAGACTAGAAATAAATTAGAAGCTTAGCTTAAGTCCTTTCCCCCATCCCATTGATGCATAGTGAATGTATGTGCATAACTCCCAGTTGGCCTGAGCAAACTGCATTAACTGTCTGCATCAAACTGTCCCTCGAAAAGCATATTGACTGTACCAAGCAGGTTGATAAATGACTTGACTTCATTTCAGGAGATCATCAGATAAGAAACATGGAACCCAACCCTCTTGGTGGGTTAAATTTTCAAATCTGGAAGGAGCACTCACCTGGTCTCCAGGATGACCTGGTGGTCCAGGATAGCCTTTGTATCCCTATTTAAAAAAAAACCAGAGAAGGGAACAGAATAAAACAACATGCGCTTAGCTTGAATTTCTCATCAGACCTCAGAAGAAAGCTCTATGGAAAAAGAAGATTTTAGATTTGGAGGAAAGGTAGGAGTCATGCTGACTTTTCACCACCCACCTTGCCTTTATCCTGCTTTTTAGACTGCAAGTTCTTTAGGGCTGTTTTCCAGGATTTACCAGAATCTTGCTTTGAATATTGAGTAATGGTTTGGGATGGCAGGGATGTTAGAACTTTGCTTTTTCTATAACTTTACTGTAGCCATTAGAAATAAACTTCTCTTCACCAAATAATCAAACTAGATTAGAAGATTAAATTCAGTTGTAGTAGTATTATGCAACCATTGATCCTTCTGGATCATGATGTATGCACACGAGGTCACCCAGACCTTTGACACGTATGCCCAGGCAGGGCTATGGAGAGAGAAACGTTGTAATTGGGTTAGTCATAAGGTTATAGAGAACAGAAAAGTGTAATTTGAAACTAACCTTGGGAAAAATATCAAACTTTGACAAAAAAACTACAGGAATAACAAAATACCTTCAGGTTGAGCTATAACCATTAACTATTTCCTGATCTCTAATCCCTACGCCCTGTCTTGGCATAGGGATCCCAGAAGGTCACTGTGCGGTAGTGGAACATCCTATGTAATATATTTTTCCTGCTCTAGGAGTCACAACTGAATCCTTTTTGGCGAAGTACTTTGGTTCACTCACCAGATGAGCCTGGGACTTGTCCTGTTCTACAGCTCTGTTCAACTGCCTTTTTTATTCTTCCCATAGGATCTTGTAGAACTGCCGGCTAATTTTCCCTGACAGTGGTATGTGGCCCTCATAATGATCCCTGGGTTTCAGCCCAGTCTTCTTCACATTCCTCTTTATTTACTATTTCAGGTATTTGGATTTGGAGAAATGCTTAATCCCTCATCACCCAGTTTCTCCTGCTTGAGCTTACCATTATATTGCAACCCTATGTTTTCTTTCTGTCTATACAAAAAAACGTGATTTCCTTTAAAGATCCTATGAGTGGCAAGGAATGAGCCCTTACCTGAACCTCATAGAATTAGGTAACAAAAGTCCTGATCCAGAACCTGTTTGGGTCAATGTGGGCACTGCTATTGACCCAAGGGTTTTTTAAAGAGACTTGCAAAGAAGACTGACTGGCTCAGGTAACAGGATAAAGTTTACCAATGGATCGCCACGCAGGTAGTGACCTAAAGTTTGCATAATCCAATGGCTTTGGGTGGCATATGACTGTCTTTGTTTCCTTCTTAGATATTTCAAAATCAGTGCTATGCCTGTTGGAGAAATGGTCAGGAGCTTAATGCTTAGCCTTTTTCTCAGAGACAGCACCAGCAGCTACATTTGTACCACACTCAAAACCTCAGTTAGGAAGGACAATGAATAACCTGTGCTAATTTTAGATCCTAGATACTATGTCCGTGTTGAGGCTCTTGCTGGGTGATGGGTTACATATTGGACAAGTGCACTGGAGAGATTCTACTTCTTTAAGAGTTATCACCGGATGCCTGGGGGTATTTCTGTCTCTGGGCTCTGTCCATCCCATACTCTTCAGGGACAGTGAGGATGTGAGCTTTCCACTCTGCTCAGGCACCAAGACTGTAGGTAGCTGACTCTAGGGCTCACAGCTAAAGTCAGTCACTCTCGAAGTCAGGGGTGGGCAATTATTTTGGGCAGAGGGCCGCTTACTGAGCTTTGGCAAGCCATCGAGGGTCGCATGACAGGCAGCCAGGGGCAGATAAATATTAATTTTCTCAATTTTTTAGGGGCCCCACAGGCCAGATAGAATGGCTTGGCGGGCTGCATCTGGCCCGCGGGCTGCATTTTGCACACCCCTGCTCTAAGTGCATTCAGCTGGAACCAGCAGCCCACTCACTATGATTGCCAACGTCCAAACAAATAGCAGGAGCCAAAACCAAAAGTCCATAGAGCTACAGTTACTGTCTGCCAAAACAGCTCTTCCTTTCTTCATAGGCCACTGTTTCCATCACCTTTGCTCATGGGGCAGGCACTACTGGGGCATCATCATCACACACTGAAGTGAATGAATACCTCCAGGTGAGACCAGGGCAATGCTTTAGGTGGCAGATGGAAAAAGCTGTTTGCAGAAGTATTGGACAAGAGGAACAATTTCTCTTCTCCAGCCACTGCCCAGCATCAGATCCTAATCATCACGTAAATACCTTGAAGTCAATGTCTTGGAAGCTCAGCTTTGACACCTGCAGTGTGCCTGACATAAACCTACAACCATTTCTGAGATTTGAATAGCTATCCAAAATCTAGACTAGATGTCCTTTTTCTCCTCCCCTATCCCAAAGTAATAAATGGGCCTTTTAAGGTTCCCCTATAAATACACTTTCTGGAGACCTAGCTGCAGGGAGTTAAGTCCAGATTTAAAAGAAATCCAAGCCCAGGCATGCGCACGCACACTTTCTTTCTCTCTTTCACGCTCTCTTTCCCCCACAACCCCCTCTTTTTTTTTTTTTTTTTTTT
>NW_017729011.1:13620258-13632910 GCF_001723915.1 Gavialis gangeticus | reverse complement strand
CTTTCCCCCCCAACCCCCCCTTTTTTTTTTTTTTTTTTTTTAAATTTTCTTGCTGTACAGCACCCTGTAATGCAAGCAGCTGGGCTGGCATTTGAAGGACCAGCTGTGAAACAGAGAGCAAATGTATTTGCATCAATGGTAGATTTTTCTCTTCCTAGCTCGTGGGTGGAGGTAGCATCTCATTATTAATGCCTTGTCTAGTGCAACAAAGTTGGCACTAAAAAAACAGATATAATCCCTTTCAGAAACTATCTCCACCCATGGAATAAAAAATTCCTTCTTCCCTAAGGAGAAAAAGGTCTCTCTTTAAGAGCCCCGTCAAGGATCTGATTTGGATTTCAGAATTGGAATATCTGTAAGAGAACTGGAGCCAGGTCTATATCAAATCCAAATCGGGTCCTAATGCTAGGTGCAGAAGGTCATTGGAGAGCATTGTGCAGGCTGAGAGAATGAATCTCTTTTGTGCCCCTAGACAGAAAGTCAGGGAGTGGGGAGAGAAGCGTTTTAATTCTTTCCTCTTCCTTTTCAGCTCCTTTTCTCTCCCTCCTAAAAAATAAAAATCAAGTGTAAAAGTTTCCTTTGGAAATGGCAGATCCAGAACACTCAGGAATTGGATTGCTCCTCAGGACTGCGAAAGCACCATGGTTGGAAGAGGGAGACTGTGACTATAAATACAAGTCCTGAGCTAATGTCTGCACTAAGCATTGCAATGTTTTATCTATAAAGGCTAGTGAATAGCTCTTAAGCTAAATATACATCTAGCCCATTATTGCTGTGTCCTATTAAATATAATCTTCATTGTTTAGAGTGAGCTCAGGGGAGTTTAAAATGTGTGTTCCTGCACATTAACCTGTGATTACCACTGTCTGAGGTTAATTGTAGTGAGGACAAAAAAAGCTTATGTATTCGAAGGCTGGCTGGTATGCGAACGTGTTTACCTGCCGCATTCCTCTTTAAATAGCACTAAAATGACAGGGAAGAGCATATGAAAACAACTGCATTTGCTTTCCTATCCAAACACTTCCTGATGATTACAGGGCATTAAACATAAAGGGCTGCGATTTCAAAAGGAAATTACACTTCACTGAAAGATTTGCTCATCTGTGACAAGGTTTATATCCATGCTATCTCTAGCTACAATGCCTTGCTTTCTGTGGGGACTGGAGGTGGTCTGACAAGCTGATCTGGCCAGGCTGGAGGAGGCTGCTGTGTGCTGCCTCTTTGGAAGGAAGGGCTTCGGGCTGGATCCCTGAACTGGGAATTCAGTAAATTTAGGTCCAGTTCCTAGCTCTGTCTCCATGACCTTGGGTGAGTCTCTTAATCCCTCAGTACCTCACTTTGTCAACCCTTATGTTCAGCTACAGCTGTTCAGGTCTCTGTACAGTTTGTCTCAGGAGAATCATACCATTTTGCTAAAATAAATTTGCAAGGCACCCATTGCCTGCCTCCAACCACCAAAAACCACGTGACATTCATGGGTTCTTAGGCACCAAAAGAGAAGCCGTTTAAGCTAAGGTCTTGCCACCATTTTGTAAAACTGCTGTTCAGCAAAAATAAAATGTGTTCCATGTGAAGAGGATGAAAACTGCATCTCTCTTGGACAAAACCACAGCATTTTTGGTGTCCCATGTCTGAGCAGCTGGTTGCAGCTGGGCACAGGCAAAAGGTTTTTGTGGGTGTCCTGAGGCCAGAGCATCCAAATCTGCAGAGAAAAGATGCCCTTCTCATGCATTTGCATCGCGGAGGTGTGCTTATGGTGCAAACTGTACCATGCAAAACCATGTCCTTTTGGTAGTGGCTCCAGCTCAGACTGCAGGGGAAGGAAAAATGTCTTGTGGTAGAGGGAAAATGCTGTCTCTCTGGAACTTCTTACACAGCACTTGCAGATGAATGGAGTGCCGGTCCATCCAAGCCACAACGTGCAGCTCTTTCCCATCAGTCCCACAAAAGGAGAGTGCCATTTCCTTCTTGCTTACACTAGTTTTCAAGGCTTTGCCATTTTCTTGTAGCTTAACCAGGCTCCCAGCCTGCAGCCAAATACCATATTTTCACTGGAGCGATCCCAGCAGGGAATTGAGATTGAAAATTGTTTTGTCCAAATATTTCTCCAACAGCTTTTAAGTTTTTTCTTAATTTAGAAGTCTAATAAATTCCAGGCAGTACCAAAATGCCTGCCAGGCTAGCACTGCTGTGGTTTCATTTTAGTTATTTATTTATGTTTTGTTTTGTTTTTTTTTGTGCAGTGCACCACAGGAAAATCTCATCATCCACCTTACTTGTAGACTTGAAGAAACAGCATTCCCCTTTCTCCCCCACCAACCCTATCCATGAACGAGCTTCAGGAGTCTGTTTGCCAAGATCAGGTGTGGGGGCTACGCAACTGGGTTTGGGAATGTTTGTTTAATCTCCGATTCCTTCTCCACGTTTTGCACCACAGGCCTATGCTCTCCTGACACTGCATTTTGCTGATCAAAACCGCAAGGTTTTGTTTTATGAGCTGTTATGCTAAGAAAACGATGTTCTTTATGCTTAATTCATAAGGACTAGTTTGTGACAGTGGAGATGGGATAAGTCTTGATCACTGCACTCTTTGGCTCAATACCCAAGACTGAACAAGTATCATCACCCCTGCAGATGGTTTACAACCCCAGCTCCTCTTTTCATGACTGCCTGGTGATGGGATGGATCGGCCCAGCACCCCATGCTGCGTATTTCATGCAGGTGGAAGGTATCCATTTGCCAGCCCTGGAGACTGAAGGCCCCTGCATAGCAGAAGCTCTTCCAAGTGGCTTTAGTCCCTGATCTCAGTGGGGGTTTGTTGGTAGGGGCTTATGGTGTGGCACTTACTTTGAGGGGAGCTTTCTCTATGGCCCAGTCACTCCTGAGCTAACCAGGAAAAGTGGAGAGTTTGGTGTTCAGCTTTGTAATGGTGATACTTGCTCACTGCAAATAGCACTGAAGCCCACTAACCCCATAAGCCATCAAGTAGCTTTTCACCATTCACAAGGGAATTGCTTGAACCCAGCAGAGGAAAAGTATGATCCTTTCTCTGAAACATTTAGCAAGGCCTCTAATCTATCAGACCGTAAAAATATGACAACTGGGAGTCCCCTGCTGAGGGGCTGTTCTTAAGCATCCCCATGATGGGGATCCATTGTCCTCCAAAAGCCCTTTTCCACTCCTCCATCTATTGCATTAGGCTGGTACTTTGCAGTAGGGTAAAGAAACAAAACAACACTAAACTGAAATGCTTAAAAGATAAAAGCTCCCCCACAAAAGAGAGGAGCAGAGTTGTGGAATTCGCCACCACCAGAAGTGTGAGCACACTTAGTAACGTGAATGTGGCTGATGCAGGGATGTGAGGTTGCACACGCTGTTGCAGACACAAAGGACAGAACATGGCAGTGAGGAATCTCACACGTTAGCCCTTGACATCAGTCTTGGGGACAAGCCCATTACTGGAGACATTAGGGCTACTGATGCACAATACAGAAGCAAACAAAGCAGACCCGTGTTAATTTTGAGCTCCATTCACAATGAAAGAGAGAAAGAAAAGCTTTTCCAAACCAATAAGGGTTTGTCTTGCCCAAGAAACATGATCAAGCTGAGGTTAGGCTCCATTAACATGTGCGTGATAGGCAATATCTAAACTCAACCCTTCCTTAGCATGTATGCACAGAAATGCCTTGTAGGTTAATTCACCTCCTGCCTTGGGTAGAACGATCTGAGATACTGAGATAAAGGATATAAGCCTGCATATATACAGCCTGGGGAAACACTGTGCTTACAGCAGCATATTCTAGCAGATGGGGAGCTAGTCTTTGGAGACCTGGGTTCAATTCCTCTCCCTACCATAAACTTCCTGTGTAACTTTGAACAAGTCACTGGGTCTCTCTGTCTCTGTTTCCCCACCTGAAGTGGTGATAATAGGACTGCTCCATCTCATGGGAATGGCATTAGAAGATTGTGGGTGCTTTGATAACATGGTTATGGGGGCAATGTGTAAGTAGCTGAGATAAAGTTTAGATTGGACTTAGCGTGTCTTAACTAAACCTGGCTTAAACCAAGGCATTCTTCCTTCAAGACAAAGAGTAAGAAGCCAGAAAGGCAGAGGATCACAGTGCCTAGAAAAGTAGAATGGGAGGCAGGGCTCTCTTCCCTGCTCTGACATGGGCTTACTCATCTCTGTGCCTCCCTTCATCCACTCGTAAAATGGGGATATCAACTTGCTCTCCCATCCCTGCATGCCGAGGCATAATTAAATCTTTAAAGTACACTGAAATCTTTCAAGCAGAGATGTTTGAGAAGGACCATTCTTATTTACTGGCAATCATTTTAATTCACTAATAAAGAAAATACTCTTACCTTCCGACCAGGTGGTCCAGGCAAACCAGTCAAGCCGGGCAAGCCCATGTCTCCCTATAAGAGATCAGTGTGTCTCATTAATTTTCAGCAGCTCTTATTGGCATCTCCCATATGGTCTTACCAAATGTCTTTGGCATAGAATTCCTCAGAAATACACTGGAAAATGATTCGTAGTTCCAGAGATTAAAAGCAGACTGTAAATACACACGCTCTACTAATTAGATCATAGAAACAATGGGATCACTGAATGAATGGATGCCTCTAGCCAGGACATCACAACTTCCCTTTGCAATGGTCTCCTTCACTCGCACTATTTGCATTTTGACAGGAGTTGGAATGGCAAAGGAAGGACAGAATCATACTTTTCAAATGAATCAATGGATGTCCACTGCCAAATCTAGTAATCAGGCTCATTTACTGTTGCTGCTGCTGCAGCTACTACTACTCCAGTGACTGCATTCAAATAGGTCTGACAAAGCTATTTTATTTATGTATACAGTGCTGATCAATCCCTTCCTGGCTGCTTGAATGGACGTTGTTTTGGTTTCCAGTCTTGGGATAGGATCACATTTAGCCCCAGTTGGCGTATTGGAAACATCTTAAGAACGGACTGTCCTTTGTTGCTAGCCATTTACATACCACATCCGGTCCCTAACTTTAAAAAATGTCTGGCTTCCTTTCATCATCCTTAAAGAACCCTTAGGATTCCCCACATGCAGGCACTGTGTCTGATTATTTAACATGCATTTGGAGGAAGAATTAGGCATCACTCCAAACTCCAGCTGGAAGTTCCTTGTTTCTATTAATACTAACAGAAACAAGGCCTTGTTAACAAAGACTGAGGATAATCTGGGTCTTACCCACTCTTACAGTGAGCATGTTTTGGGAGAAAACTGTTATTGAGCTTTCTGGTACATCTTTTCCATGTGATGCCAATTCTGATGCATCAGAAAGCTTTGTGTGGTTCAAAAAAATCACCGTGTGTAGTTTAAATGAAAGACTCAGTTCAAAACAGTCTCAATGCTCTCTAGGGTCATCATCCTTGTTGCATCCTTGCTTAATGTACTGCATCAAGACACCAGGCTTCAAATTAATTAACTGAAACCCTTCATAGCTGATACTTTCTATTAACTGCTCATTAATAGTAAGGCTCACAATGTGAGTGAAGGAAAAGGTTTATTTGCATTGGGAATAAGTTATGAAGGAAAGAAAAAGTGAGTTGGCACAAAGAAAAGGGCAAATCAGTATAGATAATAGGGAAGCCTGATCATTCCTCTATTAACTTCAACATTTATATGAGCCTCTATTACCAGGCATCAATAAAAAACCAATCAACTGTGAAACAGCACAACATTCAGCTTTTAATTTATTGAAATGAACTAGCAATAGAGCCTCTTGATCCTTACACAAGAGCTAAATAATCAGGCCTTGCTAACTGGCCTTGCATGGATTTCATTGATTCTAATCAAGCTTGGTGCAAAACTTCTGATTATTTATTGCACAGTAGGGTTGGCATATGCTAATTGGGGGAGTTTTCTCTTCCTTAACTGAGACAGCAAGATGGCTGTGAAGTTAAGACACTGGCCTCCAAAGATTTCACTTCGTCACTTGGCTCTGCTGCAGACTTTCTGTATGAAGTAGGAAGTAAATCAATTCCTCAGGTCCCCCACTTATGAAGGGGGAAAATGTTTCCTTTAAACCCAAAGCTTTTTCTGCTTAGACTGCTCACTCCTTGAGTTCAGGGATTGGATAATATGGATATGTCTATATTACAATCAAGCTGTGACTGTTGCTTGCACAAATATACCTGAGCTCAGGTGCCAATCATGGGGAGCATGGAGCTCAGCATGGGCTACAAAACTCATCTAGAAAGTGTAAATCCTCATTCAGCGAGCCATTCCTGCTGCCGTCAGTACACAACCCAGTGAGCTAATAGCTCGCTCGGGTACCCCTACAGGTGCTTTTGTCACATCTTCCTAAATACCCCCTATTCATATCTACGGCATGGAGCACATGCTGATTCTCATCTGGTGGGCTAATTCTCATCTGTTAAATAAATAGTACTGCTTACCTTCTGTCCATTGCGAGCTTTTCCGGGTGACAGCCCAGGATCACCTTTTTGACCCTAAAACAAAGAATCAAAGTTCATGACCTAGTTCAGAGAGAACACTCCTCATTTCGTGCGCAGGGTCTTGGTTGACATTAGCCTTGGAATTCAAAAGGAGTTTTATTTCCCCATTTCATCCCCACCTCCCAAACATTTTAACATTCATGTTTTCTGGATCTGTTTTACTAGGACAGAACTAAGGCCGTTTTTGGAACTGTTTGTAGCTGCTATAGCAATAAAGATTTTAAACTAAGTTTGACTGCATAAATTGACTAAAGAGAGTATATTTGAAAGAAAGGAATACCACAACTTTAGTTATTTACTATATAGTTGTGATTTCTCTCCCCCGTTCCCCTGCACACACACACACACACACAAATTACTATCACAACAAAACAGCTAAGACCATTGCTACTGCTATTACTAAGCAGGCCTATTCTGCAGCTTACTAGATGCTGCTCCTTGTTTTAACTTTTGGATGCACTTGAAACCAGAGGGAAAAGTTACAGTAACTAGAAGTTAGAAGCAAGAAGAACAGTGGCAAGGCTTTTAGGCTGGCAGAAGAAAGAGGCACAGTGTGTTAAGTAGCCATATTCTTTATTTCCCCTTTCCACAGCTGAGATTTGAGTTCCATATTTTCTTCTTCTACAGAGGAACCTGAATTCAAGACCATGGGTGAAAGGAGGTGGTGGGGAGGGAAACTCAGGAACTGAGGGCGCCTATATACACACATATGTGTACACGCACATGCATGCGTGCAGTGAGGCAGCTCCAACATGCTGTAATTACAGCGCATTGGAGCAAGCTCAATTTATCATGTCTGCTAGAGCATGGTAAACTGCCATACTCCAGTAGACTCCAGCATCTTGCCTATCAGCATCCCTGCGCTGAAAAATGGCAGTGGGGGCGATTTAATTAAAGCTCATTCGACAAGCTTCAGTTAAAGCACCCCTGCCGCCACTTTTCAGCACAGGGACGCTGATACACGAGATGCTGCAGGTGCTTTAATTAAAGCAGCTCTCAGAGCCGCTTTAATTAAAGCGCTTCTCCCCACTCCCGGAGCATAAATGTTCTGAGTGGCCAAAATGAATCGATTCCTTTAGAAACTCCAGCCTGAAACTTAACAGGTGACACCAGAACACAACAGAGGGGAAGACTGAGCGGAGGAAGAGGGTGAAGACCTGCAGAACACCCAATTATTCCAGCATTTGGGATCTCGGATTCAGTCAATGCAAAACATCTTAGATCTGTGTAGTATCCCCTGTGCTGCAGCCAAGGGTAAAACACACAAGTATCCCAACACTATGCACTTGCCACTTGTTCTCTCTGGGACAAACAACCTACAAATCCTGTGCACTTCAACTTACCCATGGGAACTGATTACCTACCCAGGCACAGGACAGTTGGGAGGGTTAATGACTGTTTGTCAAGTGTTTTGAGGGTCCTTGGCTGGAAGGTGCTATCACAGAATCTAAAATATGAGTCCCCTTATTATTTATTCACTAGCCTTTCTCATTAGTAGCACAAAGATCTAGTTACAGCTGGATGATCAAATCTGCCAGCGGTTCACTGTGACTACATTTGTATTTGGCACTTATCCTCAAATTTCCACAGAATAGAAATCGCCCATTCTCTCTCTTTCTCTCTGTCCCCACCATCCAACACAAGCGGAGAGGTTTGGTGAGCAAGAGACTTCTTGGATATGGACTGTAGAGAGCACTGCTGATTCGATGCAGATGTACAAATTCTGAATGAAGACTGCTGGGTTTGCTAAACAGTAAATGAAGTCATGCAGATCATCTTGCTTTGCATTTAGCTGTTATCAGAGCTGTAGTGCCAATCTGTGACATCCTTCATTTCAGGCCTTAGAGCGACTTGTGTGCTCCATGACTGCAGAGAGCAGGGTAATATGGTCCCTGTTCCTTCTGAACTAGAGGGAATATTTTATTTTGTAAAGGTAGGACCCTACCCCGACAGGCAGATGTTTACCCTTCCCTTCCCAGACACATCTGCTTCCTTTGGTGACTTAGAAGCATGCAAAGTAAGTGTTGTGCTTCCAAAGCACTGTCTCTCGAGGATCTCAAAGCACTTGACGAAGATTATGTCTCATCATTTCTGTTTGGTGAGCACTACTGTATTTGTTAAAGAAGTGGGTAAGCTGAGGCACAGAAAAATGAACTTAACCAAGATCTGTGGCAGCACCAGAAATAAAAGGCAGGAGTACCGATGCCGTTTCTTGCTTTAACTTAGACCCCTGGCAGATGTTACACTTAAGACGTGATTAACTACTTAATCACATCTTAATGACCTGGCCACAGGTTTATGCAATCTATGACCTGATAAAATGGGGAATAAGCTACAAAACTCTTCCACAAAATTTATGTATTAATTTTGTGGCTGGTTTCCATTGTGCCTTAAATTGAACGTGTAACCAGTATGCAGGGACTGCCAATCAGCTGACTGGTGGCCCTACCCCATGGGAGTCTTGAACCAGTTCAGGTGCAGTCCTGAGGCTTGGAAAGCCAATTAGCTGATTGGGGGTCCCAGCTGTGGGATCATGCTGGAGTCTTCACCTGGCTCCAGCGCAGTCCCACGGCTGAGATCAGCTGATTGGTGGTTCCAGCCATGGGACTGCATCAGAGCAGTTGAAGAGTCTGGTGTGGTCCCAGGGCTGGGACCAGCAATTGGCTGATGTGTCGTATCAGCCCTGGGACTGCACTAGAGCTGGTTCAAGACTCCTGGGTGGTCCCAGGGCTGGGACAGCCAGTTGGTTGTTTGAGGGTCTCAGCCCTAAAAAATTGCACTGGGATCTTGAACTGGTTCTGGTGCAGTCGTGAGGTTGGCAACACCAGTCAGCAGACTGCAAGTCCCAGCTCCAAGATCGTACAGGTTCACCAGGAACCCAGCTTTCTACTTGGTGGTACAGGGGGAGCCTGCATGATCATGATCCCGGACTCCCCCTGCACCAGCAAGTATAGCACAATTTGAACCTGATGCCCAATTCCAAAATTGTGCACCCGGCCATGCACGTGTGGCAGAGGCACAATTGTTGGTATGGATGATCAGATCCTATCATACCTTTACATGAACATCCGTCAATGGTCTAGCAGATCACACTACCTCCCATTTTACACGAAGAAAGGTCTTTCCGTTTATAAAAACTGCACAACTAAAATATACCAGCCTAACAATCCCAGTACTAGCAATGTTTAAAACATCAAAGTTCCTGGAGCCAAATCATGCTCCCAAAGGAAATTGGTACTCTCAGAATAGAGGATTTATTCAGAACAGCCACCTAAGGAAAACAGTTTAACATTTCAACCCAAAGCCTCCAGATGAGAGATATAACCCTCACTCCTTCAACCGCTTTTATGCAGCTTTTAAAAAATGCATTAGCCGATGGCGAAACTTTCTCCCCTCTCCCACCTCAGTTCTGAATATTTTTAGAATATCCTCAAAGCTATGTCAAGTCTGATCATCCATACCAAGCATTTCTCTGCCCACCCCCTGCAACCTCCCAATCATACAATGAGTCAAGACCTTGGTCTTAGCACAACAGCTGTCCAAAACAAATGAAAAGGTTATCAAATACAATCATAACCTTCATTAACTAGACTTGAAGTTACCGTGGTTGCCAAAGACAACACAAGAAATCTGAAGTGGCAAGAGTACCATTTAAACAGTTATATATTATAAATAGCAGAGGAAAAATGAGGTGGGCCACATTCTCTAGTGATGCAAATGGGTGGGACTCACTGAAATCAGTGGGGCTACGCCCACTTGCACAACAAAAAATTTGGCACTATAAATACATATACTGTACTGTTTAAAAGAGCAACTTTCTACGTAAGGCTTATTAAACTACTAAGAGTCACCATCGCGATGAAAATAAGGTGGAATTCGTAATATGGGGAAAATCAAAATGTAGACTAGTTTGACAACATAACATGAGAGCTCTGTGATGCAATAAAATATTACAAATACAAACACATGCATGCGCCTGCACACAAATCTTGGTCTGATACAATTAAGCATCAGATTCCTTATGTACAACTGACTGCTGAGCCCCATCTGCACCCTGTTAATTCAGTTGAAAATGAGCAGGGTCTTGGTTTATATTCTCAGTGTCACTGGCTTTGTGTTAGTCATCGTTTCCAGGCTCTATCTGTTTGGGAAAATTTGGTTTCATTTGTTGGATGGCTTGTTTTTTCCAAGCTATTATTATTACAAAGTGCTGTCTAGGAAGACCTCATCTAGCAGCTCTTTGACTCTCTTATGTCTCAGTAGAAAAAGCTACAGACAGGACTGCTTAGTTTACCTATTCATCAAAGGATTGTTAGAGGCACTGAACTCCTAGAGCTCATGTTAACTCCATTCACTGAGGTGCAGCAACTTGGGAAAAGTCAGGCCCTTGATACGAAGTCTCATCTGTCGAGACTAGAAGTGAGAGGGAGTGGTAGAAAATCTAATCTGCTTCCCTGCTACACAAGTCTGAAAAGTTGGGCTTTGAACACCAGCTACGTTCATGGGAGGTAGAAGAGAAGAGAAGGCTACAGTTCTCAGTATGTACCTGCCAAGAGGAGGTAGCGACATCTAGTCGGTGCTTTGGAAGAACTTGCAAACACCTCTCTTCCGCTGCTGGGTGAGATTCATCCTTAGCCTAAGACTTAGCTGCAGCTTTCATATGACAAAGCCAAACTGAGTTATCTCACTGTTTTGAAGGTCATTGTGATGAACTGGTCATGGTGTCAGCACAGAGGCTCCCTCCCTTCCTTGCCTGGTTCTTTTCAAACCATCATTGAGAAGGTAGGCAGATATAGCTAACCAGGCAGCACAGAGATCCTAGCTAGTGCAGAATGCAGAAGCCCTGTTCCTACTGGAGTCATCCTTATGGCACTATGTTCCACAGCAGTCTCCACCTATTTCTGGATACAAGTCATGATGCTAGCTATAAACTATGGGTGGGTGCTGGCGTCTTTGAAACAACCTCACTCTGACTGCAGCTTCAAGCAATGGAGATGAGCTGGGATGTTTCAACCACTGGAGAACCATGATCAAGACTGGTATCAGCTGCCAGGTCCCCAGATTTGAATTCTACAGAGGTGAAGGCAGAGTGGTCTCAGTGCGTGTGTGTGGCAGCAGGGGAGAGATGGGACAGGATGGCAGGTAGCAGGGACGCACATGAAAGCTCCTTCTCCGCACTGGAGCGACAAACCACAAGATGCATCAGAGCATGCTGCAAAGCACAGCCTGCCTTGCAGGAGATGTGCTTTTCTCCTGGCTTGGGAGGGGAAGGGAGATCTTGTCCTCCAAGTGTTCAATTGTATTTTATCTCCTCTAAAACTCTGCTCCATCTCAGCAGGGAAAAACCCACTGTAACTAGAATGTGTCTCTGCTCCAGACTCATTTATCAGTCCATCAAATATTTATGCCTCAAGCCCACCTGTCCAGCATGATGTAGGAGAAAGAGCTGCAAGAAATTTTTATTTCTATCAGGGGGCCAAATCAATGCAGCTGGAGAGGAGAAAGCTCGGAAATGTTAGTGCCAGTGATAATTTTTGATGATGTGCAGGGCAGAGGTCGGGGGGAGGGGGTTGGGGGAACCTCCAACCCCAAACCCAGCTTGAGTCTGCAGATTGGACAAGGCTGAATTTGCAAGGACTATGATGAAAAGATCTTGATTTGATGTGTAAAACTCCACATGTGTGATCTGGAAGTCATTGACAGGGAATAAATGTAGAACACTAAAATGTAGAGTTTTTACAGCCTCACTTTTCAGGCCATATAACTACACTTTTAAATTTAAAACAGCTGCTGTTTGCCAGCACGTCTCTAATGCCTACTTCTTAATCACGGATGGGCAGAATGCCAGGTCTCTTGAATTTTTTTTCCCAGTGCATCAGTTAATGTTTGTAACATTTCTGCCTACTGAAGAGCAGGGATCTGGGTTTTCCATTTCCCACAGAAAAACGGAATAAAATGTAGATTTCCCCCTTTACTAAAGGAAAATGTGGATTTCTCATTTTAGCAGAAAAACCCGCGGATTTTGCAGTTTGGCAACAAGCGTCTGGAGGCTGGCAGAGCTGCAGCTCGTGGGGAGGGAGCGGGAAGAGGGCAGGCAGGGGGCTTCATGTGCATGCATATGCACATGGCCACCAGGCAGCCTGGAGAGCAGCTCCC
>NW_017729011.1:13619434-13620247 GCF_001723915.1 Gavialis gangeticus | reverse complement strand
CACCAGGCAGCCTGGAGAGCAGCTCCCACAGGTAAGTGATGCGGGGATTGAGGCCCCCATGGGGGGGAGTTGGGCAGGGCTAGGGCTGGGGCATCCGCTCAGTTGGGCAGTGCATGGGGCTTCAGGCCCATGGCTGCAATGCGTGGCCACAGGGCCCTGGTGGGGAGTGGGATGGAGCCGCAGACAGCTCGTCCTGGGGTGGGGAGAGGGGAGGCAGCTTCCCGCTGCTACGTGCACGTCTGGGGGGCAAGGAGGACCCGTGACTCCCAGATTTGTGTGCGGGGCAGGCTGCCTGCTGCAGGCTTGGGCTTCTGCCCTGCTGCTCTCCCCTGGGGCCTCTGGTGCGACCAGCGCTGCAGGGCAGAGCGAGGCTGTGTGGGAAGCTCGTTGCTGCTGTGAGCGCCATGCTGCCCTGGCTGTGCATCCCCTGTGTGCAGGGCTGCAGTGACGGGCACAACCCTGTGCCACCACCCCTGCTCCTGCCCCACACTGCCGCTGCTCCTGCCCTGGGGATGTGTCTCCAGGGCAGTGCAGAGCTCACAGTGGGAAGTGGCTTTCCTGCACGGCCCCGCTCTACCCTGCAGCGCCAGGTTGTACCCGCTGGGCTGTGGGCAGCAGGCTGAGAAGTCCAAACCCGCAGCAGGCAGCCCATGGCCGCAGCGGGCAGCCTGTGTCTGCCACCACCCCATGCGCAGATCTTGGAGGCATGTGCCCCCCCTCCCCCCCGGAGTGTGTGCAGCACAGGGAGCCAGGCCCCCCTCCCCCTGAGCCTGCAGCACAGGGGGCAGCTGGGCTCTGCTCCGCTCCAGTAGT
>NW_017729011.1:13604631-13619379 GCF_001723915.1 Gavialis gangeticus | reverse complement strand
GCGGGCAGCCTGTGTCTGCCACCACCCCATGCGCAGATCTTGGAGGCATGTGCCCCCCCTCCCCCCCGGAGTGTGTGCAGCACAGGGAGCCAGGCCCCCCTCCCCCTGAGCCTGCAGCACAGGGGGCAGCTGGGCTCTGCTCCGCTCCAGTAGTCACAGCCTCCTGCAGGGGGGCCTTTCATTTTATTCATGATTTTTGCAGTTTTTATCAGAGAATTTGCGATTTTTTTTTTCCAGAGAATCTGCAATATTTTTTTTATCAGGGAAACCAGGATATCTGCTGATGAGTTAATGAAAGGAAGCCCCTGTGGTCTGCACCTTCTTTTCCATTTGATAGGAAATCCTACGGCTTTCACTTTGTTAGCAAAAATCTTTGTTAAGTCCTGACTTCCGCATCCCCAAACAGCATCCTAATCATATTCTGGTCTCATGTATGACACTATGATCAGTGTTACTTGGATTTCCAGGAGCTCTAAAACTACTTCTGATTAGATAAAGTCTAAAAGAGAGTCCAACTTAGCTTTCTGGAATGTGTCTACATTTTCTAAATAACACAAAGTATGGTATAAATTCTATGATGCGATGAGTTGGATGCTAGTAGTAGCACCAGTGCAAATATGGAGAACAGAACTGTCCAGCCCAGAGAAGTGGCACAGAAGAGGACAAGAAGCAGCAAAGGGCCTTATTTAAGGGATACCATATCATGTGTCACTGTTGGGAGCTTCCTAACAACTTTGAGGGAAGAATGATATATCTTGCAATATGACAGCAAGTCTTATAGGGTGCGGGGAAAGGACTTTTCAGTGTTGCTGGAAACATCCCCAGGTTGGTGGGGGTGGAGAGCAAGGGATGGGGATAGGGGAGTTCTTGTTATCAGCCCCTTCTCGGGTTCAGTAGCTTTATGGACTTTGCTACCCCCCTACTGATGTCTCCTCGAGAGCCAACTAGCAAAAGCTTTTCACACTAGCAGATACTTACTTTATGGCCAGGTGGACCAGGGGAGCCAGGGTTTCCATGGGGACCAGGAAGACCCTAAAAAAATAAAATACACAGTTAGAACAAGTCTTGAGCTAAGATGCTAGCTTCACGCAGCCCCTGAGCTCTGAGGATGTTCAACTCCATGCTCAGGCTACTCCCTAGAAACGATACAATCAATGAAACATCAGGAATTGAACACAGACAATGGTTTTATAGTTCATTAGAGTTTATCTGCTTCCTCTGGTAATCTCCGCACTCTACAAGTCATAATCTTCTTTCCTCTTGAACAGATTGACTCTTTTACATAATTGGGGTTACCGATTCTAGCGGTTCTTTCCATGTCCTGAAGCCACTTCTGATAACTTCTCTTTACTCTACAGGTCTCTAGAGCCTACAGGTTTACTGCCCTCTTCCCATGTTAAGTGACCCTTTTTCTTTCACATAATAGGGTTAAACAAAAGTAATAATTACGTAGCTTAAGCTGTGTCAGCTTCTTTCCCAGACCTTGGGCAGGACATCTGGAGCCTGAACGCTTGTCCATCATCCCTCCCAACTATAGCTGACCCAATATAAGATACTACCAAACTCATCTCATTTCCTACATATTCCCTGGACCATTATAGCTAAAACCACACACTGCAGCCCTCCTACAGACATGCTTGTAGTTAGGGAAAGCGTCAGCAGGAAGAAAGAGCTGGTACAAACATTTCAGAAAACTTTCCCTTTGGGAGTCACCAGCAACAGTGTGCCCCCACACTTAGGGGCCTGGCTTAGGGAGGACCCCAACGAAGCAGCTTTTTAATTAGCCAGTATCAATGACTGGCTAGACACAAATAAGCATATGAACTGTATTTTTCTTGTGTTCTAGTCATGCCTGCAGCCCAGCTGCAAACAAGGGCAGTTTACAATGGGCAGTTGCAGGACATCAATTTATTGAAAGGTGGTTTCAAAGCCTACCTTTAAGTGCAGGAGTTTCCCTCTGGACTATGAACATGCAGTGCCAACAAACCCTTTAGAAAGCAATCTACTGCAGGTGCACTAACAGGGGCAGCAAAATGCTGACTGCTCTTAAGCCTGCTGAGCTTTGAGATCCGGGCCAGATTTTACATTGGTGTAAACTGGCATAGCTCCATTGCCTTCAGTTTACACCAGGCCTCAAGGCTAAGAGCTATGGAGCAATAACATTTTCTGTGTGATCTGACTTCCTCCCTAGGGAAACTATTTGCTAGCAGACAACATAGTCTTTAACTTCTTTGACGTGGGGGTGGCCAAGACCTCTCAGGCCGTATTCCCAATGACCTTGCAGGCTTTGAAGTTAGATTTACAGGCACCATATTGCAGAAAACTGAGCCACCAACTCCTGACTGTACTGATGGTGATCCACATCTATCTATCATCATCATGAGACAATACACAACAACAGGATAATCTAACCCCCCACCCCCACCTATGAATGAACTCTGCTCTGGGATTTGAGAGCTGGACTTTTGCAAAAAGCTCCAAAAAAGCAGAGAAATCGAGATGGGCAAGTGTGCTCATAGTCATTTATTTGGAGTTTTAACAAAGCACCAGGAGCATTTATGGGAGTTGAAACAAGGGGAAAGAGAAGTGGGTGAAATTTTAACTGTTTAATTATTTGTTTAACCTCAAGGGCACATCTCATGCAAGGCACTTGAAATTTTGCCTTTTCAGAGGCTCTAAAGAGGCTGGAATGTAAGCCCATACCCTGACTGGAATACAGTAATGTCCCTGTTTAAAATAAGCTTCAGTTTTCCCAAGTGGCATTTTAATGATGTTTTAATTTTAACAAGAGACATTGATTCCTAAAAATAGTCAGTGGCCTCTGTTCAAATAGTTATATTTTTTTGCACAGATATCACGGGCAATTAGTAGTGTAAAAACACCCCCCAAAATTATATACATTAGTATGGCTTTTCAGATCATATTTTAAAAACATTCTGCATGTTTTCTCAATACTATTTAAGGAGATCTCTGGAATAAGCTAAGAATAGCTTCTCCTAGGCTTGTGTACAGCAGATGAAATCTGCTAACCTTTTAGGCAGAAGTAGTAATAATTTTAAATCTCTTAAAACAAGCTCCTGGGAGATGTGGCAATCGGAAGATTACATTCAGAAGAATTTAATCTTCTTCTAAGATTAAATTCATCTTTATGTTGAGATGTGCGTATGGGCTTTGTACCACGTGTAGCAGTATTTTCATCTACTGTTTGTTTAAGAAGGAGTGTGGGATAGTGGAGAAGTCAGCATGGGGAGAAACGTTTGCTATCCGCAGTTTAGAACATTTGGATGCCAAATCTTTCAGACCGTGATTTTCAAAGGAGATGAATGAAGACAGAAGTCCAAATAAGACTAAAGTCAGTCTCCTTTGAAAAAAAAATCACCCTGCTAACATTTATTGAGTTTTATTTTTTTGTCATTATACTACAATACAAAACGGCACTCTTAGCTACTTAAATTTTCTTTTTATTGCCTCAGGTAGCATGGACATTGTTTGAGCATACGTCATTGTATTTCAAGATTTCACTCTTCTGTAAGAGGTTATTAAATTACAGTGTTGTGGCTGGCGTTTCCAAATGAACCTCAGAACGTTACTCAAGTGCTGTTGATATTAATTGGAGTTGGCCACTTCACTGCTAACTTCTGTTGAAAATCCCAGCCTGTGTAAATTCTCTTCCTCGAGTTCTCTTAAAGCCCACATTCATTATTTTCACCAATCCTTACGAAGCACGGCACTGCAATGAACCCCATTTTACAAAGACAGGACTAAGGCAAAAAAATAGATGACTTGTCCATCTATACTTGTCCAAGATGACTGTGGCAAAGCTGGGACATGACCCCAGTATCCCAAGCCTACTCCCCTAACTACTGAACCATCCTTCCCCATCTCGGAAGTATCTCACTAGGGTCTTGAGAACAAAAATAAATGTAGATTGGAATGAGTGAATGGTACACAGAAGAATTATCCCAAACCCAGAGGGATCTGTAAAGAAAGACAGAACTTAATAGAAACATTACTATAAGGCAAGACCTTTAAATGTCTTCATGCATAAGCAGTTAATCCAGGATGTTCTGAACAAGGTGTCCAACAGAAGGCTGGATTTACAAAGAAAAGCAGTTCAGCTGTTATTTAACTTAGGAGTTAAAAATCCTGGCTCAGACCCCATTTCACGCATTGATGTCCTTTGGGTTGTTTGACATTCATTATCTATATGAAGTACAATTATAAAACAATAGGCAGCAGCACAAGTTTCCAGCTGGGAATTTCCACTGGTGCCATTTTTAGCCACCTATGGTACAGCTTCCAAATGGAAACCTAGGATCTATGGCTAGGTTTCTAATCCGAAACTCATGTTTAACCTACTAAGCAATAATGAAAACGTCCAAGTGGTTTTATCCTAGTGAGAAGCATCCCTGGCTGCCTCCCTAAGTGAAAGGCAGTGACTGAGTGGAGGTGGAAGTCCACCTCAGCAGTCAAGGCACTGCAGTGAGCAGGGCTAGAGATTGTACTAGACATTTTAAATTATGCTTTCATAATTGTGGAAGAAAAAGGGTGTAGTCTGGCAATAGTCCTAAAATGGTAAAAATAACTCAGTGCAATCTGTTCCAGCACGGTGAGCTCCAAATCAAAGATTACGCCCACATTCTTGGCAGCAGAGGAAGATTCAGTGTGGTACGGCCAGGTGGGGTACAGCAACAGAAGGTACAGGATGGTATCTGCCCCAGGAGCTGTTCACAACGCCAAATCTGAATGGGCATGCCCTAACATTGAATCCACGTGCCAATCTGCAAACCAAGTGGAAATGATCAGTAGCAGCACTGTAGCATCCTTCAAACCCACACACATGCTGAGATGAATGCCAAGATGCTTTCTGGGCTGTACACTGAACCAGCCTCAGGTGCAATTATTCCTTTCCAGTCCCACAGGCAACTTCTCACTTCCATTTCATGCTGCCTCATCACCACCTACCTCTTTCCCCGAGACAGCTAACTTCTCTTCATTACAGAACGTGTTTCCTTCCCAAGCCTGCCTGCCCCAGAATTACCTACTTCAGCACACCAACCAGGTAAGGAAACGGGCAAGAAAATCCACTTACACCTGCCACTATTTAATGAGCTGGTCAACTCATTTGAGTCCCTACTGCAACCCTGTCCATGTCTGCATCATTACAATGAGCAGATGTATTGGTACCCTCAGCACAGAGGCTGATAACTAAATGGATGTGGGAGGGAACAACCCCCAAACTTGTGCTGCCAGGTCAGAACTCAGTAATGCCAGTACTTCAACCGTAAACTCTTTGGGGCAGGAACAGTCATTTAATTCTGTGTTTTTGTAGTGTCTAGGACAATGGGAACCTGATGCACTGCTGTGACTGCTGGACACTAAGGCAGCAAAAATACTAATGGATAGACTGTCCTGTGAAAAACCAGGGACCTCTGGTCTATAAGAGCTCTACACACTGAGAATAGCCCCATGAGTATCCAGTACTAGCTCCCTCTGTGAATGCGCATCTCTTCATAGCCTAGTCTACTTCAGAAGTGGCCCACAAAAAGACCGTTCAGTGCAGAGCATGGGCATGGCCAAATGGGGAGTTAGGGAGGTATATCTTGCACTTTTAAGTTCATGCCCTGCCTAGCCCTTAGCGGACAAACTCTCTGCCTTGCCTCCTCTCGCATAAATGACATAAAGAACATACGGAAAAAAAAAAAGGCAAACCAAGCCAAACCTCATTTTTAGCAAGAATGATTTTCAGAATGATACAGCAAGAATCATTTTCAGTTATTCACAAACAAACCAACCAGCCACAGAGGGAACCAGAGCACAGGCATGTTTATGAAAGCTTCTTAGCAGACAGACCATGTCAAGCCTACAGTTGGCACTTCTCATCTCAGTCACATTTACAGCTGTTGCCATACCTCTTAAAAGGCTGCTTCTACAAGTCAAGCCAAACAGGCGTAGAACTATCCAGCCTCTGTCACCATCTTTACAGAGATGTCTCCGTTCAGTCTTCCCTCAAACTAACTGCATCTTATTTCAGTTTTAGTTCCTGTTCTCTCATGCCATCCTTCAACGTTACCCATCTCTAAACACTGTCTCCCAAATGTGGCCATCTCTTTATGGATGAGACGTTCTAGAGTTAGTGGCTACACTTCACTCCTGCTCTCCTGGATTTACCTCTACATTTTCCAATCAGCTCTAGGTAAGAACTAGTATCCTCATAGTATATCAACACTGCTCTCTTATTTGCATGAGATGGGACAAGGTTGAGTCCGCAGCTCAACATCCGCAAGTGCCTAGTCTTATTTCTGTACATACATGTGCGCACACACACGTCCTCTGGACTGCCTCTGCACTGCTCAAACAATAAAACTCAGCAACAAGTTGACTTACATCTGAAGTCTTCCAGCCTCGGCACCAGAAATTCCATGGAAAATTTCATGATGGGACACTGTTTTAATCATCAGCAGTCACCCGAGGATCAGCAGCGTGGAAGACAGGCATTGAGAACAATCCCTAATGTGTTCTGAAAATGGGGGGAGAGCAGCCAAGGGGGGCGGGGGGTCCCAAAGGTGGCTGGGCTCGTAATCTGGATGGAATGTCTCACACGTGAAAGCCATCTACTTGTGAACTGCGCTGTGCCAGCCAGCCCATCGGCAACACAGGCAGAGATGGGCCCTCTTTCACAGAAGCTCTTTTATTTGTATTGGTTCCTGGCCTGCACAAATTAACAAAAGTGCAACTGTGTGCAACTCCCCCACCCCCCCACATCCTCCAACATAAAAAAAAACTCATGCAAAATACTAAAACGCTTCGTCCAAAAGGATAGCTGCTCATTTAAAGCTCATTATGCTCTGAGGCTTCACTGTGTATAGTGCCTTTTCTGCTCCTGACCTACAGATTCCACCCTGACCTTTGCCTTACTGAAAAATGAGCCAAATATTTGAAGCAAGGCCAAACAAACTGTTTCTTTAAACACTTCTATGTAGAAACCAAAAAACCTTCCTAGTGGAATGAGGAGATGGGAAAAGTCTTTACAACAAACTGAAATGTTACCATCTTGGGGAAGGAAAAGCCCTGCGTTTTGAAAAGAAAAAGAGACTTCTTGCAACAGAAGTAGAAATATAGCTAGGCTGGCTCAGCATCTTACATCACTGCAGCTCAAGCATGGGTGAAGTTAGTGTGCCTCAAATAACCAGCAAATGCAATAGCAACCTTTTACCTACTTGCATATTTGGACTGCTCCTGTTTGTAACACTGGGTAATAAGGCTTTGTCTAGCTGGGTCTTAAAAACCTCCAAGGATGGAGAATCCACCACCTCTCTGGGTAATTTGTTCCAGTGTTTTACTACCCTCCTAGTGAGAAAATTCTTCCTAATACCCAACCTAAACTTCCCTTGCTGCACATGAGACTTGCTCCTTGTTCTGTCATCTGTCACCGCTGAGAAAAGCCCAGCTCCATCCTCTTTCAACCCTGCCTTTCAAGATGCTTTCCTTGCAAACGTGTGCTGCTGTACACATGTACAACTGAAGAGTACTTGTTCTAACATACAGTCCAGGAGGTATTTTTGCATCTCACAAAACCTGGCTAAAACCTTTAACTCCTAAATTAATTGTTCTGTTCAAAAGGGCCTCAGATCCCATATCAGTGTTTGCCAAAGGGTGGGGTGGTTTTTGTATGTGTTTTGAAGGAAGTCTCTAGCTATTATGGTTGCAAAGAAAACTTTCAAAACACAAACTATTTCACCAATGAGGTGATGTGTTCCTCAGTCTGCAGAGCACCTGGAAAAAAAAGCCTTGTCAATATTTCCAGTTCTTTTAAGCCTTGCAATCCTTGGTATTTTCTCCTTAAAGTCCCAGCTCCTGGAATCGTGTGACTGTGAGTTTCAACTGTCATTAAAAAACCCCCCCTGCAACCAGGAATGCAAAAACAGAGATAAGATTTGAATGTGCCCTTGACCACCTCACATGTTTCAGGGGTATAGGTTGCAGCTGTCTTGGTCTAAGGACATAGGCCGACAAGGGTAAATCTGATATCTTTTATTAGACCCAATCAAATAGTTCGAAAAAATTCTTCTTTGCAAGCTTTCGGGCACAAACACCCTTTGTCAGGCTGAGGAAACATCTGCAGTTGGCCTGTGCTCTTCCTGGATGGAATAAATAGTAAAGAACCCAGAGGCTGGTATGCATTCAAGAAAGGCAGTCAGTGACAATGTAAATTAAGGAGTCAGTGAGTGAGAGACAAGTTGGGGAAGGGGGGTGCGGAATGAATTTAGCTGGTAAATAGTGGAGAGGTACCTGGGGACTCAGATGTCAAGCAGGTTATACTGTGCCATAAATCCAAAATCTATATTTAGTCTATGATTTTTTGTATCCAGTAGATTGATGAAGTGAAGTTCATAGGCTTGTCTGTGAAAGGTCTTTTGTAAATTCCCTTTGAGTATTAGAACTGAAAGATTGGAGAGAGAGTGGTTCTTTTGTAAGAAATGTGCCCCCACATGTAATTGGGTATTCTTGTCTTTGATAGATTTCTGGGGTCCGCAGCCTGACAAAGGGTGTTTGTGTCCAAAAGCTTGCAAAGAATATTTTTTTTCCAACTATTTGAGTTGGTTTAATAATAGAAATCAGATTTACCCAAAGAACCTTGTCTGCCCTCGACCACCTTAGGCACCAGGAAAGGTGTCAGGCAGGGCAGCAGGGATAATCCATGAATCAGCTATGCTGGCTAAAGCATGTTTATGCTTGTAGAAACATTGGAAGTTTGGGGCTGGCCACATTGCAGTGGTTTTGAGATACAAACTACCGTGTTCATTGCAATGGATGTTAACTCAGGCTACTAAAGTCAATCCTGGTATCAGCATCCTTAGCTCTCTCACTGCATTTCATGTGCATATGAAAATAGAGAGAAAGCAGCATCTTATTGAACATCTGCACCAATGGTTCTTAAAACGAGAAGCGGATGTACCCAACTACAGGGCACAGAATGTGCAGACAGGAAGACATGTAGATCTACAACAGCACAGCACAGGGATGACAGGACAGCTTCACCCTTTTGAAGCTGGGCTCAGCTTTCTGAATACTAACCACAGAAAGGAGGATTAGGATTCTGAGTGAGCTCTCAGTCTCGGCTAGCTACACTCAGGGCCGGACACGGGTGTAGGCAAATTGGGAGGTCGCTTGGGGTCCGGATAGAAAAGGGGCCCCAAAATGGTATTTTTTATTATAATTGTTTCTGGCAAAGGGGGGCCTGATAGTAAAAGAGGGGGGAGGGGGCAATACTAAAAGTTTGCCTGGGGCAGCCAGGAGTCTAGGTACGGCGTTGGCTGTACTGCAGAGGTTTTTAAGGGCTTGCATCCATCTACCTCCATTCTAGATAACTTTCGACTACCTGTAACTACTGGACTTTCTCCTTTGTATCTGACTACACTTTAAATACTGAGACAGACTTGCAGACTATCTCCCCTCCCCTTCACTGCTACTGCATTGACCTCCATACACAATCACACAATATCCCTGCGGCAATGTCAGAAATTGCTTACATGCAAAAGTAACATATGGAATGTGCAGTAAAAGAAGCCTTGAATAATTTATCTGCTAGAAATAAAGAGTCAGCATCATATGACCAGCCAGCTCTTTCTGCAAACCACCAGTGGGCCACTGACCCCAATTTGACTCTAGAAAAGTGAAAGCTGATCAGGGGCTTTTTCCCCCTTGCAGAATATCCAAAGACTATCAGGGTTATGGAGCTATACGAAGAGGAAATACTAGGCTGCATCAAAACAGTCACCCTATGGAATTCATTGCTACAGCAGTTCATGAGTCAAATACTGTGACTGGAGTTTCAAAAGAGCCAGATAATTTTATGAGCATTATCAAAACTGAAGTTATGCAAGCTCAGATGAGGGCAGTTATGTCTCATACTCTAAGCCATAAACTGCCCAAGCTCCAGATACCACATTTGCCTGTACAGCATTGCAAAGCTAGTTACGTGCATTGCTCATCCTCCCTGTGAAACATTAGGGATTAATTTCTGTTGGAGTCGAGACACTTTATTTGACAGACAAGTTGTCTGGTACAAGGGTGGCTACAACTGGGACAGGGTCTATGCAGCTCCTGAGGTATTTCATGGGAGGCCCAGGCTGAGCAAAGAGAAAAAGATATCCCCTCTGGGACTGTGTTTTTATTTTTACAGGGTTCATGCACAACAGTAACAAAGACGCAAGACGTCTTCCAGCCTATCTAGTCTTGGCAACACTGCCTTCAGGCACTGCAAATGATTAAAACTCAAAGAAACACAAAAAGAGAACTATCTACAAAGACAAAACCATTCATGAGGTGCTCCCAGGCCAGGCACCTACACAGTGACCCCCTATCCCCTTACTTAGCGGCCTCCTTCTCAAAGAGCTAAGCCAATTTAGGCTCAGCTGCACCTGATTACTTCCCAAGTGGGACTTCCATTAGGAGCAGACTTTCAGGACCCCTGGCTGGGACTTAGCTCAAGAATCCCAAGTTTGTTCCTTCCAAGGATGAGTGGACACTAAAAGACCCTGGGCACACAGACGTAACCTGAACAACACTTTTTTCCTACTAGTACTACTGACAACATTCTGTTTTGTTAAGCAGGGGAATTTGGCTACAGAGTTGAAATTCAGTCTTTCACACTGCGTGTGGGTATGCAGCTGGCGTCTCCAGACACTGGGTTTAGTTTACATACCATAAGACTGCAATAAGTGCCGCAGGACACCTGCAGTAAGTGTAATGAGATGGGGTGAGAACAGATTTTCAGCCTTAAATGGGAACATCCCAGCAGCTACAGGCTAAGATCAGAACGCTACTGTTATCTAAGGATGGTCCTTGCAAATTTATTTGTAAATATAGGAGTATGTAAAATACTTACCTGTAGCTATGTCAAACCGTGCCTGTGTCACTAAAGAACGCTACTTGCTAGAAAAGTAAACGCCAGCTATGCCCATGCATGACCGGCTGTGATGCACAGGTGTGAGCTCAAAACATCACTTGCCCCTGCATAAAGGGGTTACCCAATAGTGCAAACCCAAAGGTGAAATCCATTAGTCTAACTCCAATGTAAACCACTGGATCAAGCAAATAACCTCTTTTGAAGGCATAAGGCTTGATTCTCATTTATGTTTCCCCTTTACATAAATCTGCCAGTAGAAAGGGACACAAATTATATGTTAAAATCTGTTTTACACTGCACAAGCAGAGTCAAGGGTCTTGAGGGTAAATGAGAGCGGTGCCCACTAGACAAGTACGTGAGAGATCCTGGCATGAAAACACAAATCCTGTCAAGCTTCCTTGCTCAAGCTTCCCACCTCTGTATGAATCCTCTATTAAAAGCATAGTTAAATGACTTGCAGCGCTGCCATGAATCAGTGGCAGAAACTCATCTAGAAACCAGGAGTCTGCTCTAAGCTACACATGCTTTTGCATGTACTAGAACAAAGCATTTCTTGCTGCTGTGCAAATCACCAAGACTAACGTTCACGCCCTTGCTAGACACGGTCTGTGCCAGGTCAGCTCACTCCTTGTGTGATGTAGGTAAAGACTCTAGCTCATAGCTAGCTAACAAAATACATGTAGCCCAATGGCTCAAGTGGATTTGGTAATGTTAGCTGTGCCCCACAAGAGAAGGGCTTTAGTGGGAATAGTGGGTGCTCAGCACCATTGGAAGAGAAAAAAAATCAGATTGTTCATTGTTTTACTGTACAGCTGTGGACAAGTGCACCACATTTGTATTTACTGTGAGTTCTCACAGGACTATAACGTATACCCTTTCTCCTTGGTCTCCTGGTCACCTTTCTGGACAATGATGGCCAGGCATTTCTCCCTCTGAGTAAAGTAGCTCTCATGGGTCAACTGCCGAAGCTGACTTTGATCATAATACCGTTTCCTCCTTCCACTCCAACCACAGATTTCAGCAGTCCCCAGTTACTAAAGACCCAGTGTGCATGGGAGCGCGCTGAGGATTCACACTCAAATTCACTCGACTGATGAGCATCTTGCTATGAGAAGAAGCAACAGGCTCAGAAGACATTGCACCATGGGACACTGCCTAGTGTTGAGATAGCATAGCTGTAGCACAGGGGCGGGCAATTATTTTGGCTGGAGGGCCACTTAACGAGTTTTGGTGAGCTGTTGAGGACCGCAATGGTAGCCCCACCCCTTAACAGGTGCCCCGCCCCCTGGTCACCATCTTGGGACTGGAAGTCCCGCCTCTAACCCCTAGAAAGGCAGTCCTGCTGGGGGGCAGCAGGGTGCACCATGGCTGGACACTGCCTGGGCCAGGCGGGACCAAGGGACCTGCCATGGACCGGACAAAGCCCCTCCATGGCCGGATGCGGCCCGCAGGCCATCATTAGCCCGCCCCTGCTGTAGCAGCAGTTAATGCAAAAACTCAGTCCATCCTGTTTAGCTCAGCTGATTACAGGATTAAAAGACCAGCATCCCTAGCAAGGCTCCCAAGTCTCTTTGTCACCAGGTTTATATCTGAAATTAGCAAAAATGGGGTGGAACGGTAAAATGTACAAGGGATTAGCAGATTTTTAGCAGATTTTGAAGATCTGATCGGGGATTTTGTCTTAGATCCTGAAATAGACTGGAAGCAAGTCAGAGGTGCTTTCTCTGGCAGATGTGTCTGACCGTGTGTTGTGTTTCTGCTTCCGGGCTGGGATGGACAACCACATTTTGGGCAGAGTGAAGGGTGAAAGCTGATAAAGGACCATAAAGGAAGGACTGGAAATCAATTTTACAAGTGAATTCTGTTATAGCAGCCATTTGGACAGCATTGTGTGTGAGAGTAAAACTCACCAGTGACAAACATGCTTAAAGTCCAGGAGGAAAGCCAGAGGCAAAAAATGACCAAAACATGTCTATGATAGATTTGCAACAACAAATAATTTGATGACAAAGATTGGGAAGATGACAACAGAGAGTAACAATGTCCTGCAATTTTGAAGGGTTCATTCACGTGCCATGCTAATGCAAACCTCAGGGTCGAGCCTGGCCATAGGCCTGCGGAAAATCTTGGAGGAAAGACGGTAGGAAATTTCACTTTTCTCTGAACTGTGTCCGGCCTGACAGCTGTGTTAGAAACTGTCATTAGCTCAGTCACTGCTGTGAAACCCATGCTAGCGTGGGGATTACTAGAGGAGAGCAACCAGATGCTAGGGAAAGGAGTAGGGTTAGAAAGCCACTTACCCGGGGGCCTCTCTTGCCAGGTGGTCCTGGTAAACCTGATAGACCAGGAGGACCCTGTTAAAAGAGATAAATATTATTCAGTCACACAAAAAGCTGGTGTTCATAACAGCAGTTTTAAAAGACCCAGGAGATAACCACTGAAGCAGGCATGGGGAGAAGGACTGATTATAACCATGACCCCAGAGTCTCCGTTCAGCTTATGCTATTGCCATAAAAGAATAAAAAAACCCACACGACATTCAAAGAACTACATATTTCCAAAGACCAGAGACAGTGCTCACATTGTGTGGTTATGGACTGCAGCTCTCTTACTGCAGTTGTGTTTCGCTTCTGCTGTGTCCTGGATTTTGTGCTGGAAAGTAACAGAGGTAATGCAACTAAACCTCAGCACGAGAGTTTCCTGCTATAATATAGCAGAACTAATGAACTATTGTTTTGGTGAAGCGGGCACATTGTATGTTGTATTATATACCAGCTGAGGAAATGCAGTCATCTCGGTACCCTAGATTCCTAAATGAACTGGGAGATATTCATACCTCAGCATTGCACTTCCCTAGATTCTGCATTATAAAACAGAGGTAATAAATTTGGTGTCAATGCTGGAAATTCTTGCATACAATAGAAGTAAACTGAGTCAAGTCATGGTGGCGGGGGGTCTTGGATGCTGGGTGACAACGCAATAAAGATATAGGTTCCTTGCTGTGTCTGATCGGTAACAGTTTAGGGGAAAATGGTAAATCAATGAGGTTTCAGATGCTGGAGTCAAGCTGTCAAACCGCAAAATGTATTCTCATGGACTAGAGAATCGACATTTCCAGAAAGCTGCTGCAACTCCTAATCATTCTTGCAACTCTGCTTACAGAACTGACATTAATAACTGTTAGCTACGGTGTCTCCCTGAGGATCTATACACAAGTAACCTGGTATGAACAATGGGTTTTCATTTATTTCAGGAGAGAGAGGAGACGCAGAGCAGAAGGCTAAAGAATACTTGGAACCCGGCCCAAACTTTCCGACTGAGCTGGAGTCCAAGGAGCTTCAACCTGAAGTCAGACTCGGAGGGGGATAGTGATCAGATCTGTTACATAGCAGGTGCAGGGTTGTACCTCGCTGCTCCAGCCCTGCTCCCTGCATTCCTCGCTTTCTCACCAATTCCTCTGCAGACTCACGTATGCTCTGTCCCTACAAGCTAAGCACATTGCACGGCTGACTTTGCCTCTTGTAAAGGTTTCCAGACGAAGCTCAGACAGCGCTCAGACTCTGTGGGGTACCGCTGTGCCAGCGGAAGCATTACAAGGTCCAGATCCCTAGCAACAGATCTCAACACTGCAACCTGATGTGCAAAGTTTCAAACGAACATGAGCCTCGGAGTCCCTATTCAAACTCCACGTTGGACTAAAGTGTCAAATAAGTCCTAATGAAAAATGTCTCTCCTCAGAGAAAACTGTAATGGATAAAAGCTGTTTTAAGATTACCAATCCTCAGATTTAGCTCAGAAGTGATATGGATCCAGCTTGAAGCTTGATACAGCTGGAA
>NW_017729011.1:13603714-13604540 GCF_001723915.1 Gavialis gangeticus | reverse complement strand
CCTGCCCCCCCCCCCCAAACAAAAAACCCCCTGTAGGCACTGTAATCCCCCTTATCTTGCCAGTCTTTCCATGCTACTAATTTGAGCTAGCTCCAAATACATCAGCATTTCTCCTTGTGCTGTACATCTGCCTCAGCTGGAATTGGACAGTAGTGAAGACGTTGCCTGTTCCAAAAGCATAACATCCTACAGTTTAGTAAGGTCCTATTCTTTAGGATGGCTAATTTTACACAATGCCTCCCAGAACCATCTTTAGGGCCGTCCAACATTTGACAGATGAAAGGAGATGCAACAAAGTCAATCAGTCAGCGATGCTTGGCAGTGGTGTGGGAGAAGAGCCCAATGCATGAGCAGCAAGTCTTCGCACACTTCCCCCAGTAGCTACAGATCCACTCATCAGATGGAGGTTGAAGCATGCTCTGCTTCCTGGCTTGTCTGTGGGCCTCATCCTGGACTCTGATGGCTCTCCCTGGTACCAGCCTTGACCCAGCTTCTCTAGACTGAGCAGATATAGATTCATAGATTCATAGATTAAGGGTCGGAAGGGACCTAGTAGATCGTCTAGCCCGACCCCCCGCCAGGGCGGGAGAACAACAAAAAACCCCAAAAAGAGAAACGGGACTCAAACGAGTCCAGCCAGGTAGGCATCCAGCCTCTTCTTAAAGACCCCCAGGGTAGGGGCCAGCACCACTTCCCTTGGAAGTTGGTTCCAGCTCCTAGCCGCCCTAACTCGTATGGACAGGGCTCTCCCAGTTGTCAGTGGAAATGCTGAATTTCTTGAGACCTTGTCACTGAATGTTATGCCAGCGGGCGCTAGGGGAAACAG
>NW_017729011.1:13597593-13603069 GCF_001723915.1 Gavialis gangeticus | reverse complement strand
AACCAGCTTCCAAGTGAGGTGGTGCAGGCTCCCACCCTGGGGGTTTTTAAGAGGAGGTTGGATGACCACCTTACTGGGGTCGTTTGACCCCAGTGCTCTTCCTGCCATGGCAGGGGGTCGGACTAGATGATCTGCTCAGGTCCCTTCTGACCCTAGAAACTATGAAACTATGAATTAAAGCTTTGGCCTTCCTCTGCACCGTGGGCGGTTCTTGAGTTGGCCATAGAGCACAGCCTTTGGCAGACGACCTTGAGGCATGCGCTCCACATGTTCCAGCCAGTGAAGTCTGGGAGCGTCCAGCATAGTCTGCATGGGCTGTAGGCCACTCCTCCTAAGGATCCCATTCTTGGTGATCCCAGACCAATCTAAGGTGTAGATTAAGCAAGCATTGCTTCCTATTCCCCTGTTCGGACCGATTCCTTAGTCTGAGCTACTGGATGACTATTTGACACTTCTGAGAGTTACTTATTGCCAGCTAACATAATATGTCCAGTTCTTACACAAACAACATTTGGATGCAACGAACCCTCATGTTAACAATACAAACATCATTTTAATGTGCCATTGTGCTAGCTCAGGGCTCTATGGATAATATGCATATGCACAAATAGACATAATTGCAGTGTTTTTTAACCTACCATATAATTATACTCTAAACCCCCAACTTTGGTTAATAAAAGCTTATAGCTGGGAAGACAACTATCAAAACACAGATCAAACGCATCTGACAACTATGCCTTGCTTCCATCCAGCTCAGGATACTGACCTCAGAGTATCATGTTGACAGTGTAAATCAGTATTCATTTCAGTTCATTTTAGCTGCAAGGTCTTAGTCATTATTGCTCAACATAACTGTAGCAAAGAATGGGGAGAAGTGTAAGCAGAGATTGTCAGACGGGACACCAAGGAATTCTACCCCTCGTCCCCCTCATTAAAAGTCATCTCTATTTCTTCCAGGAAAAGAAGGCACCTTTCTCCAAGTATTATCATTGCTCCAAATACAAAATCCAAAGCCATGTTCCCAAACAGTCTTTGGTGCCCAAAGCCCTGGAGGTCCCCTTCCCCACTGCCAAAGACTCCTAAACCTCCCCTCTAATAATTGCTACAATCCTGTTAGCTCTTTTCAAAACAAAATGCTCCAAATTTGGGGGACAGTTTAGAGTAAATTCAATTTAAGCATACGAATAATCAGATGCCGTTCTAACCGCACTGTACAACAGTGCGGGGAAGGGGGAGGTGTAGCACTGATGGACTGGGACCCTGGCAGCAGGAGCACGAGTTCTGCATAATTCAGGAGTTTCTGATGCATAATTTAGGTATAATGTTGTACATGAACACAAGGCCTTGCATTTATTGTTCCTTCCTCCACCTGAAGATGTACATCCTTTCTTTCTACTGACTCTTTTGCTTTCTTTCTGGATAAGTACAGACAGTCAACAAGCCCAAGGCTGAATCGATTCAATCTTCACAGGTTAGTCTAAGCTTCATAGAAGCAAGTGAACAGACATTCACTTTCAATTCCTGAAATGCAGCCACTTGCCTGCAGTGGGTCAAGCAAGAAGCCAGGAGGCGCCAGAGCACAGCTCCCTGCTGGCCTGCAACACAGCTTGGGCCAAGCCTAGCCTGCCCACCCTGTGAAGGGGGGTTTGTAGGGGAGGTGCAAAGCATCCTGGGATGCTAGGGAACTGAGTTAACTTGAATCTAGAGGGGATCTGGAACAGAAGTTCAATAAACTGATTTAACCTACATCAGTTAAGTCTGATCCCATCCAGGTTTATTGGTTTCAACCACTTTGAAAGTGGTTTATGTGTACTGACCTTCTGTTGTGTTACAGATTTGAACCAGTTTCTGATCACTTATACCGGTTTATGTGTAATTTCTGTCCCTAGCCCCTACGTTATACTAGTATCTGTTTCTATAAAAGCCTGAAATAGGCAGCCTTGATGTGAATGATCTGACAAAGGAGAACTGGGAGAAAGCTGCCTTTGACTACAGAGCTGGGAGGCCAGTGTACAAACTAGGCACTGTCTAAGAAAAAGCCATATCTAAACGCCCTGTTCCCGGGTCCTGCAGGGCTTGAAAGTTGCAGAATATCACTGACTACCGTCAGCACATAACCTTGCCCTGTTGCAGTAGCTTAACAACAACGCCAGCCCTCCTGCAGCCACAATTCTGGGGTTTCTTACAGTTGCACAATCATTCCCAAGCAGGGAGGCAGGCTAGGGTTAGGTTGTGGCTGGAGTCTCTACAATAGTGTTGATGCCACCTGCAAGACAGGTCTCTCTTAACTACTAGAAGAGGTTTCAAGAGGCAGGAGGTTTCCTCTCCTTTCAGTCCATTATACTGAGATAGCATTGCTCTCCTTCCCCACCCCCGGCACTGTCAGCACTGGGGGATCTGGGAAGCTGACAGCCTGTCTTAGCGAACAAGCATTCCTAGTGCTTTCAATTCCTGGGCCTTTGGCTTTTTGCCTGATCCTCCTGTGAACTGATGGTGAATTCAAACCCCTATCATCACCCAAAATAAAAGGAGAGATCAAGGAGAAATGTAGAAGAAGCAGACTTTCTCTCTTTTCATGCCAGGCAGCAGAGCTGCTTAACTAGCCTACACAGTTTTGAAAAACATCTAAGTGGAGCCTTGTGAATGTTTAACTCTTCTTGCAGTTTCCCACGATAGCATTAACAATGCGGACTGCTTCCACCCAGTGATTATGATTTAGTCTCAGCTGACTTTTGGAAATGTTCTGGAGCAAAAGGGACTTTTTTTCCGTATTTTCCTGGATTTCAAAGGGAATTTATCTGGGTTCTCTGAAGACACAGACACACTGGACCTTGAAAACAACAGAAACCTCATCATTTCCTCCCATTACATTTATTAGCCTGCTTATCCATCTGCCTCTTCCATCCCAGTACCCTCTTCACTCTGCCTCCCTTGCCTGCAGTGATATCAGTGTAAGCCAGGATCCCTTTAGATTTCATAATATATACAAGGTACAACCTGTCCTGGAATGGGAAACCTTAAGAAAACCCAGACTAATTGCTAAAGGAATTCGTGCCTATGATTCAGGTGATGACTCCCTTCCATCTGAATCACTAATTGATTTTAAAGCACGGTGCTAATGAATTACACTGCTGCAATTGGCACTCATTGGGCAAGATATGAATACGAGTGACCCTTTATGGTCATCTACCTGCCACAGAACGAAGGGCACCAGATGAAATCCTACCACCAGGAGCTGTAATCCCACCCCTGCCAGACCCTCCCCTGCACTTGCAACTGCAAAAAGTATTCTTCACATCCTCTCCCAGGCTGCCGTACAAGTGTTCCTAGGGCACGGCAGTCTACCCCAGAAGTGGCTGCATTTCACTGGTGGGCAAAGTGGTCACAGTGCTATACAGACTGATGGGGAATACAGAAAATTAACATATTGCACTACTACCTTTCTTCTCCTCTCAGAGACACAACAGAAACCATCTCACAAATAAGTTCAAAATACATGTTAGAAAAATATTTCCTCTACACTATGTTTGCATTTCATTTGGGGGCATCTTTCAAACACACTGCTGCTCTGAATTACGGAGGTGCTGTTATTAATTAAACAAGTAGCCACATCACTGGAGAGCACCATGTAAAAGCAGTTCAATGGTGAAGCGGATAGCTGAAGGGGCAGTACTGGAATTAATAATCTACCGTAAAAAGAGGATGAAAGCAGAGGGAAACAATTTGTGTTCTTTGTTGGTTCACAAAGAAAGAGAGAGAGACAAAGAAAGAAAGAGGCTCTTTCAGCATCTAGAGGAATAATAACCCCTGTAAGGCACTTTTCAGGTACGGTTAAAAGAAACAGAGATTTTTCAAACTAACTTGAACCACTACATAAAAAAATATGTCTGGAGGTTTGAAAATGTTTAATGTCTCCTCTCAACCAGCCATTTTTTTTTTTTTTTTTAAATTCAGGCACCTCCAGGTTTCAGCCAGGGTAAGAACAAAACGCCCCCAAATTCACATGGAAAACTGTTCTTGCAATGTATCTCTATACTGTACAAATATATTTGGTCTGTCTGAGTGTACAGCACCTAGCACATTGAGGTCCTGCTCCATAATACCAGCGAGACCTTTCAGGACGGAGCTTCTCTATGAGACTTCAATTTGGCTGGCCCAGGCAGCTTGGAGTAATGTTATCACCCTTGCGCTTTGCCGGTCTGTGCTCCACGGAAGGAGGACTGGCAGCGTGGGAATGAACTTCTGTCCATCCTGACCATTACGCCCCCTCAGTCTGCTCTCTCTCCATAGCTATTCTATATCGGGCCGCTTCCAGCAGTTGTCTCTCGGCTGTGCTTTTAACCCGTTGATACCAATTTCATCTTATGCAAATGAAGCCCTTTCATGCTTAAATCACATGCCTAAAACAACAGTCTCCTTTGGATACATTTTACTTGGTCCCAATAGCTAGCTGTACAATCTGATTTGTGAATGAAAACCTGTGAAGAGTGACTCGGCGCTCATTTGCAACGTTTTCTGAAAGAAGACATTTAAGAGTCACCAAAAATGCACGCCATCGGCCCCCAGGAGAGGCAGCGGTATACAACTGGAGTACATACCGGGCTTCCAGTGTTTGGGCTTTGGCAAGAATCTCTTGTAACTCTGGACTTATTACATTAGGGAAAGGCCCCCTTATTCCTTACTATGGACTGTATATGCAAGTCCCATCAAGCAACCAGTGCATTATCAGCTGAGGAACTCAAACTGTTTATCCAGACCTTACGCTCTCCAACGGGCTTGCAGGCCTGCTGTACTCTTAAAAGACTGTTATTTTTCTTCTGCGGTTTTATATACAACCTGCAACCACAAACTGTGTTTTCCTCCGTTTTTACAGAGTAAGCAAAGTCAGCCTTAGTCTCTGCATGGAAAATCTGTAGCTGGAAACTTGAGATGTGCTGGAGGAAGTGGCAATGATGATTCATAAGAAAGACGCTGAGTCAGTACCGAGTTACTGACTCAGCATGATGTTTGAGTGCCCTTTATGCTGTTTCTGTGATCCCCCAAAGATTTAAAGACAGAGATTCTGACAAGCTGCCGTTACTAATAAACCTCTGGCAATTTCTTTCTCAAGAGCACATTACCCTTACTGCCCTAGCCAAATTGCAGGTAAGCAGCCTGTCAACTGGTATTCCTAAGGAAGTTATCCTGAAGTTTTAGTGGCATACGAGATGGCGTTTTCACTTCCTGCTGTATGGTAATGATGAGTTGCCATATAAAACAGCTGCCATATAAAATCTCAGAGGGGAATGTGTTTTATTGATTACTGAAGTGATTCTTTTAGGACACAATTTATGGCCTCAAATGCCTCTACACTAATGCTCGTAGTATGGGAAACAAGCAGGGGGAACTTGCCCTCCTGCTAGCTAACACAAGCCTGGACATAGTGGGGCTCAATGAAACGTGGTGGGACCCAATGCATGACTGGGTGGTGAATATT
>NW_017729011.1:13591495-13592593 GCF_001723915.1 Gavialis gangeticus | reverse complement strand
GGTGAATATCAAGGGCTATAGGCTGTACAGGAGGGACAGGACAGGGAGGAAAGGCGGGGGTGTGGCACTCTACATCAAGGAGGAATACACATCCTCATCAGGTAGCACGGAGTCAGAGGAGGGGCACACGGAAGTGCTCTGGGTTAGGACACAAGGCAGTCGAGGGGAAAGAGACTTAATGGTGGGGTCTACTACAGACCACCCAACCAAGGCGAAGAGCTAGACCAGGAATTCTCAAGTCAGCTCACGGAGGCAGTTAAGTCAAGGGACGTGGTCATCATGGGGGACCTGAACTACCTGGACATCTGCTGGGCAGAGCAGTCAGCCAGGTCTGACCGCTCATGTAGGTTCCTAGCCCAAATGCAGGACCTCCATCAAACCCAGGAGGTGCACAGCCCCACCGGGGAGATGCCTTGTTGGACGTGGTGCTGGCCATGGGTGACGACCCGGTGAGGGGGCTGTGGGTGCTCGACCACCTGGGTGACAGTGATCATCGCCTGCTGGGATTCATCATCCAGCGCAGGGTGTCAAAGGCCTACAGCAAGGCAGCAGCCCTGGACTTCAGGAGGGTGGATTTCAATGAGGTAAGGAGACTAGTCGGAGACACGGAGGTCCCAGAGGGGAGGGGATTTGGAGTCCAAGAAGAGTGCTCGTTCCTGAAGGAAACGATCCCCCAAGCCCAAAGGGTGACAATCCCCATGCGGATCAAAGGGGGCAAGAGTGCTCAAAAGCCCCCATGGCTTGCCAAAGGCATCCAGGAACGTCTCAAAGCCAAAAAGGAGGCGTACACCCAATGCAAGGAAGGGGCCATCACCAAGGAGGATTACACCTCCATTGCTTGAGATTGTAGGGGCGTGTCAGGAAGGCCAAGGCGGAGATGGGACTGGGGCTAGTGACCCGGATCAAAGATAACAAGAAGTCCTTTTTTAAATACATAAGGGGTAAACAGAAGGTACTAAGTAACGTGGGGCCTCTGCAGGACATGCCTGGTAATCTGGTGGTAGCTGCAGACGACAAAGCTAATCTCTTTAACAGATTCTTCGCTTCCATTTTTCTGAAGAGACAGAGACATTCCCCCCACCGGGATCCCGGACGGAG
>NW_017729011.1:13567101-13586495 GCF_001723915.1 Gavialis gangeticus | reverse complement strand
CCACCCGCATGGTCAGGGGGCAGCAGGGCAGGCCCTACGAGGAGAGGCTATGGGACCTGAACCTGTTCAGCCTCCACACGAGAAGGCTGAGAGGGGATCTGATGGCCACCTATAAGCTTGCCAAGGGGGACCAGCAGGCACTGGGGGAGTCCCTGTTCCCCCGAGCACTACCCGGAGTAACAAGGAATAACAGCCATAAGTTGACTGAGAGTAGATTCAGGCTGGACATCAGGAGGCCCTACTTCACTGTCAGGGCAGCTAGGAGCTGGAACCAACTTCCAAGGGAAGTGGTGCTCGCCCCTAGCCTTGGGGTCTTCAAAATGAGGCTAGACAATCACCTAGCCAGGGTCGTTTGACCCCAGCACTCTTTCCTGCCCATGGCAGGGGGTTGGACTAGATGATCTACTTAGGTCCCTTCCAACCCTACCAATTATGAAACTATAATTTGTACAAGTTTGTATAGCCTGGGAAGCAATGGAAAAGAGAAGCCCTCTGTGAATCTAAGATTATATTGATATGTTTTATGCTGTATGTAAGGTCCAAATACCATTGAGGGCTTGATGCAAAGACTATAGGGTCTGAAGTCCCATTGCCTTCCTTCCACCCATGTACAATCCTGCATTCCTGGAGGCAGTATATGTAAAATGTCAACAAATCCAAATTAAACAGCTTTCTCTTGCCTAGCTGAAACTGTCACCCTAGGGATGGCATCCACAGCTGCCTTCCCCAGCTGGCACCCTCCGGCGGCTGTACGTGGTACGGTGAGGTGTGACGAACCTTTCCAGTCTGTGCTCCGGTTCGGACTCCTGTCCTCCGGTGGAGCACTTGCTGTTTGGCTCCTCTCAAGGGAGCAACATGTCTGGCAAGTCCCAGCCCTGGGACCCTGAATGAAACAAGTGGCACTAGCTCCTCTGAGCAGCAGCACAACTGAGCATGGGGAGGGGCAGGAACGGGGTGCCTAGGGCAGGAGCCCAGGGCACAGGCTTTGCGAGAGCACAAAAACAGCTGGCCGCGCTGCCTCCAGCGGTGGTACGGCAGTCAGCACCCCCATGTGCCAGAGCTGCCCAGGGCACAGAGCTACCCTGCTACACCTCTGTCTCCTGGTTCCTCGTGGCTTCCTACCTCGCCTTCTGGGGAGGCCAGTTTTCCCCACGTGTGTCCTGCAATCCTCTGTCCCAGCTACTTGGGCAGCTCCTCCAAAGCTAAAAGGAGGCTCCTCTCAGTTCTCTGTGCCCCGCCTCGCTGACCCACGGCCTTCTCACCTGCTCCGGGTTTGCAGAGCCAGGAATCAGCCCCACCAAAGGCAGCAGTTAAACTCCGTGGGCTAGCACGGGATATACATTTGGTGACAGGAAACAGCAGTGAATTGAGACAGGTCACAACGGCTCTGTGCTCATGCACAGGTACAGTTAGACATCTCCCCTTGGCAGCTATAAACCCTGTGAGCACCGGGCCATTCTCGGTTCCTAAACCTTAAAGGAGGAGGTGGGAACTACCGGCCAGCTATAAGGGACCAAGAGTCTTGGCTTGGGTGCTCCTGTCAACAGTGCCCCCATCTGCTGGACACCTCTCACATCTCAACCTGAACAGGACTTGATTGTCTGGGGGTGGGAAAGGTGGAGGCAACATTTTTGGCAGGCATGCCACAAATCGGCTGCACCCCCCCCAAAGTGGAACAGTTTTCAGAGCACCTTCCTGTGGGTCATTGCCCCGCCCAGCAGGAAGGGAAACTTTCACCAAGTTTCAATGAAGAAACTTTGTACTGAGTGACACAATTCCACTAGTTTGCTGTTGCTTTCCTTCCACCCTAGAGTATGGCGTTTTCTGGTTCTCGGTCCATATCCTGCTCAATCAAGGCGAGATTGACAGGAAGCGATACCAGATACCAGACCAGGAAGGAGTGTATTAAGAGTCTGACCTCATTAGAAATGCCTGCCCACTAGTATGGAAACAGTGCCAGATTACTTACTCAACCATGGAGCATTTATCAGTTCTCACTCTGAAGCACGCTTGTCCAGCTAAATAAATGCTAAATTAATTTCTCAACATGTCATCCTGATTAAGTTCTTTTCCCTCTTTCTCTCGTGTTGGAGACTTTCAACAAAGCATCGTACAAAGATCCCCAAATGAGTCACAGGAGCTATCAAACCGCACGCAGCAGCCAGCTCCGATGAAGCTATAACCTTTCCCTCTCAATGTGCTGACTTTATTCCAGAAGTCAAAGAGCGTTAAGCTAGGCAGGGGCTCAGTTGTTCTCCTCTCCCCAGATTTAGGACCCCGGTTGTTCTCAGAACAGATGGAAAAATTCTGCCCATCTATTTTGCCCCGCTCTGTAGCCTGAATCAGTATGTTTGCTGTGGGTCACAGGCTGAGTGGTATTTTCCGCTCCACTTTAATAACAAGTTCTTTAAGATGTTAGGGCAAAGTGGAGTGGGGAGGGTGGGGGCAGCACAACAAAACTAGCATGTTCAAACTCAATACATTTTTTGAGCCAGAAATTGGAGAAGAGAGGCTAAAAGTTCATTGGAGCCCAGAGCAACCAGATGCACACAGATCCATTGGTTACAGGTAATTCGTATTTTTGGAGATAGGACACACAGGATAAACTCTGAAATAAAACTGGTAAGTTCGTGGGGAACTACCACCAGCACATGCTTCCCAGTTGTGGGGAAACTAAACTAAAATTGTTGGGGGAATGTTTGCATACCCAGGGAAGCGGTACAGACTTTCTGTATCCACATCAACAAGTGGGACATGCATATGTATAGGTATAAAATTAATATCCACGGCCACTTGATGCTGCAGCACCACGGTGACAACATAGTGACCCTGAGATCTCATAAGAAGGAACACGAAAAGAAAGTGAGATCAGTCGGTGGCACCCTCCCCTCCCCTCCCGTCCCCTAGCAGAATATCAGGTGGTAAACCACACCCTGGTTTGAAGCTTGACATAAATGGGTCCCAAATCATAAAGCTAAAGTATGCTGTGTACGTGCCTGCAGGGCCGGGGCTATCTTATTTCAGATGTTACTTGTTACAATGGGCAGTCCATTTGTTGATAGTATCTCTTAAGTTCCTCTCCGTTTTTCCATTGTAAACACTTCCGTCACTATTTTAAGAAATCAGCTGTAAAAACCTGCTCTAGGCTGGAACTTGTAAATCCAGGAATCTGTCTCGGAGCAACTTATTTTACATGAGCAACCCCTTACCCAAATTTGCAGCACAGCAAAATGCAGCTGGGAAAAGAAAGGACCCCAGAAGTTAGCCAGTTTTAAGATCCTGTTTGCATTTTTGTGGTTTGCCTTAACTGTAAACAGTTAATTAGTCCTTAAGCGTAATGTAACTGCTTTTTTCACTTGCACACTCATTTAACATTTTACATAAATGTGCAACATAGGAAAATGTAAATTATGACATGAATACACAGATATTTCCCAGAATTATTTGTTGCCCTATCCACGCATTTGTTTGAAAACATAACTTGTATATACTAGACAAATTATATGCAGTGAATGTAGTGAATGCAGGGCGAGTGATTTTGCATGGCTGCCCTCCAATTACTTTTTCAGCAAGTGGACCTGTTTCCCAGGGATTACAAAATCAAGGACCTTTAAAGGAGCCTCAAGGTTGGGCACTCAATAAAGTCACCAACCATTTTTTAAATTAAAAAAGTTGATCAGTGGTTTCATTTTTTTATCACAAGCTTTCCTAAAGTATCCATTACTGTGGTATCTGAGTGCCTCTACAAGGCTGAAGTTGCAAAATAGAGGACTAAAATCACATGGGCATACATCACTCCAACACAACCATGTGCACTATGGGGGTTAAATTCCCCAGGATGGTGGAGAGGGCTTCAATTCAAGGGTTGCATCATGTGTTTGCAGAACCTTCCTCCCCTCAGGGCAGCAGGAATTTCCTGGTTTAATGTGTTCCTGTATCCATGGTTTTAGGCTTCAATTTTCAAAGAAGTGAAGGCATCCAGACTCCCACTGCTAGATACACATCTCCTGTAAGTGCTTTTAAAAATCCCAACCTACAGAGTTTTCCAATCAATCAGCCAAGAGATGAGGGCTTGATTTCACTGGGAGCTCAGCACCTCAAAGGGTTATGTATTTAACCAGTCAGGAATACTGCAATATTGCAAGGGTGGGGGGATGTGGGAATTAACATTTTACTACTTATTTAAGCAGTTTCTAACACAAAGGATCACTCGTTCTGAAAAAGAAGCACTAGGTAATACTCTAATGCAAAATAAGCCTGCAAAGACAAAAATCATCTTCCAGCTTGTCGTAGAACTTGCAGGTTCCTACTTCAGCAGCATTTTTAATACATTTTACATATGAAAATATCAGACGGACCATTTTTGTGATATGCAAAACATGCAGCATTTCTAGAATACATTTTTAATATATGGCACCCCATGCTCACTACCTGGTTTTGTAATATCTTCACTAGCTTTACCAAGCTGTCATGCACTGAAAGGGATGTGCGCTGTGTTGTATTGGTTAAACCTGGCACAGAGTGTCTGGAAAACGCACTTTTGCAGAGTGGCATAACTGAAACACAGTGGAGAGTCAAAGTGAAAGCAGTCACCCTTGGTGCCTTTCTGAGCCTCTCCCCAGCCCTGGGGGGTGTGAAGGAGACAAATGCAATTTCATGGGGGTTCCCCATTGGTTTGTGTCCCAGGCCTTGTCTATACTTACCACCTTTAGCAAGCAAAAGTGGCACATAGTATAGTTACTGCTGCCCAGGAGCCAAACTGCATGACTCTACTTCAACCCCTGTGCTGCCACAGTGGGACGTGTACCCTAGAGTGCACCGGTGGCTGATGGACAAGGGCAGCCCCCAGAAGTTGTTGGAGTGTCTGCACGTGTCTTCTGCCAGCTGCCAGAAGTGTAATCCCATTTGGCAGATGAGGTGTAACACCGCTGGCCCAGAGGAGGCTGCAGTGTAGATGCACATTCAGTTTTTCCCGCAGAACTCTGTAATGGAGGTTAGGGCTCAGCCTGAATGCATTTATAGTAAATTAGCAATCGGCTTCTGCTGCTCGCATCACATCCACTTTGTTTGGAGCAGAGATGGGCCCAAACCCTGGGTACCCCCTTGTAGAAATTCAGTTATGAACTTTATAGCACAGGCACTTCTTTAGCAAACAAAAATATTTTGCTCTGGTGTAGCAGTTTTCATGCAGAGACCTCAAAGCACTTAAAAGAGCAAGGCAAGCATTACCCCTATTCCATAAAAGGCACAGTGGAAATGCAGAGGCAAAGGGACTTGCCTAAGGCAGGTCCAGCAAGTCCTTGCTCAGGAGTGAACAGCAGACCCTGGTCAAGAATTCTGAGCTGACTGACCACTGACTATTCATGGGGCTGTGCCAGGAAGAAATACATTATTAAAAACTTGGACTTACCGGGAGGCCTCTGTCTCCTTTAAGTCCTGGAAGTCCGAGTAAAAATGGAAACAGGGTAGGTCCAAAGGGGTCAAAGATCTGAAAGCCATCAGTGGCAGCAGGTGTTGTGACATTGAAGACTTGCACACTGGTCCTGGAATTAGGATGAAGAGATCCAAGTGTTGGTTTGGTGCGCAAGAAAGGAACAGTAGTAGGATCTGCTTTCCTGGTTGGCAATGGCAAAAGCTTCTTTGGAATGGGTCCACTGGTGACGCTCTCTGGGGTTTGCTTTAGGGTAATGAAATGGATGCTGCCAGTTGTGTTCTCCATGTTGTTTCTCATTGGCTTTACAGTGCTGGGCATCTCAGAGAGTTTAGGGATTGTTTTTTGGTGGATCTTCTTTTTGGTTTCTGGCCCAGATTCTTTCCTGCTGGCAGCAGTAGCGTCTCGGCCGGTAGGCAGGACATGCCTGGCAGTGGGAAGGGAGGACTTTTCCAAGCTTGCACTGGGAGAGGGTTGAGATATCCTGAGGGCTCCTGTAGTAGTTTGAGGGAATGAACGGACTGATGGCCACACTTGAGCACCTGATGGAAGAGGAGAACGTGCCACTGTAACCTTGGTGGCTTTAGTTGTTAATCTTGGGGATGGCTGTTTAGATGGAAGCAGGGTGACCGATGCTGCAGCTGATTTCCGAGTCTTGAGGGGTGGGGTGACTTTGTCAAGCTCTGATGGTGGACTCACAGTGGTCAGGTTCTTCAAACCCTGTAGCGGGAACTCAACCTGCAGCGGGGTCCTTGGGGAGGCACTGGGATCCCTGGGTAAGAGTGGGATGAGTGGAGGCAGATTCGGCCGGTAGGTATCTGCTTGCCTGCATTGCTTTTTCAGGTATTTACAGTAATTATGAGCTGCCTTGGCGGAAGGATAAATATCAAACTGGCAAATGGCACCTTCAAACTGTACTGAGTTCTGGTTCATTTTTCCTAAGAGGAAAGATCCTTGTGGATCCAATGCCTCGTCTTTTTTAAAATGCAAATCTGCATGTATTCTTTGCTTCCCACAAGAAGTAAATAAAGTGACCGTCTGCCCCCGGATGTGAATGGCCATATTGTGCCACTGGCCATCATGAACATTGTAATCAAAATATACAGAACGCTTGTGGCCTATGTACACTATGATCTTCCCAGGGACAAACTGGACCCCCAGCTGCAGTTTTTTCTTCTTGCTCTTAACAGCGAATAGAAAAGCATTGTTGATGCGGTGGGAGCACAGGCTCAGCACTAATGCCAAGTCAGTGCCAAAGGCAGCAGGAATGATGGAGGTGACGGGAGCTTCAATGCGCGCTCGCTGAGTGAAGATGACCCCCAATTTGAAAGGGATGACCCCCTGAGGAACTGAGCGCATTGAAGACCACCCGCTTGATGGCCTCTTCCCTGCCAGGCCCAGTCTTTGAAGAATGTCCACATCTGAAAGAAATAGAAAGGGAATGTGAGTACTTGAATTACAGTCTGGTCCAACACCCCTTCAGGTCTTTTCATGGATGCCAGTAAATTGTTGATCACTCAGTCCCTAAATGCAGTGAAGTAACAGCAGCCCCTACACTCCCCTCCAGTCAGCTGGTTCAAACAATCAGACCATAGATGCAACCAGCTGTTTCTTCCTGATTTTCTATCTATGAGCAAGCGCACTGTCACAATATCTTGGAGGAGATGACAAAAGAGACCAGATGCAGAGTCCATCCAGCCCAGTGTTCTGCCTCCAACAGTGACCTGTGCCAGATGTGTCAAAAGGTGAATAGAGCATTATGCCCAGAATGAAAGTTTTTTTTCCCAAATCCCAATCTTACACACAATATGATTAAATCTTTGGGATTAACACTGGTTATGTTATGGTCATATGGGAAAAGTGGAATTATGATTCGATGTAGTCAGACATTTTTAATAATACGTTGATTTGAGGCAGGGAGGTTTACTTTCTGCAGAGGCTTCTGGAGTGAAGGCCCTTATCTTCATCTTTCCAGATTCACAAGCACCATCATTTGCAATGAACTCATGGCCCTTGGTGACACTGTGATGTTTCAAGAGAAAAAGAAATGGCTGGTGGCATAAGAAAGCTGCACTTAATTGAGCCACTGGAAGAATTTGCCCTGTGGCATTAGTTACAATGCATGACCTCACAGGTTTACATTTCGTGCAGAGCTTGAAGGAACCATACATGTAAATGAAGTGTTTTAGAAATAAAGTGGGATGGAGCTTAATAAACTGAGGTCCACTAGTCAAGCAAAAGGCATGTAATGAGCAGGCTAAGGCATCATTTCATAGTGCTTAGGGTCGGAAGGGACCTAAACAGATCATCAAGTCCGACTCCCTTCCCCAGGCAGGAATGGGTGCCACGGTCATATCACCCCGGCCAAACATCTGTCCAGCCTACTCTGGAAGACCCCCAAGGCAGGCGGCACCCCTTTGACTTCTGGCTCCACAGTAAAAATTGCCTTACAAGTGTACGGCAAATTAACAGGCAGCAAGCAGCAGAAACTCCTGGCTTCTGACTGGGCTGCAATGCTTAACTTGAGCAGATGCTCAAGGTTTTGAGAGGAAGAGGAAGAAAAGGGTCTGTGTGGAGGGATAGAAGGAGCCTTGAAAGTGAATCCTGGGGTGGAAATAAAAGGGTTTTAGAACCTAGTTCTGTCCCCACTCAAATCAATGGAATAGCTCCATTGACTTCAACCCCAATGGAAGGAAGGCCCCTAAAACGTAACACTTTTCTTCAGAAGGTTTAAACCAACCAATAGAGATCTACAGAAGTGACTGGGTTCTTTAGTAAATACTACTGGCTCTAATGGCTACAAAAACCTATTGGCTTCCTCACTATTAAACACCAGAGGTGCCATAAGGAGTTCAGGCTCTTATCCCGTTTCCACTCTTCATGTCAAGGGCTGTTACTCTACCTTTGTTCTGTTAGCTCAGCAGGGAAAGTAGCTATTCAAAACTGGGCAGACAAGGGGTTTTATTTTCCTTTACATTCACATAACTGACAAAGCACACTCCCTGTCCCCTGATTGCCAGCTAATCTTCCTTTTTAAGTTATCAGTGAATAATTTGCTCTGGCAGAGGGCGACTTGCCTGGATTGCTCCATCCAAATATCTGTATCCAAAGGCAAGCTTTTAAGAAGGAGCACGGTAGTAACACCAGCCACGAACACGCATCAATTAATGTCACAGGACTTTCAGGATTAAAAAAAAGAAATTAAAAGAAAATCCAAAGGTTGCTCAGGAAAAGACGCCCTGAAACGGGCCTTGGGATGTGGGCTCCTTCACCCTTCGCTGCTACACATTCAGCGCAGTTCTTAGTATTTGTGGAACTGGCACAGAAAAAGTTCCTCATCGTTGACTAGAAGAGTGGAAAACTCAAGCCAGTCCAAGGCCTGTAATAGTCTCTGGCCAGGAAGGGAAAAGAGTGGAGAGAGCTGCTCTGTTTCTTGACTCTAGCAAATCATAACCATTTCTGTATGCTAGAACAAGGAAATCAATACTTAGTTTGCCTGCTACCAGATTGATTCCACTCTCACCCCTTTATTTTTTTAAGGCATTAAGGCTCGCTTTACAGCAGAGATGTCTAGGGGTGAAGTGTGAAAGAGGATGGGCATTTAATTTCAGTTACCTCTAGGCTGAGGAGCTAATTTGTTGTATGAACATGTGTTATTTATTAATACTGATGTTTTTCCCTGAGTCAGCAAGTCCTTGGTTCCCAGACAGGCTCCTCTCCTATTACACAATAGGGATTTCTTCCACCACAGCAATGGTAGCATGCCGTCCATGTTTGCTGAATGAAGGGCGTACAGAGCTAGCCTAAAAGTCACTTCCGTCTTTTGGATCTTTTCCCAAGGCCTTTCAAATGCTTAGGGCCAAATCCTGACTCTAGTATAGTCAAGAGGGAGCCTTGCCATGGACTTCAAAGGGTCCTGGATTTGGCCCTAAAGAAATAAACTTTCTGCTTAGATCTAGGAGCTAAATTCTGGCTTCCAATTGCTACATGTATTTTTAGGTTCTCTTCTAGAGATATACGGCAGTGACAAAGCAAAAATACTTTGTGCTCTTGGGAGTTATTCATTCGGTAGCTGTGCAAAGACATAACAAAGTTTCTCCTGCTCTGCTGGTGCTGCTGCTGTTTGAAATACAAATCCAACTGCCTTCTTAGCCTCCATATAAAACGGTGCTAAAAAAAATGTGGGCTATATCCTGGATGCCTGCCTGAAGTTCGGTTAAAACGGACCTTGTGGAGGGGACTGTGTGGATTTTCCTACCCTGTGTCCAGCCACACAGTCTGGAGCTCTTGTTCACTCAGTCCATGCCTGCTGCTACATCCCATGCCGATTTTCATATACAGGGAGGCATGTCCCGGCTGTCATGAGCAGGGATCCAAGTTTTCCGTTTCCCACAGAAAAACAGGGAAAACCATGGATTTCCCATTTTTATCAGAGAAAACATGGATTTTCCCTTTTAGAAGAGAAACCCGCAGATTTCCCCCTTTTGCAAAGAGCTCTGCAGGCTGGCGAAGCTTCAGTCTACAAGAGCTGTTTGCAAAAGGGGAGGAAAGCCCCAACTCTGCCCGGAGGGGAAGGGAGAGGGGGAACCGCAGGGCCTGACACTCGCACTTACCAGAGGCTGCTTCAGGCTCACTCCTCTTGCTGGAGGTAAGTGGGGCTTGAGGGGTGCGGGGCAGGGCTGTGTGGGGGAAGCTGGCTGAGGGAGTGGGGAGATTTGCAGGGGGTTTACAGCCTGCCCGCTCCCAGCCAGAGTGCTCAGCGGGCTGCAACACCCTGCCCCGCCAGCTCCCAGCCAGCTGCAAACTGGAGTGCCCGGCTGGCTGCAAACCTCCCCGCTCCCTCAGCCCCCAGCCAGCTTGGGCACTCCCCCGCTGGGCACTCCGGCCGGGAGAGGGTTTGCAGCCTGCCTGTTCCCGGCTGACGTGCCCAGCCAGCTGCAAACACCCCCTCCCAGCCGGAGTGCCCAAGCTGGCTGGGGACTAAGGGAGCGGGGAGGTTTGCAGCCGGCTGCGCACCCCAGCTGGAAGGAGTCAGGGTGGGTTTGCAGCCCGCAGCCCCATTGGGCACTCTTTGGCTGGGAGTGGGGTTTTGCAGCCAGCCAGGAACTCTGGCCAGGAGTGGGGAGACTGCAAACCCCACCTACCCCGACCGGAGTCCCCAGCCAGCTGCAAACCCTGCGTTGCAAATGCTGCACTCACCACCCTGTGGCCCTCTCCCAGGCCCTCTGGAGTGCGCTGTATGCAACTGGTTCAGCAGGGCACAGCGGGGCCATGCACGAAAGCTGCCTGCCGCTGCAAGCTCCATGCTGCCCTGGCCACACTTCCTTTGTGTGCACAGGGGCAGCACACACCTGCCCTGCCCCCCCCCCTCCAAATCTGGGGGCGCAGGTCCTCCCTGCCCCCTGGCAGTGCACGCTGTCACTGGAAGCCAGCCCTGCCTGCGCCTGCAGCAGGTGGAGAGCCGGCTCGTGCTCCTGCTGTAGCAGCCGCTGCCTTCTGCTGGGGACAGGGGGCTGCAGACCTGGGGCCCTGGCCCATAGCCCTGGCAGCTGGGGGCCCCCTTCAGCAGAGCTGGGGGGCAGGGGCTGTGGGTGGGGAGCAAGGGGCACAAGCAGAGGTGGGGGTTTGTGGGGGGGAGTGAGGGACATCAGAAGGGCTATGGGGGGGCATTTAATTTTAACCACGGATTTTGGGATTTTTATCAGAGAATTTGCAATTTTTTAGCAGAGACTTCATGATTTTTTATCACGAAAAACCAGGATCCCTGGTCATGAGACATCATCAGCTAATGCAAAATGAAAGATGACCAAGTGACAACTTTGACTTCTTTAACTGGTTATATGTTTATCAAAGCCTTTTCCCTCTTAAGGTACTTCATCAAGACATATTGCTTTAAAATAAATTGCCTAAAGCTGTCCATTTCCAAGCCCTTTGAAACAAACTGTGTTTTCCACACAGCGTGTGATGGAGCTGAGGGAGAATTTTTGTATAATGTATAAAGTGATAAGCAGAAGAGATTGCTGAATTATCACAACCCTGAAAGAAAGGATCGCTAACTGTTTAACTTGTTCCCCTCGTGTCAACTTTATAACAAACCAAAACACAAAGCCAAAAAGCAGGAGAGAAATCAGTCTTAATTTACTGGATCCTACTGGCTGAGATCTAGTGCCTATATCCAATATTTAGTTGAATAAACTTCTAATTTCAAAAGCTTTTGCTAAGATCCTCAGCTGGATTTATACCTGTTCTTTACCTGGTCCATTGGCCTTTGAATTTGTAACCTCTATGTAGCACTTCATTGCTTTCCAATGTATGGGGTACCCCTTATCCCCCGTAATCTATAATGATGGGATTTGCAAAAACACACAGCTTTGGCCTAAGTCTACTTCCCTTCAAATCAGCATTAAAATTTACATGAGTTTTGCAAATCCCACCATTATATTCTCGAGTAATAATATATCCTAAAATAATGATATTTGCTTGCAACGTGAGCCTCCCCTAAAAGTTTAACACGGGCATCCAAATGCCAGAAGAAGCTTTCCCTTTGGTTGTTAGGAAACAATCCTTCTCTTCTCTGCCAGCCGTGCTGGATGTTCTTGGGAGAGAAATGACACCATAGTGGCAGGATTTCCACTGCATCATCACACACAGTAGAAGACTTCTTCTGTGAGCAAAATGAAACAATTTATTTTATGTGAATGGCAGGAGCCAAAAACATTTCAACATCCCATAGTGATCCTGGGAGTTAAATGATCAATAAACACGACTCCAAAAACAGAGCGTTAAAAGCCTATTCAAAAAGAGCTAAAACACAGGATTTGTTCTTCTTTTACAAGGGAACATAAAATGCAGTCTGAAAACTGCTCGACTAAGTGACTCAGCCAGATGTTCACCTCCTCTGCATAGAAGCAGAATTTGGAAAATATTACATTTTTTGAAATTGCTGATGGCAGGGGCAGGTCTTTTTTTTTTTGTTCTGCAAAAACTGCTCCATGGGCTGCTGTACAGCTGAGTTTGGACCAACTTTTTATTTTTCCTTCATGTTTTGAAGCCTAAGAGGCCTGGAATCTGCTAGTTCACTTATTATTGCCTACTGATTGCAGAGGAAGTTATTTCATTCCAGCCTGCACTCCGAGTAAATCATGTGGAGGAGGTGTTGCTATTTTTAAGATACAGGAGGTGGCTCCCTGACAAACAGATGTTGGAGAGGTGTTCAGTTTCTACCATCCAGCTGTGGACACAGAAATCTTTTTATCAACATCAACCAGGGAAATTCCTAGCTCCCTGGCTGGGTTACTAGTTATTCTAAAGAATGATCAACTAGGATAGAGAAATACAAAAGAAAACAAACCCATCTCTTGAAAAGAAATGTGAAAATGTAGCATGTCCAATTTACAAGCCCCTCTCATGACAGTGAAGTCAAATAAAAGACCTGCATGGGCTTCAGTAGCAGCCCAAGCAGGTCATGAATCATTTGAATTTTCCTCCCCATCCCCAAATGAACCCTCTCTGTAGCAGAAAGGGGGGAAGTCACTGAAAGATAAAGGGGAAAATCAAAAGGAAATTGGATTGCATGGAGGTGTAGGTGACGGTGACCAAATTCTCCAGCAATCCTGACCAGTGATCAATATGCACATTTTTATACTAAGTATTGCATCTGCTTCTAACACAACTCATACCCTGTACACAATAAAGTCACCAGGAATGACTGTAGTCCTGCACATGATTGCTGGGCAATTGCTTCCTCATGGGAAAGTGTAGTTTAAACATCATCTTCTGCATCATTCTGTGTGTGCTGGCTCACCAAAGGTCAATGGTACCTTAAAGGAAACTGCATGTTTTCCCAAGTGAAGGGCAAATGCAACTATGAAGGGTGAGGAATTAGATTAAACCAAAGAAGAAAAGGCATGACCCAGTGTGAACAAGGAGATGAAAACCAGATGTACCTATGCCCCTGCCAATGCCTGGGTATAAGTTGAATCATACCCTGGGATGCACTTTGGCAAGTGAGAGCCCAGGTTTGGATACACTAGACTAGAACTCTTGGCCTCAACAATAAATCACCTGTCACAGCTTTGGAGAACATCAGGGTTACACTGCACCATCAGCATCACCTCGTGCAAGTAATGTTGCTTGATGTACCTCAAGAAGCACAAAAGTGCAAGCTTTCACATATTTGAACAGCAGGCAATTTCACAGTATGCTTCTCAAACATGGACAAGTTTCTTGGACAAGTCACTTCCTATTCTCTGACTCTGGTTCCTTGTCTGTACAACCATGTTGGTTGTACTTACCAGCCTCCAGTGGATGCTTAATTTGTTTGTGACCAAGGCCATTAGATGAAAGGCTCAATGAGCCAATTTTTAAAGGCATTTCAATGCCAGTAAATGCAGGGAGATGTCTACTGGGATTGTCTAAGAAGTTTGGCACATGGGAGCTTTTCCTCAAATACCACTAGACACCAATCTATATCTTTAGGAAGTTTTAAATGCCTTTAAAAATCGGGCTCTGACTATCATGTATATTATCTGTATAGCTGACACAGGCCAATAATTAAATCCTCAGCAGCAAACTCATTGAGTTCTGCACACTGGGATCTTGATTAGAAGTTCCTTCGACTGAAAGCAAATGCCTTAGTTATGGTTGTAATTCCTTTACACCATTCCTTTTTAGGGAAGAGAAGGGAAGGGAAGGGGGGGATGAATGAATGAATAAATAAGTAAGTATAATTTACCTTCAGGACTTCCCTGTGTGACTCCCAGGAAACAGGTAAAATATAAAATGGTCCAGAGAAAGAGGGAGCCCCTAAACATTGGAAAAGAAGAAAAAGGGTCAGTTCTTTTTTTTTAACCATATTTATAATTCAAATGCATTACCTGACTGACTGCTAAAGGCTTTGTGCTGCATAAGGAATCACTCATAAACCAAGTGGACGCAGGATTGGTGTTCCCACTGACCGCAAGGGGGTTAAGAGCAGGAACCTAACAGAAATGACTGCTTGCTTTTTACTGGAACATCACATTGGCACTTGACAGCCTGGTTAAAAGCCAGATGATTTCAATAGAAGGGTTTCCTTTGACTATCATGATTGGGCTATGAATCAGGACCAGAGCACTGCTCTGAGACACAGCAGTCACAGTCTCCACTCATCACTTCTCCACCAAAGCCTTTTGCTAGTTCCTGTGCTGTCCGGGATAAAACCAGAATTCAAGAGGCTGGAAAAATAATTTCAAGTGAGGAGAAAGGAGAGCCATGACAAGAATGTGGTTGTGGATGGAATAGGATGCTGTATAGCAAGCAACATGTAAGCTACCTTTTATATCTGAGCAAACAAAATGTGAAGCCTACTGCTCGCTCACTCATTTAGAACCTTTTTTTTTTTTGACAAATCCTGTCTGAATTGATGTATTTTCTTGGAAAGAAGGGAAACAAGGAGAGGCAACAGCATGTTGACCCTCCAATACCCAGCCGAGTTGGAGCACTGCCATTAATGTGTTTCTCATTAGTTCAATGTGTAGGGAAATCCTCCTTACCAGTGGAAAACCAAAAACAAAAAGCCCCACACAGGATTTGAGGCGTTTCAAGCTACATGGAGGCAGCTCTCTGGAAGATTGTGTTTCACACCTGTGAAACTGCATTTGGCAAACCTTTCCATTAGGTAAACTTTAAGCTACTGGGTGCTAGTGCAAATGATAGCTAGAAGGAAAGACTATACCAGAAAATGTACTTAAAACCACCCCTTGCCCCACAAATTCCTTGATCTGTATCAAAATAATGAAAAGCATAAGAAACTCCTTGGTTAAGTTCACTTAAAACTGTCAGAGGAAAGTTATGAGATTAGATTCTCTCAGCTTCCAAAGAGGAGATTTAATAGCCTGATTGAAGTAGCAAGGCCATTAGGCAGCTGGAGGAGCCCAGACAAAAATGTAAACTAAACAAAATCCTCTACCAGAGGAAGAAAAACCATGGATCGTTCATCGGTTACGACTTCATTTCAGACAGACCAATATTGTAGTTAGGAGGAGCGGGGGTGGTGGGAGTGAGAGATGAGTTACACCCTGTGCAGATCTGGCAAATTCAGCTAATTGTATAGCTCAGTATTTTAGTTTTCTCCCGCCTTTGAGTTTCAACTCTTGCACAAGAGATTGTACATAGTGATTTTTTTGCACGTTGGGCCAACTCCTCACTGTGACTCCATTGGCTATAATGAAATGACAATGATTTACACCAGCTGGAGAATCTGGCCTAATGGCAATAGTATAGAAATCCATGCATGAATCCCATTACTTGCTATACTTCAAGACTGGAGGAATAATCCTATGTTGGCTGGGAAATGGAGTACATGGACTATAACCTTCTTTTGCAGTCCCTACCAGCCTGATTCTGAGTTGTGCCTTCCAAAACCTTGTAGGCTTCTGTAACTTAGGTCCGAATGGGCCATCTGGTAGCCTGGGCTAGCCAAAGCACAGTACACTCTAGCCACACCCTCTTGCTCCACCATTATGTTAGCAATATACTAGCCAGGGAGCTCTCCCTATGTCAAAGGAATACCCAGTAGAGATATCTGACTGCTTTCTGGCTCTGTTATGCAATAGAAGTGATTTAAATCTCTGTGGCCATGTCTACACACGTGCTTCACTGCAGAGCAGACTAATTAGCTGCAGAGTAAAACATCATCGTCTACACATGGCACACTATTAGGCCGCAGTAAACTAATTGATGCTGCTGTAAGAAAGTACTGTCGGTGATAGTAATTGTGCGATGTGCAATTAAATGCACGTGTAGACCCTGACCATGGGTGGAAATTATGCCCGGTCGGTCCAGCCAGCAGGGGGCCAGACTCCTGCTTGCTGCCTAGCCACACGGCTCCGCATTTGCAAGCACCCTTGAGCCCCAGCCAGTCCCAACACCCCCCAACACTACCACCCAGAGCCCGGGGATACCCCGCCATGCTCCCAGCCCTGGCATAAACTGCTCCACCCTGGCTCAAATTGCTGCTGTTCTGGGAGCACGTGTAGATGCTGTGCCCAGGAGTACTTTACTCTGGCTCAAACTGCTCCTGAGTTTATTGCTTTGAATTAATTGCACGTGTAGATGTACCCTCTGGGTTTTAGCATAAACAGCTGCATCTGGGAGACCTGTTACCCCTTCCAAGTTGTACTTAATTCTGCTTTAAAAGGGGGTGCGGGTGGAGGAGAAAATAAGTCTCCATCCCTACATTCCTATAATTCTAAAAGGGGGCAGCACCCAGCGCACAAACACGATCCTCATTCCTGCGGCTCTGTACCAAAACAAACTCTTGTTAAACTCAGATGTGACTAAACATGCCAGCTGAGCAGACACATCCAAGATATGCAAGCTGAAAGATCCTTTAGCCTGAGTGGTGCATGCATCTCCCCTAACAGGAGGTAAAATTTTGGCAAAGATAGGACAGTTTGTAGCTTCCACACGTGTTGGCAGGTCAAATTCAGACTATGGGGACCCATGATTTACCTCCCCTGCTAACTTGCATGAAGAGTATGACCACCTTGCCCTCACTCCAGTGATAAGTCCTTTGACCTACCAAATGACATCCCATGGGTTAAGACCACGTTTCCTAAGAAGGATGGAGCCTCTGGATCTATACACAGGACAGAACAAACACGATTGCTTTTAGAGTGCTCAGCAGGCTACAATCCAGCCACAAGTCACAGCACAGCAAGCTGAAGTCTGCTAACATCGCAAGAGGCAGAGGTGTGGGGAACCCCACGGATACGCATACTAACAACTTGCTTCCAATTTTCCTCGCTTTCCAATTGACAACCCAGGCAGGGGAGTGGGCTTTAGGGGAGATCTCCCATGTAATCCATTTGAGACACTGACTGGGGAGATGGATTCACAGCACAGGATCCAGCTGGCACTGGACTTACTGCCGCACGCCTTAGCCAATACTGTACAAGACTGAAAGAGGGACAAGTGCCAAAACATTGAAGAAAAGCACTTTGGCAAAATAGACCAACTTAATGGAAAAAGTGAAAGCTGCTTCCAAATGGCAGATCTGTGACCGATGAGGGCTGTTAATTATTGCAGGTTTTTTTATAACGTGAGCTTTTTTCCATTACAACTCTGGTGACAGGATTGCATAAGCAATCTGACTAGCAGTAATAAAGAGAAAAAAATTCTTCTTATATAGAGTTATCAAGTCCACCTTTTCCCAATATCTCCAGTTCATCCCACCACTAGTGATGTTCATAGTGTCTTTCACAACAGTTACTCCGCTATGAGTGCTTATCATTTATATTGTGCTGGTGCATAGGAACCCAAGTCGAGGCCCATACCCCCCTGGTATCAATCGCTGTGCAAAGACAGAACAGAAAACTGATCCTTGCTCCAAAGAGCTTAAGATCAAAGTAAAAGTCAAGAGATAGCAAATGGATACAGTCAAACAGGGTAAATAGCAAAACAATACCGGTCAGCAAGATAGATAATGGTTTCAGTAGTTTAACTGTGAGTGCTGAGTATGCCACAGCTATAAGAAACACCCAAAGGCACCTTATTTGGTTTTTGCAAACCTTTACAAAAACCAGGTGAAAAACACACCCCAAGACCTATCAACCATTTATGTTCTGCTTTCAGGATTTAAAGAGGATCATAGGCCTTGTGCTGGAGTGACTTGCATCTGCCACTATCCCCATTAAAGACAAGGGAAATTGTGATTTAGTGGTGTGTCAGATCATCGCAGCCAGTCATCACTTTTGCAACAAAGGTTAAAGTTCAAACTCTCAAAGTAACAGTCTGATGGGCCCCTAGAGCCAGGAGAGGAGTTAGTCGTGTCTCTCTGTGCAGTCTGTATAAAATCATCTCCCTTTCTGAAGAACCCGTACTAATAAGTGCCATGTAGAAGGCAACTGTCTGAAGGGCAAAAAAAAAGCATGCAGCGACTGTTTGATCACTACTGGTTCTTTGTACCTTCTGGATACTGCAATATAACAATGCATTGCTACAGCGAGGACAATGGCACCGCTAAAAAAGATGGTCTGACCACTTAGGAGCAGATGTGTTTGGGAATTTATCAACAGAAAATGCTGATTTGTTAAAACCAAAACTATGTGTAAAATGTGCTTGGTTTCAACAAATTTCCTCAACTCAAACAGCATCTTGGAACAAAATTCTGAAATGGTCCAAAATTTCCACTGCAATTTAAATAAAAAGTTCTATTTTTCCAAATCAAGAAGACGTTATGTTAAAAAAAATTGGTACATTTACACTAAAAAAAAAAAAAATTGAAGGTGAAAAAAGATAATAATTACTAATACTTTGAGTAACCCAAACTATTGGTCTTTGGTTTGTATGTTTAGAAAATGTTTTCAGATTAACTTTTTGTCTTGCTATAGTCTGAGAATTATTATTATTATTATTTTAAGTTTAAAAATTTTTGCAGAACAAAATAGCCAGTTCCCTTCAGCCCTTTGGAGCAGTGACATCTGCTGCACTAAGGGCTAGGCAGAAATCTGGCTGTTGAGAACTGTTCTTCAAAAGGACTAAATCAGTGTTTCCATCAGTCTGTCAGAAGACAAGACACACACACTTCTTAAGTGCCTAAACTTTATCTGGTTAGAACTGAAAATCTCAGCCTACATACACTGACTTACGAACACCCCATTCTCCCTTGCTAGCATTCTGTCTTACAACCCTAACCCAATCAACACTCATCTGATCATTTATGTAATGACAACCAATGGTTGGGGGCAAGCTCCTTTTTGAAAGGCTAGTGCCATAGCATTCAATCTGCCCCGAGACAGGTACTGTGACAAAACCCTGAGGTGTCGGGGCGCTCCCAGAGATACACCCTGGACTTGTGCAAGCTTAGCATTCCCCCACTGCTGAATGGGCATGGCCAGGCTATTCATTTGCCCAGAAATCAGGGTTCACCACAGGCTCTTGAGTAAAGAAACAAACACCCCTCCTAACCCCCCCCCCCCCA
>NW_017729011.1:13565566-13567090 GCF_001723915.1 Gavialis gangeticus | reverse complement strand
CCCCCCCCCCCCCCCCCCCCCCAAAAAAAAAGCCCCAAACCAAACCCCAGCCAAAGAGAAGGTTTATTTCAAGGAAGAACAAATGGTCAAAAACACAGGGAAGGTGACCAAATGCTTTGACAATGGAGTATGGTGAAACAAAACTGACAAAATCCGTATCATACGTTCAGACCAGCACCTAGCCCTCCTAAAAATTCCCCTGAAAATCTCCCAGGGTCAATCTTCCCTAGTCACAACGAGCTCCCTCCACTGCGGACCCCCATTGCCCCCTCCTCCCAGGGAGCCTCTGCCAGCGGTTACTGTCTCCAGACCCTTCCACACAGCCTCCCCCTCCTGCCAGGGAAGCTGGAGAGTCCCCTCCAGTGTTTATGCTCTCACAAGAAGTCAAAAAAGTCTGGACCCAACTCGAAAGCATTTATTGGGGTTCAGTGAGTGAAGAAGGAGTTTGGTCTCTGCTAATATCATGTACCAGCTCTTAAGCAAGGAACAGCTATGAATGTGCGGGTCTGGAATATTAAGTATTTAGAAACCCTTTTTAAAGAAGAGAATTTGCAATTCATTGTGCATGTATCCTGAGAGAGACAGAGAACCAGGCGAAAGGCAGACATATGCAGAGGCATAAAGGATATAGAAGAACTAGAGAAGGTCCACAGAAGGGCAACGAGGGTGATTAGTGGCATGGAGGGGCTTCCGAATGAGAGACCGAAGAGGCCAGGCTTATTCAGGTTAGAAAAGAGACTATTAAAGGAGCATGTGATAAGGGTTTACAAAATACCGGGCACATCTACACATTCATTAATGTGTCGTAATTACGGCGCATTAAATTTAGTACCTGTAATTACAGGTAGTAGCTTAATGCACCATACTCGGCGTTACTGTGCATTAGCGCCGGCGCGTGCTTTTTAAGTGACGCTAATGCACAATAGACTCATTCTACTGCGCACTAGAACTTTCTTCCGTGCTGTGCTAATGTGCAGTAGAATTAGTCTACTGCACCATTCCCGTGACGGGTAGACGTGCCCGCTAACTTGCATAAAGAGAATAAATAAGGATTTATTATTTACTCTCTCTCACAACACAAGAACACAAAATGAAACTAGTAGGTAGTTAAGTTTAAAATTCACAAAAGGAAGTTCCTTTTCACTCGGTGGGCGCGTCTACACACAACGCCACGCAGCCATAGCAAAGTGCTACAACGACATAGCGTCCGCGGGCAAAAACCATGACGCTGCCACTACATCGTCACAGCAATGCACTCCCTCGGTATAGCAAGTTGCTTCCTGCACTGCTGGCATGGCTCAGTCCGGGCTGTTACTGCACATCATTTAGTACTTCCAAAAGGAAGTCCAGGCAGTCCTCGGACTTACATCACAACTGGTTTCTGAAAACCGTTTCTTAAGTCAAAACATAGCAACTCAGAACTGATTTTCCCATAGGAACTAATGTTATAAATGGGGGATTGGCACCTGAACTGAGGCCCGAAACCCTATTTTCACCAAAAATAGCCCAGAATTTTGTACTCAA
>NW_017729011.1:13560925-13565555 GCF_001723915.1 Gavialis gangeticus | reverse complement strand
AGATGAGTAATATAGCTGCATTAATGTATTTATATTGTAAATAGCAATCATATTGATTTGGAAGGACTGCTTTGAGGTGACTTTGCTGAACTTTTTGAAGGGCTCTTGGCTGGACTTGTTGAAGGGCTCTTGGCTGGAGTCTTCTCAGGGGTCTTGGCTGCAGGTTTTCCTGGACTCGTCTGCTTTCTTAAAGAAAGTGTCCAAGGAAGTTTGGACAGATGTTCTCCAGGGAGACTGGCGATGCAGTAAACTTGTTCGCTGGTGTGGCCTGGCACCAGATCAATTGTCATAAAGTCAAAGCTGACGTCAGAAAGTTGAAACAGGATGTCAATTTATAAACGACGTAAGCGCCGTCCGCTGTAACTCGAAACGTCTTAAGGTGAGGACTGCCTGTACTAAATGATGGTGCAGTAACAACAGCAGTGTAGGGGCATGTGTGTAGTTAAAGCGTGGAACTCATTGCCACCAGATGCTGTGGAAGCTGAAAGTTTAGCCAGATTCAGAAAGGGATTGGACACATTGTTGGAGGGAAGGGTAATCACTAGCTACAGAGCACGGGAGTTAGGGATGTAGCCTCCGAATCAGACCTTCCTAGACCTAAAATACTGGAGGCTGTATGTGAGAGAAGAACAGTGGAAAAACCCCCGGTCATACCCAGTTCACTCTCCCTTTGAGCATCTACTCTCTGCCACTGTGTGACAAAGGATACTGGGTAAGATGGACCTATGGTCTGACCCAGTAAATAGCATTTTTTATGTTCTTATGATGTCAGCTAACTGCTGGCAGCACGCTGCAGGGAGTACCAAGAGAAACTGTCTGGAAGGGCTCTTTTTCCAGCATCTCTGGGTAAGAGAATAGCGTGGGTGAGAAATCAGGCCAGACACTCATCCCGTGGATGATCTGGAGCCCCATCGCTCCTCCTCACCACACAGTTTTGAATGCTTGTGTGATATAGCACAACACTTCCCAGGGTTTCTTGAGCTTTCCATCAAATCTAATTTTAATTCAGAATGAAAATACAGTTAGTGCTGTCTGTGAAGTCCTTTCAGAGCTTTGGCAATGTTTATCTAGTTATCATGGACCCAAAGGCTTTAAGGGGTGCCACCTTCCCCCCCAGCCCAGCGGAAGAGTGATCTAACGGAGTACGATGAAAGACAAGAATCATGTTCACACACGAGTGGGCCTTGGACGCTGGCAAGAGCATTTCAGCAGATCACAAGCACTGCAAAGATGCTTTGCTTTCCTGAAGGCATAGTTATCAACCCTTCTGCAAAAGGGGATCTTACTTGTTTCCTCTGCAGCTCCCATTTAGGTGCTATTCAAACAGCATACACAGCAGCTTTCTTTGGTACACAATGTGGCACACATGCAGTACACGGACAGTGAAGAAGACACGTCAGCTGTGCATCCTTCTCTTACAGTTTAAGCTAGTTACCATCCACACACAGAACCATCTATTTTAACATCTCACCCAGAGGCTGCAGTTGTGGGGCTGAGTTGATTCAGATGGGATTTGAACCACTTGCTCCAAGGATATTTTGTATTTCAAACCTGAGCTTTGCTTTCTTGACAGGCCAGGATTGGTACATCCCTTAATGTTGGTGCTCTTATATTCCAGAGACTTGGGGACATTCTGTGTAGCAGAGATGATTTTTTGTGTAGCAAGAGCACATGCCGTTTCCTCAAGGTTTTGTTTTTTGCCCTTACCATTGAGTCTGAGGTTCCCAGGCATGTGGAGCAGATACGGACAGTGCCGAACTCTTTACATGCAGCTGACTTGAAGGATAACCTGTTTTCTGAGCTCCTGCATGCTGGCACGGCAGATTAATTTTGTTGAAGCTCAAATGCCATTTAGATGATCAGCAAATAAGTTTCAGACATGGGCTCGTCTGCTGCTGCCTTTTTATTTGAGCTCCTCTTTGCTCAGCATTATTACCTCCCTGGGCTATTGACTTTGCTACTGTGTGACGTGACATCATAAAACAAGCCCATTGCTTTTGGGCTCTAAATTATGTAACCGGAGCCCTTCAGTGCTAAGCGTGTTCTGTCATCTCACTTCTGTTCTTCCAACAGCTTTCTTTGCTCCCTTTGTGAATGGACTTTGATAGAAGCACGCAGAATTCCTTTTTGTCCTCATTTTCACCTAAATAAATGCTTGTCATGTATAGCTGTGCCCCCACTATGCGTAGCACAGTGAAATGAAGTGCGTACAGTATCTTTTCACCCTCTTTCCCTGAGCACCTTCACTTGGCGTTTATACAGTCATCCAGTAACTGAGCACCTCACAGCTATCCATGCACAACCGCAACAATGCCCCTGTGTTATAGGGAGCTCTTCCCCACCTTTTATGGAGAGGGAATAAAGGTAGAGGGGAGACTGGATGATTTGAGCACAGGGACACAGCCAACCTGGGAAGCAAGCTCTGATTTCTGAAATCCCTGCCTAATGTGCTGTTCTTCTGAACGTCCATCCTACCCTGAGGCTACTCTCATACCCGGTCCCATATAAAAACCTGCAGAGATAGATCTCATGCCTCCCTATCTCAAACTGTCCAGTGAACACTCTCCACTCAGGCTCAATGTGTTACTCCTGTTGTTCAGTCTGTCCAGTTTTGCCATAATTTATTGCCTGCATAAAATGCCAGGGGCAGTAATTTCCTGCTACATATAAGCTGGCACCCAAAATAGGCTTTCTAGGCTTCCTTAGTAATTGATGCATTACAGTCTGCCTTGGTGGCAGCCAGGGCGGCAGGTAAATACTGTACGTCAGTCTTGAGGTATTCTTGTTTGGCACACGAAGGGCCAGCAGATGTGAGCAAGTACAAAGAGGCGTGTCTCCAAGATGCCAGTGCAGAAGTGCTGGGACAGAGAGCAGGCAGGCAGCAGAGGCCTCCAGAAACATTAGGCAATCCTCCTCCATCGTTAATAGTTGGCACTTGTGCAACGTGGGTCCGATCAAGCAAATGTAGCTACGGCTGAGGACCATGAAATTCTCATGGCCTGGACACGGTCATAATCAATCAGCGGCAGAGTATGCAAACTTGCTCTGTGGCTTCAGAGAGCTGGTGTACATTGAAAAGCCATTGCAACACACCATCAAAAGGAGCCCCTTAAGCTTGTAAAGCCTGCGATGATGCTGGATGTCCTCATGATTTTACAAGCTTTGGTTATCAGGGCTGGGATGCAGCCTTCAGCTCCACCCGGGGAATTGTTTCTCTATAGCATAGGTGCTGGCTGAGCTAGTCCTCCAGACTCCATCTGCCATAACTGCCTCCCCAGCTGCTGACAAGACCCCTGGCCACTCTGCAAGGGGTGCTGTAGGGGCTGCACTGGTATCACCCGCACAGCGCGTGGGTGCACAAAACCCGTCCCATTGTAGAGCAGCGCTGTGATGCGAATGAATGAGCGTGCAGTCGGTATCATGCCTTGATAAAGACACAGGCATGCTCAGGGGGAGGGGATACTTGCTAAGACAAGAGGCCTCAATACACACAGGGAGCAGTGGAAATGGCATATTTTAGTTGCAGCCTTCTCTGAGCACATATAAACACGGACAAATAAAAATCGGGGGAGAATGTGAAGGGTGGCAAGCGACCTCTGCTGAGGAGAGGAAGAAGCAGCAATGTGTTCGCAAGGTATTTCTCTAAAAAAAGACAATTTGACCAAAAAATGACACACGGCCACACATACACATGTAATTTGCCAGGAAGGACAGAAGCTGAGACAATGTCACAGGACCAGGCTGGAGTCTCCCGCTATCTCAGGGCGTGCACAGGGCTGTCCGGGGCCCGTCAGAGACTAGAGTACGAGTGACGGGCGCCGCTTGGGGAGCCACCACGCTGCAGTCCCTTGTCCCCGCTTCTGGGCTCCTGACTGACTACCTGCTTCCTCAGTGGTATCTGCACTCTCCTTTGGGCTCCAGGAGCATCTTTCTGCCCCCATTAAGGGCGCTCCCCCAGCACGCCGACCAGCTCGAGCCCAGAGCAGTGACCTTGCCTTGTTCCACCCCCGAGGCCTTTTGCCTTTGCCTTGTCACAGCGGGTCCTTCCAGTCAGCCCTGGCTAACCATCTCCCTCCCGCTCTTCCACTCCTGGCAGGCAGCTCAGCCCCCCGCCCGGAGGATGCTTCGCTCAAACCCACGCCCAGCACGGAGCAGAGGGTGCGCTTGGGAGACGGCCGCCAGGCACCCGCAGCTCCAGCCAGGCTGCAGCCAGGTCTGGGCCCAGAGGGAACATTTACAATTCAGTGCAGAAGCACAGGGGCAAGGGAAGCACCCCATCTCCCCCCACAGGGGCTGAGGCCCCCTCACCCGCCGGGGCACCCCCACGCTGGAAGCTGGCGGCAGGGTGCAGCCCAGCAGAGTGCCCGGGGGGGTCGCACACAGCCCGCCTCCCCCGGATCACTCCCCCCCCGCCTGGCCGGGGCACCGGGATCTGCACACAACTCTGCCCAGGCGAGAGGCTCCCGGCCGCGCCAAGGGAGTGTCTGTAAATCATCATCACATCCGACAACGCAACCAGCGCCTTAACCCTTCCCGGCCCCGGCCGCGCGGAGCGGAGCGGAGCGGAGCGGAGCGGAGACACCCCCGGTCCGCGGCTCCCCGGCGCGTGGCCTCCCGCTCGGGGGGGCGG
>NW_017729011.1:13555197-13555925 GCF_001723915.1 Gavialis gangeticus | reverse complement strand
CCCTCCCTCCCTCCCCGCAGCCCGGCCCGCACCACGCGGCGGCCGGCGCCGCTGCCGGCCCTTCCCGACGCGGGGAGAGCCCGGAGGCTGCACTCACCCCCTGGCCGCCGCTGCTCGGAGTCGGGAGACCGGCTCCGCTCCCGGCTCCATCACGTTTAGTGCATTGTCTCTGCCGGGCGCGTGTCGCGGGGACCCATCAGACCGCGGGGAGCCGGCCGGGCTGCGGGCGCATCCTCCTCTGGCTCTCCGCGGGGCTCGGCCGTGCCAAAGACACCCCCCGGCCCGGACGGCCACCTCCTTCCTCCTTCTCTTCTGGGGCCTTTGGCTCGCACGGGGCTTTTAATCCCATTTAACTCCCTCTCGGCAGGCGGCAGTTACCTTGGGGAAAGGAGACACAACACAAAGTACAAGCTGGGAGGAGAGGCTGGCCCATGCCGGCTGATGTCTTGCTTTTCTCTTTTGCTCCTGAGTGCAATTTCTGCGATCCCTTATTTCCAAAGTCCTTTGGCTGAAAGGGCTTTTTTGGGGTTTTTTTTTTTTTTCTCTCTTTTTTTTCCTGAGTTGTTACACTGGGTTTTCGCTTGGCTTGGCTTGGGGGCTTGCACGGCTTATCTTTATTTGCCAGGCAGACGGGCTTCCCGCCCCCCTCGCGGCTCTCCTCTGGACGCGGAGGGACGAGGAGCAGGAGGGGGGAAAGAAGAAGAAGGAGGGAAAAAAAGGCAGATTTG
>NW_017729011.1:13549543-13550197 GCF_001723915.1 Gavialis gangeticus | reverse complement strand
ATTAACAATATGCAAGATGGGATGGAGGGAAAAAAAGGCAGATTTGGAGAAATGCAAACGAGCTCAGGGATGCCTCTCGCTGCTGCCCTCCTCCGCCCCGCTGAAGCCACGCACCAGCAGCGGCAGCCCGGGAGCTGCGGCGAGCCCCCGCGGCTGTCCCGGGGGAGCGGAGCCGGCCCGGCCCGGCCTGCCCAGGGCTCACACCTGGGCTGCAAACCTGCGAGAGAAACCCCCCCGGCCCGGGCAGCTCGGCCGCCGGCCCCGCGGCGCTCGGCAGCAGCCGGCGAGAGACACAAAGCAAAGGGACATCGAAGATTTCTGCCCGGCTGCCGAGGGGTGTGAGCAAGAGCCTGATCCCTCCCCCCGCTGCTCCCCCGCCTCCTCCTCTCGGGCTTGCTGGCAGCTGACGGGGCAGGTGGCTGCGATGCTGGGAGCTCTGGCCCCGTCTGTCCCCTAGACGCCCCGCTGCAGGGGCAAGGGGGGGGCGCTGTCCCCTTCACTCAGCAGATCCCTTGGAAACGTTGCCATAGCCCGAGGGGACGCGGCGGGAGGAGCGCTCCGCTTTAGCGCGCTCGGCGGAGCGGACAGACGTGCGCTGCCGGCCCGGGCACTTACTGCGCGGCGCGGTGCGGCCTCCGGGCGCCTGCCCCGGGC
>NW_017729011.1:13543741-13549078 GCF_001723915.1 Gavialis gangeticus | reverse complement strand
GGCCCGGGGGCTGGGCGGGCGGGGGAGCCCCGGGCTGCCCTGCCGGCGGCGCATGGATGCGGCCGCGGGGACGGGAGGGTGGCCGGGGGCCGGAGGGGCAGGCAGCGGGGGAGACTCCGGATGCGCAGAGAGGGGGGAAATCGTAAGGGCTGCCCTTGTCCTTTTAAATAGCAGCGGCCGGGGACTCTGCCTTGGCTCCAGGGCGCCAGGTGTCCGGTTTCAGCAAACAGTCGGGTAAGGACCGGCCTCCAGGGGGCAGGTCCAGGCTGCAGCCGGCTGGGGGGGCAGGGCAGGGGCTCCCCGAAGGGAGGCGGGAGGGAGGGCACCGGGACACATCTCAGTTCTGTTAGAAAGCAGCTACTGATGATGGCTCAGCACAAAAAGATGGGATGCCTCCTACCACCAGCTGTACAGCACCAGGCAGGTCCTGCAGGATGCGGAGCTGTGCAGGAAGGTCAAGGCCCTCTGCCACTGCCCTTTTCCAAACTCCTCGGGTGATACCCTCAGGAGGGTCTTGCAGAGCGGCCCAACTCACAGCTGCCGGGTGGCTGTTCGGGGTGGTTGGAGCTTTTGAAAATAGTCAGCCCCAAAAGTGCTTCCATCAGGGATGGGCGGCCTCCTTGCAGACATCCGAACACCTACGGTGGCTGAATGGCGGGTTTGTAGGGGACACGTGACACAGCGTGCAGGTCAGGAAATGCCAGGCGCCGGGTTCCAGGGACCATAATCAGGTGATGGAAGCTTTACTTAAATAAAGACCTCATCATGTGGCCCAAAACCATGGTTTCTGCCATAACTCATCCCTTCCCCACCATAATCCAACACATTGTTTTGGACGTTTCCTCCTTAATGTCTGCCTGCACTTTGGCGGAGCTATGGTTGCTTCTTGGAATTTTGCTTTGGCCTCATCCAACTTCCGTAGGTATAAAAAACGTAGAATACCTTTCCTCTGAAGTCTTGGCATTTAATTTCCTTGTTTGTTTTATGGGATAAAGTCCTGAGCAATGAAAAATCACAAGCACAGCGGATCCAGCTACTTGCTGGATAAGTTGGATGATTTCACGTTTCTTTGTTCTCGTACACAAGGTAGAGGAGATGGTACATATGACTAAGAGAAATGTACAGACATGGAAACAGAAGTATGTGCATGCGCCTCTACATCTGGATAATTGGGAAGAGATGAGCAATTTCAGCCTTACCCCAATGCAAGTTCATTAGCACAGGTCGATCGCAGCATTCGTGCAGGGACCTGTTTTAAGTTTTGGGATCAGGGTTACGTTCTTAGTCACTGAGAAGTCTTTAAAGCATAAAACACACCTTTCTCCTTCCTGCCCTATATTTGCATTTATATCCCTTCCAAAACCAGTCAGCATCAATTCTACGAAACCTTCCCAATCCAAGAAATCCACCATCAGGAAAAGAACAAAAGGTGGCATTTCAGCCCAGGTGGGGAGGTATCGTATCAAAGAGACAGAGCAAGAGAAGAGAAAAAGTATTGAATAATGGTGGAGGTAGAAGCATATGCACACATATGATTTGCATGTTATTAATGGAGCAATTCCCAACTCTTCAGCGCCACAGCAGTTTCCCTAGGACAGAGGTGGGCAAAATGCAGCCCGGGGGCTGGATGCGACCTGCCAGGCCATTCTATCTGGCCTGTGGGGCCCCTAAAAAATTTAGAAAATTAATGTTAATCTGCCTGTCATGCGGCCCTCGATGGCTTGCCAACACTCAGTAAGCGGCCCTCTGCCCGAAATAATTGCCTGCCCCTGCCCTAGAGCCAGAAATGAAACCGGCTCAGGCCCTGATCTGCAGAATCGTACACATACGTGCCTGAATAAAATACTTGAACTCCCAGAAGATCAAGCTAAGCATAAATATAAAGCATCTGTAGGATGGGGATTATGAATGCATTCCCAGGACTGGTTTCTTAGAAGAAGTGAATTATTTCAGACAAATAAGAACCTGTGCCACGTCAGCAATACCGAATGCCATGTAAATTCAGGTTCAGAGTGTAGAAATTGTTCTTTAAAAAGAAGCAAAACAAATAAACAAGCCAAACACATTGCATGATTAGCATGGAAATACATTTTACAGGTTCCTGTTTCCCAAAGTTCAATGAAAGCCACTTACAAAGGTTTTATAATGCCGTATTGTGAACTCACGTTCATTAGCAGGGTGGGGGAGCATGAGAAACTGAACCTCACCCAAAGCCAAACTGAAATGGGCCATTCTCGTTTCACTCCCTGAACTCAGGAAAAAATAGGGAGGGGAAAAAATACCACCGCCCACCCATCACACAGCACTGTAAACAGTAAGGAGTGCATTGGATTTTGGAAAAAGGTGTCCCTTCAAAAAAGAAACGTCATTATGGGGGGAATAAGCACCCTATTTAAAACATTTGTCCATAGTTAGTTAACTTCCAGGAAAATTGATCCTCACTTCTCCTTTGGAGCTATACCTTGGAATCTGGTTAAGCATCAAGGTGTTTATTAATATAATAAAAGTCATAACCTTGTTTCTCTTGGAAGGTTGAGTGAGAAGGAGCCCAGGAGTAATGGAAAGGTTTGCATTGCTGCTCTGCTCTACAACCAGCAATGTCCAACTCAAGGCAGAACTTGAATTCCAGCAGCTAACCCTGATGTGCCCTTCTCCAGTTTGGCTCGGTCCTAAGACCTGGTCCCTGCTGAATCCCAGTGCAGTCATTTTGACCTGCGTCACTCCTCTCAGACCAAGTTCTGAATGGTGTCCTGAACCACTTACTGCCCCTGAAATTCACACAATAAAGATGCATAGCTCTAATTTAGATAAGTGCCTTCTTCAGATTTAAATCTGCAGTGTGACCAGGCAAAAGGCATGGGGGCAGCCTAAAATCTGAGGCCCAGGAAAAGTCTGTGTCATGCATCATCCCACAGAACAAGGTGAGGTGGTAGAAAGAGCCTTTCATCTCCTCTTGGCTGATGGTTCCAATGCAGCCCAGCGTAGATACATTTGTTGCCCCTTTTGACAGTTGTTTAGTGGCTTGCATAAAATTTTGCATAAAAAATACTACTACCCTGGAACATAGCTGCTCTCCCTATATGCTACCTTGGCAAGACAAGCACAAAGGAAGGAATGAATAAGCCACTGGGATGGAAGTCTCCTCCCTACTCTATAGACAATCCTTCTAGCTCGCGAGTGCAGTACATACAGTCCCCCTGGAGTAGTGAATTAGACCTGTTTCCGTTTGGACTTTCATCCTACACCCGTGCATGTAGGTCTCCATTTCATACATGTCACTACATAGTTGTGAGCAGGGAAGCTAGTTTTGGTCTCTGCCAACCTGGGCTGGATTTGAGTCCTCTACAGAGAGGTGAGACGTTCTTCATCCCATTTCATCTCCTTCAGTGGCTGATTTAAAGCCCCTGAAGTCAATTGGATTTACACTGGGCTCAAGTCATTGCAGGATTTGGTGCCCAGGGTCCTTTATCCACAGTACAGCACAGTTGCTAAGCAGGCATCGGTAAACCCAGGGAGAGATACATTAGCACCAGAAAAGGCTTCATTTTTTCATTTGTAACAGTGACCAGAATATGCCCCACGAAGTTTTACCACAGTAGCTTCTGTTGCCTTTGCTATGGATCATGCCATCACTAAAAGAGCAGCAAGTGTGGTTTTCACAATTATGCACAGTCAGGCTCCAATCCACTCTCTCCAGCTATTGCTTTATTACATTGAGGGGCCAAGTCATTCACTGTTTTGTGCAGTAGCTTCACAGGAGGAGTATGCCCAACGCTGATGGGATAACCAGGCCCCAGCTGTCTGGAGCTCAGCCTTTATAGCTGGTGGATGGGGGGATGATCCATTCACTCCTTTATTACTCTCTAAAATGTTGGGCCAGCTTCACTGCTGGAGTAAGTAGGCACATCTCCATAATGCAGGTGCCGCTCCTTACTCCAAGTGGTGAATCTGGCCTGTTGTTCCACATGCTATCGCAACCCACTTCTGCATGTTACTGATTCACTCATAAGACCCAGTCATCCCTGGGATTTTCAAACTCCTGCATTAGTTGCATACTCTATAGCTTCCATTTTCAATGGCTCTGGTCCTGCTGAGTTCACTGTAGAGTTTATGGACCAAGTTCTTCTCCAAATGACACACAGTGGCCACCACTCTGAAACAAGCTGTTCTTGACTGGACACCTTGCATGTGCAGAGGGCACTGCCTATGATCAGCTCGCTGCAAGACTGGGGTCTAACTGAGGGCAGATTTCAGGTCCTGGCAGCAATTTTTAGCCAACACTTGCATATTTTAAGGAAAACTCACATGCTCCTTCCTCCTTTTCTAGTTTCAGTCATGACATCATGGGATCCAGGGCTTTAGGTTTCTTCAGAATAAAGAGCAAAACATTGCTTATGAAGTCCTATTTTTTAATACCCAGCATCATTGTTCAACCCCTTTTGAGAGGTGCAGAGAGCTGTTACGTGCTACTAGTGTGCGTCTCATTAACAGTGCCTCAGGGACAACTTTGATTATACAGGAGCTGCACAGTAAGCTAGGAGCCATATATGGATCTGAGTTACTGCCCGGTGGTTTTTTTCCTCCCTCTGCCACCTTTTTGACAAATTATACCCTATTTTGTGCCTTCCAGTTGGCCTGGCAGTTCTTCAGGCTAGCGGTGACACGTTTGAACTCACGCAGTCATTTGATGTAGCAAGTTTTACATTCTTTGCAGGAACACTAAGGGCCATTGTTTCTTGACCATCGCTGCTGAGATGCCATGTCTGGCAAGGATGGATTTTGTGTGCATTCCTGCTATGCCGCATCACACTGGGCCGGACAGCACGGCAGTCGCTAGCAGACTGGAATCACTGTTAATTATTAACGTGGCCTTTTTCCATTGGAATGGAAATAAATCACGGTGCAGTGAAACACATCCAAGCCTCCTTTCCCTAAGGAAACACAGGTGGCTGGTCACGGCTTTGTTGTGCACTTCTATTAAGACTTTGAAGAGCTGCATTGTAATTTCATGGCTTTGCTTTAATATGTGTTGTCCAACCCATGCTACAAACAAGAAGCACCTTAGATGGACACCTCAGGTCATGCCAGACAACACAATGGTATGTTTAGATGTGTATATAGGCTGTCTGCTTTCAGATATATCCCTTTGTTACATTCACTTGGCTTGACAGCTGTTTCCGACATAGGTTCAAATCATCCACCTGAGCTTAGGTTTCTTCCAAAGAGTGATGGTATTGGGCACTGCTGGAAAGCAGAACATACTGTTAGCAGCCCCATCCTCTGGACAAGTTGTTAAATGAAGCTTTCCTGCCCCTCTTTACCATGTGCCAGGTAAAG
>NW_017729011.1:13530197-13538741 GCF_001723915.1 Gavialis gangeticus | reverse complement strand
GTTTCTTCCAAAGAGTGATGGTATTGGGCACTGCTGGAAAGCAGAACATACTGTTAGCAGCCCCATCCTCTGGACAAGTTGTTAAATGAAGCTTTCCTGCCCCTCTTTACCATGTACCAGGTAAAGCACCTGTCTAGTAAACAGGAGATCCTGGGTTCAAATCCCAGCAGGGCCTACTTCTTGCATTTGGCATGGCTCTGTAGCTCGGGGTGTAGAGGCCTGGGCTGGGGAGTTTAAATCTCCCCATTTCCTTGCTTTAAGGCAGTTCCAGTTTTGAAACTCTGGACTCTAAAACCAATCATTATTCAAACCTAGGCTTGGCAGAATTCCATTTTTAGTTTTTAATAATTTTGATTGATAAAATCAATGTTTGTCTTTAAGCATTTATTTTGATTTTTATTGATTGAAAGTTTCAGGCTTGTGCAGTGTAAGCGCCTGCTGCGACAAACACAACTCTTGTCAGTCTGCCACCAGCTGCCACCAGGCTCAGCTCCACTCCCCCATGGCTCCCTCATCTGCTTTGTCCCTTCCTCTTCTCATGTTCCCAGTCCCCTGGGGTTTCTGGGAGTTGCAGTCGGACTACAGTCCGCACAGTTCTGTAGGACTGCTACCCCATCATCACACACTCCATCAGCCATCATTTTTCAGACATCCCCTTATAAATTTTGATGATTAACGATGGCAATATTTTTTTGTTGGTCTGTGAGTGAGGTAAAATCAACATTTACTGTTTACCCGTAAAAATCGGATCCTGACAAGGCTCGTTAGAACGATCCTATATGACATTCTGAAATGAATAGAGGGACACCACAACCCATGTTTCCTTCTCTCATTAAAACAAGTGTAGGGTACTGAAGTGTTGTTCACATAAACCAATAATTCGTCCACAGTCCTGAAGGTTTGCTAGGTCAACGTGGAAATGTGTCAGCAAACACCAAGGGCTGTTGTCAAATGACTGTAGCATTTGATTACAGGACACCGATTGGGTGGGAACTAATCAATATCTGCGTTGGGTACTATTCAAGTAAACCAATCTTTTTCTACAGAAATTTAGCATATTTTCTTCCTGGAGCACTTATGCTCCAAGAGCATCTTTGAAGATAGAAGAACTAACCCAGGTACTTTTATTTAGCTCCGAATAAAATATATTCCTGTACAAAAGGGATAACTGGTGGGGTTATACTTCCTACCAAGGGATGAGCTGACTGTTTTAAATGGTAGAAGGTGGAAAAGACATAAGTATTACTGTTCATGCTAAAGCATAATATAATCCTATTTATTAACATCCAGTTTGCACACTCACTTGAATGAGATAGGCCACCGGGACCAGAACAATCGTGTCCTTCTAGAGATTCTTCAAAGAAAACCATGCAGTATCGAGCAGCCAAGTTTGAGGACCTGGTATTTATGTTGCCTGTAGGAGAACTACTCTTCAAGTAGACAACCACAATGAGAGTTGTCCACCCACCCCAAAACCATTGCAAGGTCTTGACCCAGGTGAGATACTAGGACCTGATCCAATGCCCATTGAAATAGAGCTGGGAAAAAATTTTCATTAAAATAGATTGTTAACCAAAGAAACACAGTTTCAGGTTCACCAAAACAATTTGCAAAAATGGTTAGGTTTTTTTTTCATGCAAAAAAAAAATCATGAAATAGTTTTGACCAAAAAAAGAGCATTTTTTTGGAATTTTGAAAAAATCCAGATGATGTCCATATGAAAAGTTAATTGCAGTTGGTTGACTTGAAACTTAAGGTATCCATTTGGCTTCTTAATTACAATGTTTTCTGTCATGAAGCAGTGAGATCCAATAGGCAGGGCAGTAGCTGGAGAGTCAGAAGGCATGGAGACTGTTCCTAGTTGTGACACTAATCTGCTGCATGGGCATGAAGACCTAACATCAACACCTTTGTGCTCCATCTTCCCTATCTATAAAATGAAAATGATGATAGTGATTATCCTTTGGGTAAACACCCTCACCATTTACACATAAAAAGCACTGTACATGAGCTAAACGTTAGTGTTAGTAGCAATACTTCTGATCTTCAGGAAGAGGTTTGAACTTATTTCCCAGCCAACCCTTATATCCTCCATGGACTTTCAGCACAAAGATGTGTAGTTCATTTAGGATCTGTTACTTTACAGCCGGCTGCAAAATTGTGTACTGAGACATTTGATATTAACCACCAAGTTCAGCCATATTTTCTGGCATCCAGTAGGCAGTTACACTGCTGTATAATGCATTGGATTGGCTTGATCCGAACCACTTTAAGCAAAACGGTGCTAGATTTTCATTCTTTGTCTTGCATTGTTGCATTATCCATGTATAAAAAGGAAGCACGGCTCATTTTACAGTGAGATCCTGTGCCAGAATGCCCTCTATGTTAAGTGAGAATTTACACATCTTCATCAAAACTAATAGGCCTTTCTCCTTACAGCAAATAAACCTCTTCACTTCTGCGTGCTCCCTCTCCTGCCACTTCCCCAGCAATAGTATTTGGTAAAGTTCTTCAAACTGGGGCCATTACAGAAAGGGAGTATTTACTGATGTTTGGATAAGGACTAATAAGAGACCTGGTTGTGTGTCTATTCCTCCAATTCCAAAAAATCAAGTCAATATTTATATACCCAACAGTGAAATAAATCCCTTCTCCCAGGGGCAGTGAGAAATAAAATGAAGTGATTGAAACTGATTTTATGGAAGATTTTTAATTTTTTTTAAAATTTAAACCTAATTGTATAGCATGCTATTCATTAAGAAGGGATTTCACTGCAGGAGCTGCCAGCAGGGGACAAAAGCTCATTGGTCATTGTACTGTGATAAAACAGATACTGTATTTGCTTTGATAGAATGGCTTGGTTATGAGCAGTACTGGTTACACGCTACTGCAAATGAAGTCGGTTCAAGACACTCAGCATCTCTATGGTTTAGGCTGAACACTTCAGAAATAGAAATGGTTAACACTTTAGCAAGTCAGATAAAATATAAACCAATTTATCAGCATTGCTGTTGCTCTTCTGATGTAGATATCACATCCAAAGGAAATTAGGCACTCAACAGAAAGACTCTCATTGACTTCAATAGGCTTTGGATCATGCCCTGACTTTAATAAGATGTTTACTAGCATAAACCCACTCCAACCTATACCCCTCCCAAGCCGGTTGTTCCATTAAAGGGAAGCTCTTTCAGTGTAGGATTTGTTCTTTGCCCCCCAATGTCAAGTCTCCAGGGTACGTCTATCTGTTCTGTATGAATTATAAACCCTTTCATTTAAGCAATAATCAGAGCATTAGGTTCCCTGATCCCATCTCCTATGTCCGAGAAGGTAGTTTCTCAGCCAAAAGCAAATCCTACTTAGTTATACACCTGGATCAGATCCCATGCTGCTCAGTAATTCTTGGAAACAGCTTAGGCTGAAAAGTCATGGCAGCCAATGGGAGTAATTTGATGTCTGCTGCATGATTAGGATCTCTCCAATGTGATTAAGGATGGAACAAGAAACCATTTTTTCAGTTATGATTTTCCAGTCAAAAATATCTCGCTGTTTAATCCTAGATAATAGGGTCACTATTACTATAATGTCAAATCAGTTTTTAAAAGGGACTTTCTGAATTCTCCTGCTTCGAGGTATCTACATTCTTACTTGAAAGAGTTAGTAGAGGGAGATTTTTTTTCTTTTACCAAAGGTTGTTGGGAGACTCCTAAACCAGCTACTAGGTTTAGGTTATATGGTCTGTTAACATGTGTCCAGGGGGCTTCAACAAATGCCAGATCTACTTTCTTCCAGAAACGGAGCGTTCCTCTGGTTCCAGTAGAGCTGCAAAAGCTGATCCCAGCCGAAAATTTGGTTCAGAGTTTTCGAGATGCCTAGTCTTGTATATTGGTAAATAGAAATAAGTAACTAGATGCACTGATCGTCTCATAATGCCTTTTTTTTTAACAAGCGGTGCTTTGGCTTACATTACCAAAATAAAACATTAGAAAAAACCAAACATGTGCAACATCCCTATTATGTGTTAACCCCAGCCAAAAAATGTTCCCAGTCTCACTGTGATCATTTTCTTACAGTTCCTGATGGGTTGTGAGCAGGACTTCTCATGTGAGTTTCATTACAGGGCGAGGAAATTATAACTCTCCATGTGGAGAATCCAGCTTACCATTACCGCTCGTATAAATGCAGTTGATTTCTGCAGAGATGCTTCAGATTTAGCAACGGAGGAACGGAGTGAAGCATTTGGTCCCTGTGCGTTATGCTCTTTTAGCTGGGGAGTGTGCTACTCATTTGCAAGTCCCAGTGGCAACAGTTAAAGACCCAGTTATCAATTTGTAAGTTTGGTCGCTCCCTCCTTCACCCTTGAAAAGCCTCTGGGAGTCAACGAGGGTCTTGTAACTGCCTGAACAGCTTTATATCAGGGCCAAGTTTTATACCCCAAAACAGCAAGAAACAATGACACTAATCATTCTTCCAGTATTTCAACAATGAATTGCCAAAGTGATTTAACGCCAAGACAAGCTCTCATAATACAGAACGTCTCACTTGCACATCATCGAACTTTTCCACTGGCAAACTGACCTCACCAGCCTTAAGATTTTCTTTGTAAATAAGCTAAATTTACCTGTTGTCAACTTCAGCTGAAGTTTGCTGTCCCATCTGCTTTTCTCCTCCTATATTGTTCCCCCTGGAGTTCCTTTGATCTGTCATGTTAACTCCTTTTAAGCAGTTTTTAGACTGAAGAACTAGTTCCTTTTGTCTCTTCCTGTTTCGCATTGTTTCATTATAATTACCTTGCTCTGAATGGTTTAAATAGTGTTTTGTTAATTAGCAAGTAGACCAGATTCATCATAACAAGTATTGAATTAATATAATCAAGTGGAGGGGAGTAGGAGTACGTCATACTTTACTTCTTCAAAACCTGATAATAATACTGAAAATATTAATATTTTCTTAATATTCATACCAGTCAATATGTCATATGTATGAGGAGATACAAAGCATCTTTCCAGTTATGCTATGCACCAGCTGATATAGTGCACCCCATAGCCATGCCATGTCAAGTGGCAGACTTGGGCAAAATACGGCCCGTGGGCCAGATGTTGCCCGCCAGGCCATTCTATCTGGCCTGTGGGGCCCTTAAAAAATGTAGAAAATTAATATCTGCCCCTGGCTGCCTGTCATGTGGCACTCGATGGCTTGCCAAAACTCAGTAAGCAGCTCTCTGCCCAAAATAATTGCCCTCTCCTGCGCTAACTTAGTCTCAGTTTTTAAATGGTGCAGGTAACACAGGACTCAGTCCTCTCACCCCCACCCCAAAACCCCTGACCTGTCACCCCTAACCACATGATGAACAGACTGTTATAACACTCAACATTTTTAACACACCATTCCTCATAGGATCTAGAGGTGTTTTGTAATTATGAGTATGATCCTTAATTCAATGCTCTTGTGAGTTAGGTAAGTCATTTGCCCCTCCATGTTATAGATGCATGTACTGAAAGCCCCAAGTTAAGTGGCCGGATTTCCAAAAGGCATTGAGCACTCATGGCTCCAATGGAAATCCATGGGAACCAGGCATGCCCAGCACACCTCTGAAAACCAGGCCGTGAATGACTTGTCCTAGGTCACGGAGAACATGAGTGGCAGAGCAGGGGAAAGAATCCAAGAACAAGGCTTCCAGGTCCCTAAGCCCAACGATTTTCCTTAAACACCCAGGTCATTCTGTAAATTTCCAAGAGTTCGCATTTCTAATGATGGGAGGTAGAAAAACTGCGCCTGTCCAGATACAGTGTCACTGTTGAGAGTTTGTGGAGAAAGTAAACAGCTTGTCTGTGCTTCCCCACTCCACCTCCTCCGTCCTGAATTGTCTCATAATGGAAGGCCAAAAAAACCCCCACGGGAAACAAACTAGTTTCTATGCAGAACGTTCCCCCGGTGCTACTTGGAAGACAGAAAGAAGCACAAGCTTTTTCAAAGAAAGAAAATAACGCGGAGTTAAAACTTCTGTAAGTGTCAATGATCAGCATTTTACTTGATGGTTTGATCCTTTTTTTTTTTTCTTTTTGCAAACTGACAAAGACCACCCTCTCACTCGAGGAATATTAGGATGAGAGCTTGCTGAAAATGATAGATTCCAGAGTTTGCAAGAGAACCACAAAATCTTAATTATAGCTATTGACACACCAGGCACCCACTGAAGACTTAATCTTCCCTTCGCCAGAAATAACCAAGCAAAGTAAAGGTAGCAAACCAACATCAAACAACCACAACTAGGAGGTGCTTATTACAGCAATGGAGCACGAAAACACGCCTTGCCTGCCTGCACAGAACAGGGCATAAGGGAGGCAGAGCTGGAAAGAGAGGAGGCTGCCTCCTTGTGTAAAGTTGGGAGGGGGGTGGTTTCCCTTGGGTGGGTTTGCACACAGATGCCTAGCACGGGTGTTGCTGGCTATAATGATCTGTATGGCAAAAACCACCGCTGTGCAATGCAGTGGTTTAGATCTGTTCATTTCCAGACATCACATTTTCCCATTCCCGGGTTGTGCTCCCCTCCACAGTGTGTCAACGGCAACAGGAGCTTTCAGCTGCAGTGGGAGGTTTACAAGTAGTTGGGGTAAACCCAGGGAGATCCTGAACTAGTCCATCCCCTGTCTGCTCTGCCGTGCTCCTTTCAGGCCAGCACTGTTTGCTCTTAGGCTGTCCTGGCTGGCTCTTAAGGAGCAGGGCTTGTGGGAACCTTGTAGCACCCCTCTGGGCAGACTAGATGCCGCCAGCAGCTTCACATCCTGTGGTCAAATTAAAGCCCCCTCCCTCCTTATCCCCAATCCAGTGTCCCTGTCACAAATCTATACTACCCCTCCTCTCATACTTCTGTGTGCCATCATCAGTTCCACTCATGTTAATGGGTCAGGTATCCAGGCTGTAGCCATATTGGTCTAGTGCAGGGGTGGACAAAATGCAGCCCACGGGCTGGATGCGGCCCACCAGGCCATTCTATCCGGCCCGTGAGGCCCCTAAAAAATTTAGAAAATTAATATACATCTGCCCCTGGCTGCCTGTCATGAGGCCCTCAATGGCTTGCCAAAACTCAGCAAGTGGCCCTCCACCCCAAATAATTGCCTGTCCCTAGTCTAGTGGCAAGAGGAATCAGAGCTTGTTGTAGAGGCGATACCTTCTATCAGAACAACTAGATTTTTTGCAAAATAAATAAATAAAAATCTTTATTTGCTGGCTTTTGGGCACACGCATCTTTCTTCAGGCACAGGAGAAAAGATTGTAAAAGTTCTCCTAGGTAAAAATGAACGCTCACGTTTACCTAGGAGAACTTTACAATCTTTTCTCCTGTGCCTGAAGAAAGATGTGTGTGCCTGAAAGCTTGCAAATAAAGAATTTTTTTTTGCAAAAATCTAGTTGGTCTCATAAAAGGTAACACCTCTACCAGGAATTCTGACTCATCGTAATACACATTTTGTAAATGAAGATGCCATCCAAATAAACAGACATTTTCATTCAACATGGACAAAGTGGAAATGAGGCTGGAAATAATGCCTTGAAACATACATTCATGGCAAAGCTAATATATCCATATTTGCCTAATTATAATTAGAATACTTGATAGCTTTATGCATGTGTCACTTTATACAGCTAAAGGCAGCACAGATTTAATAACATTTGACCAGGGTTCTGAAAGCTCTGTACAAATAATTAAGGGCCTGATTGTCAAGCCCTTATTTATGGTGGCTAGAAATCATCCATGCAAGAAACCACACTGTAGTCACCAGGACCTGCAGGAGTAAACAGTCATCAGTGGGAATGTGTATCCCAAGCTCAGGCCTGACAACTCACAAAAGCTCCCTTCTGTGGGTGTCAGAGCCCATACAGGGGAGGCATCTGAGGTACATGGAGGTTAAGGGCCAGATTCTGTCCCCTAGTCTAGATTGTAGTTGGGAGGCCTGGCTGCAACATGGGCTAGCATTTACCTGAGCCCCTTTAATCTAACTAGCTCTGCAGAGTAAAGGCACAGTGAAAGGGGTTTATTGCAGCTGTACAACCCCCCAGACTCCAGGGTACTCACTGAAGTAGTAACCCCACATCATGCCACTATATTCACAGCTGTTGGTTACCTAGCTAGCTGGATGAAAGCCAGTTCAGCATTGTCTACACATATACTGCAATCATACCTCTAATTGTGACATGGACACAGTGTGACCCTTGGTCCTTACTGCTCAGGTAGTTCCACTGATTCCCCTGAGAGTACTCACAATGCGCTGCTACTCTTAATGAGTTACAGTGTCAGAAACTGGCTCAGGCAACTCGTCTGAGCTCCCACGGCAAATCAGTGACACAGAATGAAACTGAACTAGGAATTTCAACTCCCCGGCTAAGTACAGATGGTCAAAAAACCTCAAAGCTGAATCAATTCAATCTTCATAGATTAGTCTAAACAGTGCAGATTGAACCGATAAGCAAGTGAGCAGACATTCACTTTTGATTCTGGAAATGCAGCCACATGCCTGCAGTGGCCCAGGCCAGAAGCTGGGGGGGGAC
>NW_017729011.1:13502937-13530117 GCF_001723915.1 Gavialis gangeticus | reverse complement strand
CATGCCTCCATGCTTGGCTGGAGCAGACAGCTTGGGAATTGGGCGAAAGCTAGTCCACACACGTTTGGGAGGCATGGGGTGCAAAGTAACCTGGGGGACTGTGAGTTAACTTGAATCTGGAGGGGATCTGGGGCAGAAGTTTAATAAACTGATTTAACCTATATCAGTTAAGTCTGATACTCCATCCAGGTTTATTTTAAACAAGTTTCTGCCATTTTGAAAGCAGTTTATGTGTGCTGAACTTCAGTGTTATGGATTTGCACCAATTTCTGATCACTTATACTGGTTCATGTGTTATTTCTGTCCCTATGTCCTACTGAGACCCATAGCCTGTATTGATATGTACTATTTTACATAAGTATCTAGACTGGGGATTACAGGAACACCACTGAATTTATTACAACAGCCCCAGATCCTATATGCTTTGCTCCTCCCGTTATTCTGACATAGTACACATGATTGGGAGCGGACTATATGTGATGAAGTCCTCACCTGTTCATTTTTAGTTGAATGAAAATATTTCCCCTTGCCTCGTGGGCCATTAGCAGAGCACTCTACTGGTGGCGTTGTGTAGCGAAGCACCTCTTCATCACAGGAGTTCATCCTCTTTAGCAGAGTGATCTCATTAGGTGAGTGCCTCTGTATTCCTCCCAGGTCCCTGGGGATTTTGACACCATATCTGTTTTGTGCAAATGTGGTCACATGACCCACTTTGATCTGAGCTGTTCCCCAGCCAGCACACTGGATGGACAAAAGGCTTTTGTAAGGAGGTAACAGACTGGATTAACCCTTTTCACATTGAACTTTATGGCAGGTACCCCCAGGAAATGTATCACTTAACAGCACAGCCCAGTGCTTGTGGTATAACCTAGGCTGATGCTCCATTCTCTTGAAAGAAATCCATTTGCGGGGAAAACTGCCATCTAAGAGATGCCCAGATCTCAGCAGCAGTGAAAGTTGTGAGGAAGTGAAAGCGCAGGTGCAGCAGAGCTGTGATCTATCCAAGAGGGTGCTACACATAGAAACACTGCACACCTGACTGCAACAAAGCATTTATACTCAGGATTTCTTTAGCTGACTGAAGAAATGCAGTGAAATATCCTTAGCATGGAACAGGGAAATAAAATCTCAGTCCTAATGTGGCGGGCGATCGCAAAGAGCGCACACTGGTCTGTTTCTTACCCTGCTTACATCAGTTTTACTCCACTGTACCACCAGAATTATTTCTGATTTTACAGTGGTGCAGGAAAATGGTGTAAGCCTCACACCTCCGATACTTTGTTTAGTTATTGCTTGTTCAGCTAAACAAAGCGGCTCTTCAGATCCTAACTGACAACATTACATATACAAAGATTTTACTCAGCGGATTTGTTTAAAAATGGGCTACAACATTGGCACACGGCCTCTTAGGCAATAACAATTTGCATCCAATTTATTATCATCTCCATCTCCCCACAATAGGAACTCAGGCTACTTCTGTTTTTGTTGCTACAGAATAAGCAGCTTTGCTAACCCTCTCCATAAAAGCAGGAAATAAAGTGCTCTATAGGCAAATTCCCTGGTCGTAAAAAGAACAAAGCCAGGAACAGATTAATCTCTGGATGCTATTTTTAGTGCAGAAGTCACAGCAGAGAAGCTGTACCTTTGTTATTAAAACAGTGACATTCTCCCCTAAGAAACCAAGATGCCTTTTGTTTTTCAAGGGAATGACGTATTAAGTGGTCGGGTAAGTTAGGCTGTCTTGGAATGAGCATGGCTCACAAAGTAGCAGGGCATGCATTGATTTGGTGTTCAGTGGTTGTACAAAATAGAGGTTGAGCCTTTTGCATTGATACTATGTTGTGCAAGGGTCAAATTTCTACCTCTAGCATATGGATGTAAAGCTCCCATTGGAGTCTTTGTTTTTTTTCACCAAAGCTGGGTTAAGCCAGGGGATAGCTGCTAAAGTACATTGGAACCAAAAGAAGTCATTCATGTCTCCAGATAGTGGAAGGTAAGGGCTACATTGATCTGTGTAGAACTGGAGAGAGATGCACAGGTCATGGGGAGGGAAGAGCCTGGAGGAAGCACCAAGAGGTTCGGTGGTATGCACATGGCTTGGATGCTGGCTGTAGTTGAAGCACATCTGTAAGCAGTTCTCTTAATAAAGAGCCAATTTCATTTTATAAGCAGAGAGTCATTTCGTGCCATTACTCAGAATACGATGCATTGCAGAGAAAGGCTGCCAGCCATTTAAATTGCCCTATTTACAGCTGTGCTGTTAGCGCAGTGCTGCTCAACTTTTAGTCCTTGTGGGGCTAGTCCCCGGTTAGATTTGGCATATGTGGTATCGGTTCACGGATGTAATCCAGCATGGTGGCTCAACCGCTTGACACCATGTTCATTCTGATCTCACGCAGTGGATCCAGGCGCTTGCCCTGGCCTTAGAGGAGGGAAAACCAGGTGACCACCTGGTGCCCCACACTTTAGGGGGCCCAAATTTTTGTGGGGGGTGAAGTTTTGGCAAGGAAGTGGCTCTATTTGCATTTTAACACTCAACTGTTTATCTAATTCCCCCAAAGAATATTTAAAACCATTATACAACTGTGGCGGGTTAATATTTACCTGCGTACATACCTCTAAGGGGCCCCAAATGACTCTCTTGTCCAGGGCCCCAACAACCCTAAGACCACCACTGCTGCAAGCTGGATCCACCTGTGTGCCGACCTGCCCCTGCACACCTAATCCAGCCACTCATTAGTTTGACTCTGTGTGCCAGCCTCACTGAGCACTGGCACCTAGCATGCAGGACCATGTTGTCTGACCTGTCTGAAATTTGGCAGCAGGGGAGCTGCCACTGCTCCCCCACTCTGAAATTTTCAGACCCATGGGCCAGATGGCATGGCCTCGCACACTGGAGGTATAGACCCCTGTATGAGAGTAACAATTAGGTTGATTCCAACTGATGTGTGGGGCCAGGAACTGAAAACCAGTAAAGGAAATGCCCAGTGCAAAGGATGTGAAATAATCTAGGATGATCCAGTGAGTATCAGACATGACTAATTTTATTTACAGATTCTGCACATGCTAATCAGAAGCCAGGAGCCTTTGATACATCCTACCGATGGGAATGGTCAAGCCCCAAACAGGCATTAGAAAGAGCAAATGAAATTGTAGGCACTACTACTCTTCAAAACAGCTGGAGCTCCAGCGTGGTGCCTCAGAAGCAGTCCTGCAAGGACACTCATGCAAAGCCAGCAGCTCATAGCACATTTTATTTAAACCAGGGCTCGTAGTAGCTGCAGAATATCTGATAAGGAGCAAACAGGGCTGCCAACTCCCATGAATCTGGAGCCTCGGGAATCCTGTGATTGTGAGAGTCTTTACTTCTTTTAGAAGAAAATGGTACACTTCCAGCAGCCGTACTTGCAAAGAACAGCTTGAAAATCCAACTTGTAAGGACTTAAAAGCTGAAAGGAAAATAAAAACATCCAGGATTTATTTACTTTTTCAATCTTAATATTTCTGGGCACTCACTCACTGGGATCTGTGTCGGTATTGGTATTACTGAGCATGCAAGCTACAGGAAACCAGTATGAGGCTTCCTGCCTCTTAGGCAGGGGCAATGAACAGAAGAGCCAGGAGAGCCCTAATGGTGGGCTATCCGTAATAGCCAGGAAAGGCAGTAGAAGGGGGGAGCATCTCCTGTACTTTCCTGTCCTGATCCCTCTCCTCCGTGCTGGTGGAAGCTGGGAAAGCCACAGATGATTCATTCCCAGGATTTTGGGTTTATTTGTTCCTATTTTGGAACTCGTTTGCTAATCCAGCCAGCCCTGAGGAAAGCATCTCGAATTCAGAGTGTGTTCACAATTTTTATTCTGCCTTCCTGACTGGTGAATTCACCCACTGGCTTATATGTACACCGTCCTAAAGCATGCAAAAGTGTTACGTAGAAATCATTCAATAGAACCAACTCTCAGGGTTTAATCACAAGTCTTGAGATCTTTGGCACTTTGCATCATGCTTCAGCTTCAGAAACCAAATGAATGAAAACTGAGATCTTCTAGTAATAATAAAAATCATGATAAGATGTTTCTATCAGTTGTGGATAAAAACTTGAAGGGAGACCCTACCCCCACAAATATTCTGGCCCCAGAAGACAAATCAAAGGACCAATGTTTTTATTTTCTTTTTAAGCACAATTGGGATGTTTAAAATGAATCTCATCAGTGTGGGGTTCTAATTCATCTCTTGTATGTTCGCAATCTCCCATGTTGGTGGTCCAGTACACTGGATTTTCAGCTGAGGCGGTGATTAGTGAGGAATCCTGGAAAATTGCAAAGTTCCTCAAAACACCTTGCTCATTGCAATGCAAATCAGCGCAGGCTAATTAATTTTGTTCCTATTACACCTGCCATACTGACATATGTCAAACGGCAAATTTAAGCTGTCATTTATGGCACTGCAGAGTTTGGACCAGTGACTTCTATGGGAGATGCACCTCAGATTCAAGCTGCACTTGGCACCATTTGCTGGTATCCTGGCACCTGCATTTGGCTATTTCATTAGCAGCACACTGACTTTTTCCATATGGGTGCCTTATATTTATAAATCTTTCATATTTATATATCTTTCTTAAGTTGTTCTCAGACAAGGACAAATTAGGTACAAGGTTAAAGGCCTGCTTTCTGTTTCTCTGAAATTGTGCTTTCCATTGAGACTGAGCATTTGATTCCTAATCCATTGCTTTATATTGTAAAATATCAATTGTCAGTTACTCCCACCTTGGTCCAGGATTTATTCCCTGCATACAGCTTGATTAGGGATTGCCGTAGATACAAAGGCACTTGCAACTAAACCCTACAGCAGGGTGTAATTTGGAGGATTTAAAAATCACCAGCTCAGTTTTCATCAGGCAACACAGAAAGAGGCTGCTGATGGTATGAAATGTAACATTACTGGCAGTAAATGTGTAACCCTCACACTGTGGGTGTGAAGATCAGCACTGGTGGTGTTTACCTTTGCAGGAAAATCTTCTCACAATCATTGGCCCTCTGCAGGGCAGAGAAAAACCCAAGTTAATGAAGTCACCACCCCACAGTGATTTATGGGAGTAAAGTGGGCTGCAAAACACCCACTCGCACTGTTGCATATGCATGGAGAGGTGCCAGGATGACAACCCTTTATATATCGCTGATTAATTTGGTTATAACGTGCAAATCTACCCTGCTTCAACCTTTTATGGGTCAAAGACAGGAAAGAAATGCATGCTTAGTGTGCTACAGCTCCTTGGGAGAAATTCAGGACAATGGCTCGTGGATCAGACATCACAGCAGTTGCAGTGTCCACACTGGGAAATGTGACCACGAAGTACAATTTTGCTGTAGGAGTAAGGAGGGGCAGTTTTGCTTTATTCATTCCCAGGTTAGAATCACACCAAGAAAAAGTGCTGGGAGGCTCAGGGAAGTGATTCTGGTCTCTTGGGAAACAGGCCACTGTGTACAGGAGATGGGGCAGGTTTCAAACATTTGGGTTAGAATATCCATCTCCCCCATCTTTTTTATGGTACGCAGGTCTGAGACACCAGAAAAAAAGTATGTGCGCAGGTATCAGGTCGCTGAATCCGAGGGAAATTCAAACAAACAATTCAATGGAAACCCATGCGGTTGGTGTGTCACGGTCCTATTCCAAATGTGAGAGTTTCTGCTATGCTTGATTTAAGCCAGAAGCAAGACCTGTTGACTCTTTTAGATAAACTTGAGGAGGAGAGCATGGTGTATGCCACACAACGGCACCTCTAAAGCAGCTGGGAAATGGAGCAAGAAAAAGAAAGTGGGATTTGATGTTCAAAATGTTGTATTACAGGGTGGTGAAAGAGCAGTCTTGCCCTCTTTTGTTTGTTATAATCTGCAATTCTGGTTCCCCCCCATGAAATGTCCAGAAAGCCTTTGCATGGCCAGGTGATTTATCAGTCCATTATCTTACAGTTTTCCTTCCCCCCCAAATTAATAACATTTTTCATGATATAAAACACATCAATTTCACGATGTCCCTTTATGTGTTATTGTCTTGTATTCTGATGCACCAGTAATGTGAGGAGATCTAATCTGCCCCTGTAATTTTCCAGAAAGGAAGAAATGACAGGCTAAAGACTGCCATTTCAGCAGTCAAACCAAATGCTCCCCTGGCCATAATTTATTCATTCAAAGAAGATCCAGTTGCAGCAGCCGCTGGGTTGGCTGAGGCGGCACAAGGAGGACAGATGCCTTGTGTAAGTGACTCCGACTGGATTAGAAGAATCCCCGTTCTCATCTGGCTTCCCTCCTTGGGTTCGAACCACTAGACCACATGGGCTTTGGAATGAATGATACTTTCACGGAACAGACAATCCAGCTCAGCCTCCCACATACTGTGCCTCTGACTATGTTAACCAGTAGTATTACCACAGGACTTCACGTACTGTATTTAGTAGCCTTCCTACGCTGAGCCTGTTCATACCACTTACCAAGCAGAGCATGAAGGTAAAAGCTAACAACGCTGCGTTCTGTGTAATTCTGGCACTGCCCTAGACTCCTAGGGCATATTCTGAATTAGTTCCTGATGGATGCATCTACACAAGACATTTACGGTGCAGTTGCCTAATTAGCTGCAAAGTAAATGTTGCGCATGTACACATGCGCCCTTGTTAGGCCGGAGTAAACAAATTTACTCTGCAACGGAACAGTACCTGTAAAAACTCTGCAGCAGTGCATGTGTAGATGCTGCTCCAGCTGGCTGGGGCACAAAGGCGTGTCAGTGTGGGGGCTGCCTGCTGGCTAGGCCTCCGCTGAAGCACCCTCATGCCCCAACCAGACCCTCTGCAGCACATTCAGCCAGGGGAAGTAGCCCCAGGTTAGCAGGGTGCCCTGTCCACTGGGGCTGCTCTGACCCAGCTCAATGTGCATGAATAAACTCCGGTGCTTATTGCTCCAGAGTTTATTGCTCCTGGGCACATGTTCAAATGGCGCACCCGGGAGCAATAAACTCTGGAGTTTATTCAGGCGCATTAATTGCACGTGTAAACACACCCTGTGGGATCCAACATGATCTAGAATGCCGATGACTAACTATGCTTGTGGCTTTGCCTCTGAGTGTCAGATGATCCATATTTTCTTCACCTTTTGCATTGACCTCTGACAGAATCCAGGTGTTTCTTCATGCAGAGGGCTTGGCTATAATGGGAGTATGTATGGTTTCTTACTGATTTGCTCAGGTTAGATCCAAAAAAAAAAATCCATCAGGTGGCCGTGGATTTTTTAGACTCCTTGGGTTAAATCCAGAGGTCGTGTAAAGTGGTGAAGTCTGCACATCATGAGTATAAGGTTTCTGGGCAGGAGGGATTCCAGGCAGGTATAACTTACACCTGGCTTTTAAATAATGTGAGGGGTACTTGAATTTATGCATCCTCTTTGATAGCTACACTCTCCCATTGATTGTTTTTTCCATCATGTTCTTTTCTGTCAACTCCCCCCTCAGTCCTGGAAGTTACTTGTGATTCTTTTACACCTAGGCTAGGTACAGATCTTCATAAAGCTCAAGGAGGAATTGATATGTTATGTGGTTTTCTGTAAGCGGCGTAATTTAGATTAGTAGTGAACAAAAGCCATATTTGCCCTCTCTGGGGAGGGAAGGGCAAACTTAGACCACGTTCTGCCATTTTTAAACCAGTCTGTGTGTGCCGAACTTCTGTTACGGGTATAGACTGGTTTCTGATCACGTATACCGGTAAAACTGTGGTCTCTGTACTTGGCCCTACCCCCCAGCACAAATTTTACACAGCTCTGCACATTTTCTTCTGTCCTAGGAAAGCTTACCGAAAGAAATTCAGTCAGAAATGTATTCTTTGTATTAGTCAAGATTGTCCCTGAATACATATGGCAGACAAAGCAGAAATGAGATTGGCCAAAGGTTACACAGAATATCAGTGGCAGAACTGGGAATAAGAAAGAGGAAGACCAACTGTTTGCCTGTGCTGTAGGGGGCAGGAGCCCATGGACTAACACTGAAACAAAGCAGAGTTAGATCAAATACAAGACAATTTAGCAAGAAACCATAGAACAAGATTGCCTAGGGAAGTTGGGAAACCTCCTTCACTGGAGGTTTTCAAGAGGTGGCAGCTCAGGCATTTGTCTGAGAAGGTATAGAAATAGCGCATCCTGCAGTGGTGCAGGGCGTTGGACTAGATGACCCTTGAGGTCCCTTCCAGGCCTAGGAGTCTATTATTAGGATTCACATCCTCCAGTTCCTAGCCCAGTGTCCTAAACTAGATTAGGCTGCCAAAGGATGGAACTAATTGGAAACACAAAATAGAAGGAAAATCCTTCTCAGTAGGCTTTCTTTTTAGCAGATTGAAACACCTGTAAAAAAAAAAATAATTTTTTTTAGGCCACTCAAGCTTCACCTGTATTTTATCTCTATTCTGTTTGAGCAAGTCTGAATTGCTGGTAAATCTCTCCAGTTCAGACAGGATTTTGAGTAGTCCCTGCATTGAAATCCAAATCAGCAATGAATTAGAAACCAGAGTGTGTTCATCCTACCATCACTGAATTAAAGCTAAGATAAGCAAGAACAAGGAAGAGACCCTCCTCAGTTACGTGTTCCAGAGGATGCACTGACCCATGGATTTCCTGTTATTTGTGTCCAGACATAATATGACTCAAGCCACTTTAATGCTGAATCGAGTTCTTTTTATTCCAGATGTCCTTTCTGTTGAGTTTCTCCCTCTTTTATACCCATGACACAACTTCTCCTCCATCCCTCTCACCAGTAGCAAGAATTCATGCTTGCTCAGAAGGAATCTGACTGCCTTCTGTTCTGTCCCTAAAAAAACAACACACAATCTCTGGTTTTCCTTTCATTGAGTTTTTCATGTGCCAGCCTGGAGTAATCATCGGCTAATAATACCACATGAAAACAAAAAGGTACTACTACGGATTTAGGGAAATCCCCAGGCTCTGTCTAAGAGCAAACAAATTTCTAATATAAAAACTGGATTGCAGGATAGAAATTCTTTCCAACGTAATAGTTTCCCCAGATTGGTTTGCTTACCATTTTACCATGTCTGGCAATTAGAAATCAGCAGAGGCAAGCAAATGAGCAGACATTACCTAGATTTTTATTCCAAGGGAAGAAGTGTTCTCTCTGCAAAGGGCCTGCCATTCAGAGACTCTCTTCCCTCACCCTTGCTCTGAAAGCCTCTGCTCGGTGACCTCCAGGGAATATTGCAAAGCCTATTTGTTTATCCAGGTTTTTCCTGAGGGGGCTGATTAAGTGAAGAGGGCTCTTGCCTTTCTTTGAGGTTGGGGGGAAGAGAGTTATTAGACTTGTGCACACTGTTTTTCAATGCACTCAGGCTGCATGCACAGTGTTTTTACAGCAGTTATTTCAAGTGCTGGTACAGATGCAGGGTATAATTGGGAACAACATGCTGATGTAGCCTTGCTAGTGACATTGTTCCATCCTTTTATTGGGAAGCAGCATTGTTCAGTGACTAGAGGATGGGGACCAGAGCCTGAATTCCTGCGTTTTCTATCAGCTTTCTGAGTCATTTGGGTCTCAGAAGTCCAGCTCTTCAGAAGTCTCAAGCACCTCCACCTCCTGCTAAAGGTGTAAGAGATGAAGGTGATCAGTGCTGCTCAAAGCTAAATCATTAATCCTACCCATTAGTAGAGTAAACAGAGAGATTAAGGCAATACTGATTTAATCCACAGGGCATAAGAGATTACCACTTTGCATTCTTAAGTGTTTATTTCACTGGCAAGCATCATAAGGTTCCCTACAATGCTGTATACATACCTAAGAAAGTCTTAATGCAAAGTGAAGATATTTGCATGTAACCACTATTCACTAAAAGACGTCATTCTTAGAACAGGAAGCCCACGCTATTCCTAGAGGGGAACGATTAAATAAACAACCTGCCTACATGGCTGGTAGGAACCGTCCCTTGGTAGAATTTGGGCCAAACAGAAAGTATCACACCATCTTCTAGAAAGCAGGCGGATGTTAATTGTCCCAACATTTGTATTTCATTACTTCTGTGAGCTGTCAATCAAGCTCCATAGCAAGAAAAATAAACACTGAGATTTCTTACCCCTCCATTATTTCAATCGGAAATTAAATGCTTTCTACCTGCCAAGCTGTCATTTCAAACTTTTCTGCATTTCCCCTGCAGAAGATGACAGCATTGCTACCACCTAAAAAAGTACACACAGTTGAATTCCCTTCTCCAGTTTAGGGGGAAGGAATTATACCTTTTGTGGCCAGGGACATAAAAACAGTCAGGTCTGTGCAGATAATTAAAGGGGAGATTAGGTTTTAGACCCAGTAGAACCTCTTGCCTTCTCACGGACCACTAGGGCTCCTTTTGTGAACAGGTGAGTAGCTAAACATAACTGTAGGATTCAAGGATGGCATAGCATTAGGAGAGCTTGGCTTATCTGACAAGGCAGCTCAGAGAGAGATTTTTTATGCTAATACTTTGTAGTTAATGAGTGTGTCTACACATGCATTTATGTGGCTTAAATTTACTGCACAGTAAGTGGGAATAGGCCAGCATCTACATGTGTGGACATTAAAGTGCATTAACGCTGTGTGTGGCCTGATTTGGGACTAAAGTTAGTCCACACACAAACTGTTACTGTGCAGTAAGGCACCTACATGTGCATTAATATGCAGTAACTAATCTGGCATAAATTTGATACCTGCATAATCCAGGTATCAAATTGATGCTTAAGTCAGTGTAAGTAAATGCAGGAATGCGCATATGTAGACACACTCAGTATTCTGTAACAATGTCAACAGATTCCTATCAAACTTCAGCCGAGAAGCTGGGAAAAAAGGCTGGGGTGGTGCAGCAAACTTGTTGAGTTTGACTATGTAGCTAATCCGAGGTGGGCAAGCAGTAAGGTTTAAACCCTTGGAACCTTAGAACTAAAATCATGAAGTGCTAAGGGCCAGATGTTTAAAGATATTTAGGTGCCTAACTCCTAGTCAAATCACGAGGAGTTAAGTGTCTAGACACCTATAATAACATGGCCCTGACTCCCTTTGACAGATTTATAAACGTCTCATGCAGACCAACCACTAGAGACTCCTATCCCTCTCCATGGATTTCAGCCACGCTGTTTCAGCCTACATATATGTATATTAAAGGCTACACATCTGTTCTCTTCTAAGCAAAAATTGCCTCCTTTCCTCCCACACAAGCAATGGGCAGTGCATTCTGCGGGGATAAGTGACAGAATTCATCCCTTGCCCACTGAGAGGTGGTGCAGCGCAGCTTGTCCACGGCCACAACTCCACGCACCCAAATAGCGACTACACCCACTCCACACTGCCAGTGCTGCAACTTGGCTCAGAGTAAGCACAAATTTAGTCTTCCTGCCTTACCTGAGACCAGCCTCTTTGAACCTCCTCCGCAGTGCATGAGCCATTCCCCTTGTACTCCATCCCTTTGTGCTGTTCTTTGCATTTAACAGTTGCACAGGCTTTTGTTGCTTTAATGCTATCTCCATCTTAGCACTATGTAACCCAGAAACCAGTGTTAGGTGTATGCTGTGGCCTGATCTGCTCCCTGTAGTCTGGAGCCTCATCTGTTAAAACGGTGGTTGGCTTGAAGCCCCTGCAGCCAAGTCCCACATTGTTACGCAGCAGTAGCTCCTCTTTGCATCCTTGATGAGTGTCGGTGTGGGAGGTAACTGGTGCTGATGGGCTTCCATACTTAGGTGGATTTCACAGTTCAGGCCTGAGAAGTTTCCCATTAAATTCAACGTAAACCTTACTGGTAGTGTTTAATGGGATTCATGTCAGGATTTCAATGATCGGGATCTTAAATAGGTTTTTTTTTGTTTGCTTTCTAAATAAGGCATGAGCCCAGCACTTTAAGCATAACTTCCAGCTAGCAAACACTTGTGTTGTGTGAGAACAGAGGTATCTGTCCATTTTCTGTCCTGGTACCAGCGAGCTAAGCGGGCATTGGAGCAGCACCCCCAGGCAAAGCCTTGTCTCTGGAATTTCTCAGTTCCCAGGATTGCACGGTGGCATTTCTCCATAGCACGCTCGCTTACATAGAGTTCATAGATTTCATAGACATTAAGACTGCAAGGGACCTCAGAAGATCATCAGGTCCAGCCCCTACCCCAGGGGCAAGAAGTCAGCTAGGGTCAAAGGATCGCAGCAAGATAAGCATCCAAATGCCTCTTAAAAAGAGTCCAGAGTTGGTACTTGCACCACCTATGGAAGGAGTTTATTTCAGGCCTTGAGGGGCTTGGACAGTAAAGAAGTTTTCCTTATGTCCAGCCTAAAATGGTGTTGAAGGAACTTGTGACCGTTGGACCTTGCCATCCCTTGGGGTGCTCTGGTGAACAGGTGTTCCCCCAGATCCTGATGCACATCCTTTATGTACTTATAGGCTGCTACCAGGTCCCCCCTGAGCCTGCGCTTTTCCAGGCTGAAGAGTCCCATGGCTCTCAGCCTTGCATTATAAGGCCTATTTTTTTCTCTTCTGATTATGCATGTGGCTCACCTCCAGACTCTCTCAAGCTTCTCCACATCCTTCTTGAATTGTGGAGCCAGAATTGGATGCAGTACTTCAGCTGCGGCGTCACCAAGGCTGAGTACAGTGGGAGGATGACATCCTGAGATTTGCTTGATTAGCATCTATGGATGCAAGCCAGCGTTTTATTTACTTTACCAGATGCAACATCGCATTGGTGGCTCATGTTCATCTTGTGGTCAGTTATGACCCCCAAGTCTCTTTGGCCATGGTGCTAGTGAGCATAGCACTGTCGAGCCTATAAGCATGCTGCAGGTCTTCCCCCACCCCGTCCCCTCCGAGGTGGAGTACCTTTCATTTTTCTGTATTGAAGGTCATCAGGTTTGTATCCACCCACTTTCTAAGCCTATCCAGGTCAGCCTGGATCATGAGCCTATCCTTGGGTGTGGAAGCTCTACTCCAAAGTTTAGTGTCGTTGGCGAATTTGGCCAGTCCACTTCTAACACCGGTGTCCACATTGTTAATAAAGATGTTGAAGACCAAGAAAGCAGTGCATAGAATCCACCACCGTTCCCATGCCTGCCGAGTGGCTAGCTGATCCTCCTTACTTAATCTTTCCAGAGACATTTATGTCTGCTAGAAGAAACTTGGTTTCTATAGTCCTAGAAATAAATGCCAACTCCTTTGAGGCAACAAAGAAGACACCTAATACCCTCAGTTGCTTTTTAGCCTAGCATAGGAGCACACCAACTGCCACCTTGGCTGACTTTGATACCCCTCTCCTTGTCCCCCCATCTTGATTTTTCCCCCCACATATTTTACTTTATTTTCACATATTGATTTTCTTCTAGGATGGAAAGTTAAACCTATAAAACACACAGCTGTTGTACATGATTTATGCCGTATGTCAGAATTAAAATGAGCCGTGTTCACTGTTATTCTCCATGGGATGACGCAAGAGCTATGCAGAAGGGTCGTCTTATTCACGACAGCTTAGCTCAAGGTCTCCCTTGTCTGACATGAGTAAATTTGGATTTTCCCTTTTGCCCCTTGGCAGTCTTGAGTGTGGGACTGTTTGGGTACCAAAGGACATTTGTACTATACAAGGGCCAACTTCTAATCTGTACTCCTCTCAATGTCATGGGGGAGGGGTGTCCAGGGTATACAGATTTAAAATCTGGATCTAATCCAACCTCTGTTGCTTTGGGTCTGGGTCAGAGCCAACCTTTTAATGGGCCGAATTTTCCAACTTTGGTCAAAATCTCATCAGAAGAGTAGATTTTAGGAGATTTTCAACCATCTTTGTAAAAAACAAAGCAATTCTGGGGGGAAAAAAGAAATTTATGAGATTTGCTTCTTCTAATCTACACCTAAGAATAAATCTAGTCTCAACATCACTTCCCTTAAAAAAGGCCAAAGCCAAGCAAGAATTTGTTAGGAAATAACTTCCTACAAATTCAATCTTTTTCTACTTGCCAAAAGTTTGCTGGTAGATGGCAACTTCCTCGTCTCCAATTATTCAAATGAATCATACGACTCTGTGAATGCGCGTTAGCGTCAGAATTCAGTATTCACGATTTGAAGTTCAAGATGCAGGTTTACACAAGTTCAAGAATGGGTTACACAAGTCACACAGTCTTAACTCTGTTGGCCAAGTGGATAAAGGTAACTTCTCCAAAGAATGGCTTGAGAGGCGTACCTAGGATTTGAATCTCTCAATGGAGAAGGATCAGAATGAGGGAATTTTAGAAAGTTGAATAATTCATTCCTCTCTGTGCCAAAAAAGCCTTGCTGGGGATGGTATTTTGGAAAAGTCAGAGTCCTATAAGGAATCTTTATAGAGCGATGTTCTGCTGCATGCAGAGTTGTGAGTGTAGTGCTTTTTTCCACAGCACTCGCACAAGCCTGTTACATGTACATAATCCTAGCTACTAGAAGTGCCGACAGAGCTTTTTCAGTCTTGTTCAGAGCTGCAGCTGAGAGCTTTGGGAAACCAATGTCAAGGATGCATCTAAAAGCATCGCGTGCTACAGAGTGCAGGGCATGGTGGCACCTTTTAGACTAATTTCTTCAGAAATGCATTATCTATAAGGTGCCACTCTTCCCTGCCTTCTGCCTTATTCAGACAAACATAACTAACTCCCTTTCTCTAATCATATGGAACAACTGCTGTCTACAAGCATGTATGTGAATAGATCTAGTCTGGTCACTCATACCAACGTAAAAGGATAGCGAGGAAAAAATGCAACTGACCCACTTCCTTCTACAAAAAAATGGTGATACTTCTGGAAAATCTCTCCTCCTGGCTTCTACCCTCATCTGAAACACAATAGCATCATTTGAGAAGGTGACACCAGGTGGTGCTATTACACAGAGCTGTGCAAACCTCTGCATTTTCCACTGGCTGGATGAATGTAGGAAAAAAAAAGTTTTGGGGAAAACTCCAAAATGTCTCGTTCAGTTTTCAGAACTGGTTTTAATACTTTTTTTAAAATGCTATGATTTGGAAAACTCCAAAATAAAATACAATTCTAAGCAAATAAACAGCTTCTGAAAATATCAGAAAGAAACATTAGGGCGTTTGCCTTTTGTTTTGTTTTTCATTGAAAATATCTGCCAAATTGGATGCAGATTGGCCAACTGAAAAGAGCACTTGTTGGTGAACCAAGTATTCATCTAAGAAAGAGTCATCCAGCTCTGCTGTTAGGCTTCCAGGTTCTTCCTCTCAGTGTGCAATGAAGTCCTTAGTTTGGGCAGAAACTCTTGGGGTGATGCCAGTTATCCGCGCTTCAAAGTTTTGTATAGATGCAGCTGTGCTAGTATCCATTTTCTCCCCTCCTTGATCTCTGCTTACAATCAGTTCTTGGGACAGAGCTGTTCCACAGGACCCAACTGGACCAATATGCCTGAAAGAAGGGATTTCTTACATCTCTGTTCTAGGACAGGCTTATTTGTTTAAGTAAAAGAAGCTACCCTTAATGCCCTATGGCATTTTAATCCAAATATGACTTTTTAATTTAAAGGGTAATGTACTTTTTTGGGGAAAAGAAGTGGTGGGGGGGAGGATTTGAGAGAGAATGGTGCAAATAAGCCAACTGATGAAACATACTCCTTAATTTTAGGACCCGAAGCTACTCCAGTACTTCTTCAGTAAGGCAGGAGGGATCATAACACAAAAAAGAGCTGGCGCAGCTGGAATGAAGGCTGAAGTGGACAGAGGCAGCAGAGATTCCTCAGTTCTTAGTGTTTATACTTGGTTTTAACATTTGTGAAGCCAAGAGGTAAATGAACGGACACCAGCATCAGTAGAGCAGCATGTCTGTTTTGTAGCTGGGGTCAAAGTGCCTTTCCAAGGACTGCCATGCATCCTGTCCATTAACTGACACAAATCCTCTCCCCGCTGCCAAGCCTTTCTATTTTTTTCTATTTTCACAGCAATCCATTTGCAGCAGAATTGCCAAAGGCCTTTTCCTGACACAGGGCCATTGGTTACAGAGAACCTGATCACTCTGCGCTGGGGTGTGGGCCAGGGTAACATTAAACAAAAAAAAGTCAGATTTCAGAGATTGCTATTACCTAACCCCGTGCCATTAAGCAGAGGTGGTTGGGCAAAGTTTTCTAAGCACCTGTCATTCTGCTTCAGCTGCTGCACATGGAGCTAAACCTGTACAGCTACATAGAGAAGACAGGATTTCCATGGACGGTAGAGCAGCCAAGGAAGGGCTCTTTCAACCTCTGAAAAAAGATGGCTTATGTTATTACAATCCACTGGAAAGAAGAATGCAGTCATCACTTGAACACAAACTTTTCCGAGTAGCATCTGAAAGATTTTTGTATTTGCATCCTCAAAGAGTTTAAAAACTCAGGACTGTTGAATGTCTGCTTGGCTACTTAGTGATGAAGTGCTGCTTACTTAGACACGCAGCCTTTCTGAGTTCAGTACATCCATCCAGGCAACAGATTTTTTTATTGAGTCAGTTTGTTTAGAACCACAGTAAAGTTTTGTAACAAACCCTGCAACCTTTGTGTCTGATGTCTGTCTCAAAACTCAGCCCAGGGTCACAAAATCCTTCCCAGGGACTTGGACCAGGGGTCACGTGAGCCTTTAGAGCTGCAGTTGGTTTAGAGCTGGCAACATCGCAGGGTTTGTTCACACATCCCAAGACATGTGGCATATTTCTTAAGGCTTCGGCTCGCAGAATCCGGTGCTTACGCGAAAAATCTGTTTCTAGTCCTTGGGGATACGGAGCAAAGCTTGAAAACATGAATCCCTAAAGGTTTGGAAGCAAGAAAGCAAATAAAGTGAACACAAAACGTTAATAAAGTGAAAGTAAAATGTTATCATTTTTAAAAATGTTGTGGTTTCTCAGGACGTGACTTCATATCTTTAAACATTTGGGATTAACCGTCCGGGGATGCTTTTGGATCACAGTTATGCCAAATCTGACAGATTTGCCACAGAACCCTGATACCGGTTTGTTTGTTCTGACATTTGGGATGCAGCCAAAGAGAAGTACAAAAGGGCACAGGGGTAAAATAAAACAATAGGAAAATGTGTTGAAATCCTGTCAGTAAAAAAAAAATGGAAATGTTCCTTCTCGAAACAGAGCCATGCTCCAAACGTCTGATCCCTATCCAGAGTTTGAAATCCACCAAATAAGTCGGGGCTATTCAGATCCATCTTTTTTTGTGTGCCCCAGAACAGGTACCAGGATTCGACGTGGAATACAGCTGCAGGTTGGACCCACTCACCCACGGGAGGGGGAGCACTGGATTTTAAGCCCCATCTCTAACTTACAAAAGTATTAAAACAATTTGTGGGGGAAACCCACAACCAACACAGCCAGGAGACTCACTCCAGATATGCTCCAGAACTGCAGCAGCAGCTTTCCCTGAAGTCAGTTTAGAAACAGTGGCTACAATTTAGGCCTTTAAAGAGAGTCATACCTGTGATTGCTCTTTGGCTTCACTAACATCATTTGCTTTCCAGTGCTCAGATTATCTTGCTCTTTTCATCCTTTACTTCTTTTTTTCTCTTCCCCCTTCACAGTAGCTCTTTCATCTGTTTTCAGTGGGTGCTGCTTTACCTAATTAATTGAGGACTCAACAAGTGCACTTTCTAATTAAAGTAAATAAGCCCCAGCTTGGAACAGTGGCCTGCAGTGTTACCCAATGTTCCTTCCTCAGGAACAGGATATCGCAGGCTCCACCTCTTCTGTTCCAAGTTAATGGATTAAACTAACAGAGCACAGCAAAAAGGCTCGGGGAGGATCATTTAAAAAGGATTCTGGAATCTGCTGCGGTGGGAATGGGCTGATCATTACAAAGACGTTTAAAGGGACCTGACCCTCAGTGAATGAAGTAAGTAGAAACAGGCTCGAGACATCTGGCAAGTTAACTGAGCCTCCAAGTCTGAAGTTAGGCTTGAAATCTGGAGACACTTGTACATAACTGCCATCTTGCCAGGATGTGAGTCTTCCTGTCCTGCTGCACACCGTTCTCTGTGTTTGATCTTGCTCACTGTAGAAAACATGTCATTAATACACTTGTGAAACAGGTAGAAGGGACAGAGGCTAGCACAGGCCCTTACTCCAGTCCTAGGCTCTTTAGGTTTCTGGAACGAATTAATTCCCACAGGGCATGCTCTGAGGCACAGAACCAGATTTGCAACAGTCCCACATTCCTGGCATGTCCCAAGAAACATGAGTGAACCCACTTCAAGGGCATTTCCCCTCTCCCCGTCTCTTGACTGATGCCTCAAGTCTTTGGTTCCTAACGAGGCTGAGTGTGATTTTAGGGAAGATGCTGCCAGATCAAGGTTCCCCACTGCATCTTAGGTTTTGTGAGTGCCCTATCCATGAAACTACAATGAAGGGATCTTGACACAATATTGATAATACAAATATTCAGTGTAATTAATTTTTTTTTACAACTGGAGTGGAGATTATTACATAATACATTTCATCAACACAACACTCTGAACACAAGTCATAACAAACCTATTTAATTGAGAGACATATTATGAATATATAAGGGCAGATTTTCGCACCAAAATAAATTGGAGTCAATGGTCAATCCATTGCTCCTACCCCTATTTCTATAATCAATATTCATAAGTTGGAGAAAGAACAAAGTTTTTAATAAGTTGAAGAAAGAAAGAGGTTTTTAACATTGAGCTACATTCTAGGTTTAAAATCTGGGACCCCCTAAAATGTAGGGCCCTGGGCGGTCACCTGGTTTGCCCTCCCCTAAGGCCACTACCGCCTATAGTCTCCCACTCTCCTGGACACTAGACAAGCAGTGAAAAAAGATGCATTTTCCACACTCTGTTCCTGTCACCGATAAACATTGTTCAGAAAAGGTCTCATTCCTCCTGGCAAAATGAATTTAAATTTATATAAATGCTGGAAAACAAACACAGTGGGCAGGGAAGATCTAGAATCAGCCTGCCATTTTAAACATAAGATTCATATTCATTCTAGATGCCTGCTCATAGATCCTCATTCTCATCTGCAGAACTTAAACCGGGAATCCATCCATCCTCAAAACTTGGTTTAAGTTTGGATCTGGTTTCTAACTTAGCAGTGACAAACCACATACATGTTTGTCATATGCTCTTTGATGCAACTACCCCTTTCATGTACAGCTACTTCTGGACAGTGTTTAACTAGAGAAAAGTTGGATGCACAGATGTGCTGCTTATAATAAATGTGTATTTTTGACCATTTTTAGAAGAATGAAAATCAGTTTCTAAGCTTGAAGCTGTCACAGTTGTTGTGCTGTGTTTCATCGTTTCACAGAACAGAGTGCTCTTTCTTTAGATGCGGGCATGCTCCAAAGCTCCCAGAATTACATTTCAAGATTTATGGGTCCATTTGTCTTTCCATTGTGTTGCATTACACCCATAAATAAATTATAACTCTCTTGAATGCAGGCAATCCTGGCTGCCTGGATGACCAGAGGAATGAAGTCGCAGAGTAGACGGTACAGAATACATTCAGGATACGTACTCATAACACCCATAGAACAAGCCACTGCTGCTCTTTGTTACTTTGTTAGCACTTTCCCCTATGTTATTAATTCATCTAAGAACCTTTTCAGATAATGTTTTAAAATAATAAGCCTTCTCTGTTGAACAACTTCCTATTTATACAACTGGAGACTTAGTAGGACTTAGAGGGAAATAATGAATGTCCACAATGGGCTACATCTCTCGTTTGCATATTTTTATTCCTCTCTTGCCAAAGCAGTAGGCTTTTCATACTCCCTTCCTCCCCGCCTGGCACTCTGACCACTCGCAGGACAAGTCACCAGTCTTCGTGCCCGCCACTAGGTGTTGGCATCTGGTCATTGCTTTGCTGTCCTGAGCTGATCTTTATATTCCACAAGACTAGCCCCAAATATATTTCAGCTGACTCGGTGGCCTTTCTATTAAAATCTAAATGAATCACCATCAGTTTATATAGGGAGAGAGGGAATCACAAGTTGCTGCTTATGTCAGGCTCTGTTTGTCCAAAAGGCCAAAATATCCACCCTTGCTTGGGTGTTTTAACCACTAGCATCACCAAAAAAAGCCTACTTCAACAGCGTGGGCATTTTCATGCAATTTCCTTAGCCAACAAGAAAATAAATACCCTGAATCACTCTTGACTTCTCTCTTTGTGGCAAGCTCCTAAGAACAGCCTCCTGGCTAATTTTATTATCCATCCCCAGGCTGTGTTTTTTGGAAATCCTTTCTGTTTATTTGAAATCCAAGTGCTGGGTCAGTGCCCCTGGATATTTTTATTCTGCTAATAGGGATACTTTGTCTTTGACCAATCTGAAGAACAGGGATCTAATGAAGATAAAGCCACAAGAGGGTTAGGACTCAAAAGTCTGTCTTATCTTGGTGTCAGCTTGCTCCAAGCTACTGTTATATACAATGACCTACCCAAGTGATCCACAGTAACCTCAGTGGATCATAAGAAAAGACAGAACTTCCTTTTGCTCTGGCAGATTTAGATGACAACTTTTACTGCTCTAGTCATTTATAGTAGTCTTATCATTGATGGGGCACAGAGGGGGAGAGGTAAAGGGGTCTCATTATGGCTCCAGAGGTATGAGTAGAAGCCAAGTTCCAGACTTGCAGTGCAGGCTTCCAGTGGAGCTGGTTGTGGTTTTCCAGACTGTGCAGGCTCAAAGGCCAATAGCAATGATGCCATTGATTACAGACACCCATGGGCGTAAGCTGGCCTTTAACTCTTTCCGTTCGCTACTACACTATCCAAGCACTCAGAAAAATGTCAAGCATGAAACAGTGGGAATCGGGTGGTAGGACTACAGCTTGTATCCTTCAGCACCAGAAGTGAAAATATGGTTCTGCTAAAGTCACTGGGAATATCGTCACTGACTTCAGCAAAACCCGGATGTCACCTCAGGTCTCCACGTAACAAAAACACAGATTTGTTCTAGTACTGAGAACGTGAGCTGGTAAAAAGGTGAAGATTGCGAGCACGTTTCCAACAAATGTATTGCAGTCCAGCACTGACCTCTGATATGTATCCTCGATACGGTGAAATGACAGAACATGTAGATTAGAAAACACCATGTGAAAAGCGCCCCTTTATGTGACCAAACACAATGCGCCTCGACTGATGGAGCATCTCCCCTCAGATGTAAGTTGTCATCATTATACGTTTAGTTTACACATAAAGATTCCCTTGTAAAATTGAAGCAGGGACAAGGTGTTGTAGTTTTTCCTTTGAGGTAGCAGCTAGGCAAGGTCAACAGTCAATATTATGTCCTTGCTCACAGTCAGTCTTGCCTAATTTGTACAGTGTGTTACCTTCACCAAGGAAGTTATTCTGCAATAAGGACATAGCTTTATTGGCAGTAGGGACAAATTCAGAGACCATTTGGCAATGCTCTAGGCGTGGTCCAAGCATCCAAGCAGAGCAGTCTTGTTCTAGAGAGCTTACAGCCTCTGGACAGCCAGACAGGCAAGAGACTGGATTAGAAAGGGGGAAATACTTTTGCCTATTTACGTGCAAGTCAATGTAATTCACTGCAGGCAACATGGTACAAGTGGGGATTTAACACCCACTGTTTCCAATCTGTACTAAGTTAAACACAGGATTTTTGCAAATGTAAGTTGTGCTCCCTCAGAGGGATGCTGTTATCAGTACTGCCCAAAGGAAACCAACGTTGCGCCTGATATTACCAACAACAGTAATTCAGAGCACTGAGTGGCTATAATGCATTTCTAATGTTTCCTGGATACAGTGAGTACCTCAAAGTGTCATGTTGACACCACAGACATTTTAAACAAAAGCTGTGAGACCTACTGCACTTCCAAAGCACAGGAATCATCACCATCCAGTCATTTATAGTGCCTGATATCTACAGCCATTTGCAGTGAGAAGGTCCTTCCCACAAGCCTGAGGATGATCCTTTCACCTGCTGGAACCCAGAAGAGCTGGTTATTAAGAAGGGGCCCAAGATGCATGGGGCTGTCCTGCCATCTGGGAAAGGTTAATGCTTTGTTTTACTCGTATTAGGCATTCATACACGTGCTCCAGGCGCGGGGGCAGGGGCACTTTAATTAAAGCAGCTCCAAGAGCCGCTCTAATTAAAGCGCCTGGAGTGTCTCGTATATCAGCATCCCTGCACTTCAAAATGGCAGCAGGGGCACTTTATCTAAAGCTCATCAAAAAAGCTTTAGTTAAAGCACCCCCAGCACCATTTTGAAGTGCAGGGATGCTGATACACAAGACACGGAGGCCGGCTGGAGCGTGCTAATTAACACACTCCAGCAGACTTGATTGATCGAGTCTGCTCCGACACGCTGTAAATACAGTTCATGGGAGCAGCCTCTCCACGCATCTGCAGGCACCCATTGCTGTTTGTTTGGGGCAAGGACTATGGGGAAGAAAGCCAGCCTGTGAGGCAGTAGGCAACCAACCTGCTCACAGCTACCTTTCTGATATTAGAGGTTGCGGGGCTATCTGGACTGTCTCTTAACACAGTAAAACCATTGGCAGGCTGGTTCAGTTGCTGTCCAACTAACACAACTCACGTACACACCTGGCCCCAGATCTTTGCGTCATAACTTAGCAGGCTAAGTTAGCAGAACAAATGCGGTGTGAGACGGAGAAGTGGTTTCTTTAAGACTATGTGTAAGGGAGTAAAACAGGTGCCAAGCTCGGAGGGATCCCAAGTCGACGCAACCCAACGCTGCTCGCATGGTGTGGCCGGCGACGAGCGGTGGGAATTTGAACCCCACAGGAACCTGGAAGTGGGAGGCACTGGGGCAACCCGGGCCAATTCAAAGGGAGCACCGGTGCGGGCTCCAGGAGCGATGGGGCCGGAGGCAGCGGAGCCGAGAGCGACGGGTCCGGAGGCAGCGGAGCCGGGAGAAGCAGGTCTGGGGACGGCGGCGCCCGAGGCGGCGGAAGCAGGTGCAGCAAAGGCCAGAAGCGCCGCCGGAGTAAAGGCGCCCCAGCGGACCAGGGCCAGCGGAAGGAGCAGCTGGACCTTTTGGGGTGAGCGGGACCCTGAGACAGGGATCCGTACCCCGGGAAGTAGACCTAGTAAGGTCGAAGAAGCAAGAGTGCCACAGGGTGTGGCACGAGCCCCGTAGGGATCAGGGCCGGGGAAGAGTGACGGGGGGACAGGTTCGGGGGACCAAGGATTCCCCGCCTTACTTTTCTTTTCAGGGTCACGGCTGGTGAACCGCTTGGGCGGAGCTGCTCGGAGCGGGTGAAGACCCAGAGGGGAGCAAGGACTCCTGAACCCGGGCCAAGGCATGGGGCAGAGGTACCACCCCCCCGAGGGGCCCTTGTCTGGGATTTTCCTTTCTTCTGTGGACTATATTTTATTTATTTTGGCGGGGTCTGCTGTCCACCCGAGTAACAGAGCAGGACAGGGCGGACAGCCCCTACTGGAGGACCGGGTGAGGGTGTAGGGGTGGAGGAGCCCTCAGGACAACGGGACCCTGAAGAAGACGAGAGTCTCATTCCTGGACTGTACACGCCGTACCAACTGGACAAAATATAGTTTAACAGCAAGTCGTAGCAGGCGAGACAGGCACATACGCACGTCTGAGCCGGGTGAGTCCCTCGTAATCTTGTAGGGAACTGCCCCTTTCCGGGGACTTGGTTTGACCCGGCCCAGTTGAGACTCCCTCACACTATGCTACACATTTCATGGAGCCAGGCAGTAGCAGCCTGTGCCTCAGTACGTCTCCTTTCCTGCTTCGCTTTTTAATCCTAGGGAGTCCAATCATAAATGAGAGAAATGTGGCTGGTAGTCTTCAGTACAGTCCTCTAACTTGGTGATTCTCAACCAGGATGCTGTAGTACCCTGACGTGCCTTGAGATCCTTTCAAGGGTGCCCTAGGATGCTATGCAATGTTAGCATGCTTCAGTGTGCAAACATTATTGACGCAATAAACCCAGAGAGTTCAAATAGGAATCAATAGTATTAAAAGCATTCTGACTTGCTGTGGGCTATCTGAGTTCTTTGTGACAAAAAAACTGCTCTATTCATTTTCCATAGTCAAAAAATGAGTGAAAACTAAGAGCTGACCTTTTTCAAGGGGTGCCTGCAGTCTAATGAGGGGTGCCTTGGATCTAAAAAAGTCGAGAATCACTGTTCTGCGTGGAACCCTTGGACCGTGACCTTATTACTTGCACTGCAGTAGTGCTGAGGGTCCCAAAGTATGGCCCAGATTGTGCTTGGTGTTTTATAAACATAACCAAAAGCTGGCCCCACTCCAAGAAGCTTGCTTTTTTAAACATGTGTTATGCAGGAGGCTAGACTAGATGTTCCAAGGTCCCTTTCTGGCATTCAGATCTGTGATTTAAAATTGAATATGAACTAGCTGCATGTTGTTACTGGCTCTATCACTCTTCAGGCTTACATTCCATTCTATGGCCATGCATGAAGAAAAAGGGAAAAGAGGGAAAGAGAGTACCAGAGAACCTCAGCAACTCATTTAAGCTGGTGGGATTTAGAAAAGTAGAAGCAATGTCGTGTACTTGTTTAAAAGATGTGTACGCACACCCCTGCACCCCAACTTAAAAGCAAATCTCAATGCTGAGGGATGTTCATAAGGGATGCAAGGGCTTTAAAGCTCCTTGTAGTTAAGGGCTGGGTGAAAAACTGGCCCTATTGAAGTTGATAGCAATATTCCCACTGACTTCAATGGTCAGGATTTTCCACCCTGAAGGTTTAGAGATGATATTCAGCCTACAATGTTGTAAGCATCTAAGAATCTAAGTAGATTAATTGTGCGGACTCATCATTTCCCTACAGTTAAGCATATGCCAAGGTATTTGCAAGTCTGGGCCTTTAGATAAGGAAGCAAGGAAGGATGCTCTTGTTGTCAGAGGTGTGGACTAGGATTCATGAGATCTCAGGTAAAGATTCTCAGGAGACCTCTGGTTCTCTGCCAGACTCTCTCATGGGGCTTCCTTGGGTAAGTCACTCACTTTCTATATGTCTCAGCTCCTGTATTGTAAAACTGTGATTATGCAGATAATAACTGCAAGCAAATGAAGATATTACCAGGTAATAGTTGGATTATTATGATTAGTGTAGGGTCCATTTGTAGGATCTTGAAAGGTTTTTTTGGGTAGGGGTAATTTTTTCAGCATATGTGAGCATGTGTATGCCTGTTTGTGTATACAACTCATGCAAGGGGATCCAAAGCCCCAATCACAGTCCCTAGGTGCTTCTTTAGTAGAAGTAAAAATGTAAAGTTATCTTTTCTGAACAGACACTTACATATTAGTATCTGGGTACACCACAGATGGCATGGACAGAAAGCAAATAACATTGCCTCAAAATAATGAGCAAATAGATGTGGGAGGCAACATGATATTAAAAAGTAGGGCTTCTAAAGGAACTATTTGAAACTATTTTGAAAATCATGGGTGTGCCAGGTTGGGGAGAGGAAGGATGTTTGGAAGAAAGAGTCCAGTTTTTATGTTGGCAACACATGGTTTGGAAACCAGGATGTGAGGTCTGAAGCCATATATAGAGCAACACTCAGCTTTACTCTAGAATGGGAGAGAAAAGAAACCTACTGTGTAAAGTACTACCCAGCAGTAGACTCTGGGAAATGGTCTGTACTATGAACAAAGCAGATAGAGCTAATTTATGAAGTAAAAGGAAAAAAACAAAAAACAAAGCAGTGTTTATTGAGACCGTATATTCAAACCTGTGAAAGGTGCTTCAAGAAGAAGCAATGGGCGAGTTTATTAATTTTTTTACATATTCAGATAATACTTTTTCCTTTTATATCAGATAAGGCATTTGTGCCAGGTCAGGGGAGTGAGGAGGTTAATGTGGCTAACAAGCACTCAGTACCTGCGATGTATTCAACTCTTTACCCCTTTTCTGGATCCCAGGAGTGTCCTCTGTGAGGGAGATCCCTCTGTACTCACCTGCCATGACTTAGTGAGTAAAAGAATTTGAGAGAGGCTCCAATTTGGGAGGTACCCTTTCCTTAGGGAGGCTCCATTAGGTGTGTTTCATGGGGCTCTACCTCCCCTACACCCCTTCCACATGCCAACCAGGATGTTATTGAAATGATACATTGTGACAATGAATTGTAACAGCTGGGCAGGGCTTAGGTTAGTTTAAGCTTTGAACTGAGAGCTGTTGTGTTTAAAGTGTCTTTTCAAAAGGAGTATTAGAATGGACCTTGGTCCTTGGTCCTCACCCTGTATGGATAAGGTCTGTCCCACTAATTTGGGGGCTATCCCAGGTTCCACAAGGATCTAGCCTCCAGACATCAAAAATCAAAGGAAAACATCGCCCCTGTAGCGTTCTCCACATGGTACTGGTTGGGGTTTCTCACTCACACATCCCCTGCAATTGCTCTGCTGAGGTGTGAGGTCCGACCCTCATCTCTGCCTGTCTTGGCTGCAACCTTTGAAGAGGAGAAACCCTCCAGGCTCTGTTCATGGGTTTCTGCACTGGTTTCCATGGCGTTTCATGATCTCTGACTCACTGGAGTCAGAGATCTTCCTGTGCTATCTTCAGCTGGCTTGGGATCCCAAGTCCCCTGACATGCTGGAGTCAGGAAACAATGCTGGCTGTCCCTGTCCAGCTCCACTGCGTGGGCCATTGGACTCTCCAGACGCATCTTCAATACATCACTTCAATACATAGGAGGATGCACAGGGAACATGTACTTTTCATAGATTTCATAGACATTAGGGCTGGAAGTGACCTCAGAAGATCATCGAGTCCAGCCCCCTGCCTGAAGGGCAGGAAGTCAGCTGGGGTCATAGGAACCCAGCAAGATAAGCATCCAATTTACTCTTGAAGGTGTTCAATGTAGGTGCTTGAACCACCTCCGATGGCAGGCTGTTCCAGACCTTGGGGGCTTGGAGAGTAAAGAAATTCTTCCTCATGTCCAGCATGAAGCGGTCTTGCAGTAGTTTATAACTGTTCGACCTCGTCATCCCTCGGGGTGCTCTGGTGAACAAACAGTCCCCCAGAAACTGGTGGTCACCCCTGATAAACTTATAGGTGGCCATCAGATCACCCCTGAGCCTGCGCTTTTCCAAGCTAAAGAGCCCCATGGCTCTCAGCCTGTCATTGTAAGGTCTGTTTTCCTGACCTCTGATCATGCGTGTGGCTCTTCTCTGGACTCTGTCAAGCTTCTTCACATCCTTTTT
>NW_017729011.1:13501934-13502551 GCF_001723915.1 Gavialis gangeticus | reverse complement strand
GAGCCAATTTCCCAGCCAGCGGATCGTGGTGGACCCATGGCCACAATTGGCCAGTTTTGCCAAGAGGTGATCATGGGATACCAGATTGAAGGCTTTTTTGAAGTCAGGATATATGACATCAATATTTTCTCCCTTGTCCAGGTGATAGGTCACCTGGTCGTAGAAGGAAATGAGATTGGTCAAGCGAGACCTACCTGCAACAAACCCGTGCTGGCTATCCCTCAGGATGTTGGCATTGGCCAGTCCATTAAGGATGGCTTTTTCAATAAACTTTTCTAAGACCTTCCCTGGGATAGAGGTCAGGCTGATGGGCCTATAGTTTGCTGGATCCACTTTCCTCCCTTTCTTGAAGATAGGCACCACATTGGCCTCCTTCCAGTCTTCGGGCACTATACCAGAGCGCCAGGAGTTCTCAAAGATCTGTGCCAGGGCCTGGGCTATGATGCTTGCCGGCTCCTTGAGTATCCTGGGTGTAGATTGTCAGGGCTGGCTGACTTGAAGGTATGCAGTCTCTCAAGGTGTTCCTTCACAAGGTCAGCATTAATGGAGGGCAGGGGATCTCCCTCACCAGGACCTCCCTGTCCCGTGGTGGGCATGGGCATCCCATGGGACTGATG
>NW_017729011.1:13497596-13501877 GCF_001723915.1 Gavialis gangeticus | reverse complement strand
GCTCCCCACATATCTGAAAAAGGACTTTTTATTGTCCTTGATATGCGAAGCTAGTTGGAGTTCAGTTGCAGCCTTGGCTTTCCTCATTTGCTCCCTGCAGGACCGATCCAGTGCAGAATATTTCTCCTTGAAGGTGAATCCCATCCTTTGTAGGCCTTTCTTTTTAGCCTCAGGAGGTCTGTTAGATCCCTGGAGAGCCAGGGGGGCTGCTGTGCCCTCCTGCTGCCTTTCCTCCGAGATGGAATAGACTTAGCTTGTGCGTTGAGGATCGCTCCCTTCACGAGCATCCACTCTTCCTGAATTCCCCTCCCCCTGGGGTCGTGGTCCCTTAGGGCTTCATTGACAAGCCTCTTGAGCTTGTCAAAATCGGCTTTCCTGCAGTCAAGGACTTCAGTGCTGCTGACTGACTTGCCAGCTTTACAGCAGATGGTAAAGGTGATCAGCTCGTGGTCGCTGTCACCCAGCTTCCCATCGATCACTAGGTCGCAGATTAGGTCATCCCCAGTAGCCAGTACCAGGTCGAGCAGCGCTTTACCTCTTGTTGGCCCGTAGACTTCTTGAGTCAGGTAGAGGTCATCCATGCATGATAGGAAGCTTTGCGTCCGCTCAGTTTTTGCTGAGTGATCTTCCCATGAGATGTCTGGGTAATTGAAGTCACCCATGACAATCATGGTCCTGGAGCATGCGGCCTCAGCCAGTTTCCGGGCGAACTCCTGGTCAAGCTCAGGACTGGCTGGGAGGTCTGTAGTAGACTGCCACCATTGTGTCCCCTGTGCCATGTTCCCCACGGATTTTAACCCAGAAGGTCTCCAGTCATCCACCCTGGTCACCAATATCAGCTTGCAGGGACGCGTAGCTTTCCTTAACATAGAGAGCTACACCCCCGCTCCTTTTATCTACTCAATCCGTACTGTACAGGGTATAACCATCTATACCCGAGGTCCAGTCATGGGTGGAGTCCCACCAGGTCTCCGTTATCCCTATGACGTCATAATTATTAGCATTAAGCAGGAGGACGAGTTCCTCCTGCTTATTCCCCAAGCTTCTGGCGTTTGTGTATAGGCAGGCAAGTGTCCTCTTGGGGGCTACCAGGGCTGGGGCAGGGGTGGGCTCCCTTAAGTGCCTTGGCCTGGTGGCTTTGCAAGGGTTGCACAGTGGGCCAGCAGTGGCATTAGTCTCCCCGTCCCCCAGTGGGCTTAGTTTAAAGCCCGGAGGAGCAGGTCAGCCAGTCTGGCTGAGAAGAGCCTCCTCACCAGTGGAGAGAGATGAAGGCCATCTCTTCCCAGCAGCTCGCTGCCTCTCTCACCAAAGAGCAGACTGTGGCCATGGAAGCCAAAACCTTCCCGATGACACCAGCGCCGCAGTCTTTGGTTAACTACCTGGATCCTCCTCTCCCTCCTCAGCCCATACCCCGAGACTGAAAGGATCGATGAGAACACCACCTGTGCCCCCAGACCCTTTAGCCCTGCTCCCAAATCCCTGTAGCTCCTCATGACCTGGCTGGGAGCGCTCCGAGCTGTGTCATTGGTGCCCACATGAATAAGAAGCATGGGATAGTGGTCTGTGGGCTGGAGGAGCTTAGGGATCCTCTCCACAATGTCTCGGATGCGAGCCCCCGGGAAGCAGCAGACTTCCTGGGCTAAGGGGTCAGGGTGGTAGATTACCCCTTCATTCCCCCCCAGGACGGAGTCTCCCACAACAAACACCTTATGTTTTGTCTTGCATTTGGGCCTGTGTTGCCTACAGTGTATCTGTGCTGCGTGCTGCTTTGCTTCCCTGGCTCTGGTGTCTGTGGGGAAGTTAAGCCCTTCACCTGCCCTTCTTGGGCTTGTGTCCCCTTCGGGCTGAGACCATTTGGGGTGGGATTCTTGCCCCCCACAGAGCACTTGGTTCCTTGGCCATGTTATGCGGTGACAACACATATGAAAGAAACAAGATGGGCAAATCCCTGACTTCCAGGTTCCATAATCTCACAGCAGACTCCACTTGTAGGAAGAAGTGACACTTAATCATAATCCATTATGTCTATTGTCATTTCTTCATTGATGTTTACTTGTAAACTTTAGAACAGACCAAGCACAGGCAAGACCCCACCTCAGCTCCACAGCACTCAGGGTGAGCATAGAGACTGCGGGGAGAACATTATCTAGCACAGGTGAAAAGTTTGAATGAAGAGTGGTGAATGGAAAGACACGGCCACAGTCTCTAGTGATCTGTCCAGCATAGAACAAGAAAAGAGCAGATTAATAGCTCCAGAAACATAGGGATTATGGGAAAAGAACTGTATTTCTGAGTCAGTATTTTCTCTTCAGGCAATTCAGCTGCATATCTGCCTTTACCCAGTGTAGGTATGAAAGCAACATCTGTCCCTTCTACGGCGGGGCAGCCTGTCCTGTGGACATGCCAGGTAGTTAGCCAGGACAGCAGCATTGGAGGAAAGGCATTTTTAGATTGTATTAGTGATTAACAACTTTTGACTGGTCAGTGCAGTGAGGTAAGTTGAAGTTGGAGGGGAAGGTGGCCACATTCATTATGGTTGGAGCAAGGAAATAGGTAGGACTGGCCCAGCCTATGCGAAAAGCTTGGAGTTGCACAATACCATCAAGGAAACCATTTCACTAGAACAACTGGCCTGGGTGTCTGATAGAGATGGAATAGGTCCATTGGAAGCACCAGCTTTCCCTTTTTGGCTGTCTGTGTGTCTCTGGTCCATCAGAGTGCCTTGCAGTCCTCTATTCCAGTTTATTCCTGCAGCTTGAAGCTTTAAGACCGATCTTAGAGACAACAATAATGATGGTTCTCATCCTTTCTTTAAGACCTCAAACCCTTAACTAATACCATAACTGCACATTTGGGCATCAGCATTGGGGAGAAGGGTGGAACACAAGACCTTAAAAACAAAAGCAGGCACCTCTGTCATGGAAAGGAGTTATCTCCCTTGGCTGCAAGCAGTAGTAGAGCAGGGTACCTAAAATACTCTGAACTCTCATGGGCTTTACTAAGTCAGCTACTCCCTTCCTCTTATGCACAGTAATGTATGGTGAAGTGAAGGACTTATAATTTATTACACCTATATACCCCAATATACACAGGCTGGGACACCCCAGAACCTGATCTGCAGAAGTTGCTCTCCTCTTCTGGCTGCAGTTTCAAGTGTGCTTTGGGTAGGCAGCGCTGCCATTTAATCTTCTGCCTCTTGAGTAGACCTTTAAATATTTTTTTTTAAATTCCAACCAGATTCTTGAACTTGGCAGATAAACTGTGGGTCCCATAAGAGTCATATTTTCTTTGAAAGCCTTGAATGAAGCCTTTATAAAAAACCTCATTAATATTTCTACCTATATGCCTGCTCCCCACTTCCTGTTCAAATCCAAACAGATTCTCCACACAGAAAGACTTTTGAAATTCACATATTTACTTCCCCCCAAACAGCGAGAGTGCTACTGAGGAGTGTGCAGTGGAGTCAATTCACATGTGTGTTGTCCTGCTGCCGTTTACAAAGAAGAAGCCTTCTATTCATCAGAGATGAAAAAAAGAAGAGGCAAAAGACACAGATTATAAAGATGAAGAGATTGGGACTTTTGAGTTCTGTGTTCAGGCCCCGTGCCACTTGTAGATTTTGGTCCAATTTTCAGTTATAGGATAGTATATTATAGAGGCATTACGGCTAATACATTCAAGTCCAGAAGAGAGGGTGAAAGCTGTTTCCAGGAACAAGGACAGAATAAAGCAGTTGTTTCAAAGCTAGCATGGTGAATTCAGGAAGGCACACAAGCATGTGCCTGCCTTCCAGCACACAAATCATCCCTCTGAAGCCCAGGTGGGGACATGCTGAAGTGTCTTGGTGTATCAGGAGCCATAGGCCAGGTCCATTCATTAGTTAAATCACTAAAGTGCTTCCATTGATTTGAGTGAGAGCTGGATCTAGTCCAAGATGCAAAGCTAGAAGCAGAAATGTAACGCTTAGGAAAAAATAAAGCCATGCTTTATGTTAGGCTTTTAGTTTTATAAAGGTGCTGATTAGTAGCGCTGGAAGACACGTATCCCAGATTGAGTAGCACTGACAACAAAATGTGGGCAGAACAGTTCAAAAGGGGTAGTGTTTCCATATTCAGTTCTGTCATCTATCATGCCTTCATTTCTTTGTCTGAAAAAAATGGGTTTAAGGATACATAATCCAATGTGTGAAGTGCTTTGAAATCTGCAGTTTAAGTGATATTCCATGCAAGTGATCCCACTAAAGACTGTTCGTGTACTTAAAGTCACACTCAGATTATGTTA
>NW_017729011.1:13484970-13492596 GCF_001723915.1 Gavialis gangeticus | reverse complement strand
TCGCCTAGGGAACAGAAGACCTAGGTTCTCTCTCTCCTCACCCGGAGGAGTGGGGTGGAACCTGCACCTTCTGTTTCCCAGCAAAGCCCTACAATGCCCAGGCCAATAGGTTAACCCAACCCTTCTTCAGTCCTCCTCTTGTACCTGCCCACTGAACAGCCAGGAGAGGGGGATATGTGGGACCAGGAGGAAAAGAAAGCCTAGGTGAAGCATTTGGAAATTCAGTCTGTCCCAAACTCAGGCTGGTAAAGTGGCTTTTACATGCCAATCAGCAAGGAGCAGAAGCATACTGTTTGGGGATGTGAACATCACTCGAAGACTCTCATCTGTCTATAGGGCCCGGAGACAGCACATTCCCAACCTGTGACCCAAGTATATTTAACAAATATGCCCATGTTGCTTGGTTTCTTTGGTCTCTGTCACTACTGAAGAGAAGGAGTTTTAGGAGGCAATGAAGTGGTTTATGCATGCTTTCACTGTGAATGCTACCTAATACCTTAGTGTTTTAAAAATTGCCTTTGGTCCAAAATAGCAAATATGTTGACCCTAAGGCCACACTACAAAGACTATCCCTTTGAGCAGGTGTCTGGGGAAAGTCTAAAGCTTCAATTTTTTTGCATGGGATTAAGGTTTGGGGATATTTTGGATAGATTGATTGACCTCATTTGTGCAGAGGAAGATGATTTAACTGGGCTGCTGTTTTTCTGTCTCAGCTGCTGCTTTTCAGTGGAAAATTGGGTTTGGGGTAAATGACATTCTTTAGGAAAAGCATGGGTTTCCCATGGACATTTTTCTTTTCCTTTTTTTTATTGGAATGGTGTTTGGAGGAAGGGGTATAAGGTGGAGAGCAATGTACAGAAAACTGTTTAAATTAGCATATTTGGCATCAGGCTCTGATGGGAGTTGTAGTGCAGTTACTGTATATCCCTGCTTTCCTCTATAGGCCATGCTCCCTTGCTTGACTACATCTCCCAGAATGCAGTGCCTTCCTATTTCTAAAAATAGGGCAGTAGTGCATCATGGGACATGTAGTTCAATTGGCTAACTTGGCCTACAGGAGAGAATGGGTGCATGGGGCACTGCAATGGCACGTATGGAGCTGGAATTTCTCATCTTTGCCAAAAGACAAATTCCCTCCTCAGAATTTTTTCCAACCAGCTTATTTTTAATTGATTCATAGATTGACAGATTGAGTCATTCATAGATTCACAGATTGTAAGGCTGGAAGGGTCCTTGGAAGATCGTGGGGTCCAGCCCCCTGCACCAAGCAGAAAAGACAACTGGGGTCAGATGACCCTGTCTGTCAAGAGTGGCTAAAGCCTAGGAAAGCTCTTGGTTTTTCTGCATACTCATATATTCAGATCAACACAACCAAAGGTGCAGATTTTGATGGCTGAAGGGAAACAAAATGGACTGTTTGATACGACCGCCAGGGTGAGAGTAAACTTCTGCTGTATTCTTTGGCCAGTTCTACCACCAAGCTCCTGGGCAGTTCATTTCTCTGATTCTTTTCCTGAGATGTTCACTAACATCTGTCTGATGGTCTCAGACAGAAGGTGCGACAGAAGTACAAAGGGTAGAAACAGGTACTCTGCAGTTCTCTCTTCAAAAGCTGTTTCTTTATAGTGCCTCGTATGGGACAGCCTAAACTTTATGCAGTCCCATGCATTGTAGTAATCAAAATGGTAGACTATAAGGTCCCTTGTACTTTTCAAAAAAAGTACTTCTCGCTTAACATTTACATGCCACGTATGCGACAGCTGTAAAGATCCTGATGCCTGCAGTCGTACTGTATTGTATTCATCCTCGCTGCAGCATTTACTGTGTCCCTTGTACTCAGAATAGGAAGTATCACAACGACGCTGCTGAGAAAAGAGGGTAAGTTTTCAGTTTTTTAATGGCAACCCACTGGGATTAGAGAGAAAATCCAGTGGTAACAAATCCTTTGAAAGGGGCAAAGGCTTGTAATTTATCTCAGCAGAGAGTATTGAAAATGTAAATATCTGTGTACAGGCTAGCCAAGGAGCATTGTTTAAAAAGTAGTTGACCGAACAAATGGAGGACTGAAATCTTTAGAACTTCTTTGAGAAGGAACGAACATCTGAGGGACGCATAATGCACTTCACAGAGTACCCCAAGGGCCATCTTTCCAGTGGGAATAAAGCTTCCATACTAGGTGTTTGTTAACATTGTGACAGGGATCAGACTCATGCACAAAAGCCCAATTGTTGTGTAATGACTTGCTGAGATAAGGCAGTCCCTTATCAGCAATACTGTTTTCTTTCAGAAAGGAAGGGACTCTGTGTGTACAAGCAGGGGATGCAAGTCAATGAAAACAGAAGGCTGGAGAGGTCTGAATGGGTATTTTGTGCAGTAAATCTAGCTCGGGGCTGCTTTTTTGGGTGTGGAAATATCAAACACTGACCTCCCACTGATGGTCCTTGGCAGTGGGATAAGTCACTCATTTATTTTAGCTCGGCCACAAAGCTGCTGTGTAACATGGCAGAGGTCCTTGTGAAGTTACACAGGCCTGATACATCTAGCAGGCAAACAGCGAGCACCTCGCCACCACCCCACCCAGCCCTTACGTGCCCCTGCTCAAAATACCACTGAGCACAAGCCTGCTACTGGGCAATTCCCACAGCACTCATCAGGCAACTCTTTGAACCAGGGAAGAAAAGAAGATTTGTGCAGAGGGGGAGAGGAAGAGGGGGGAAAACAATCTTTCTGTTTCCACTGACAAATGCCCTCTCTGGCAAGAACAGCCCTTCCAATAACCTTCTCTCCCTCCTTACCTGGGACGTGAGTCACATGCTGGCAGTGTAAATCAGTTCCCGAGGGAGCTCTGCGCACACACGAGAGGAATAAAACTGGTCAGGACATTTTCTTTTTCTTTCCCTCTCCCCTGCCGCTCCCCCAAGAGATAATAGAGACAGTTATTTTGACCAAAACAGAGCATATTGCTTACATCAGCACAGCCTGGGATTTCAAATTTGCTCAAGTGGAAGATCTAGTAGTTTTCCCTGTCCCAACTCATAACTATGGTTGGCAGCAAAAAGGGAGCACTTGCATGGATACAGCTTAGTTTTAACACCAGTGAACATTTGGCATCACGCAGAAGGCCAAGCACACTAGGGATCTTTGTAAATGAGGGCTGGCTTCTAAGAGACGGAGTATATCATTCCAAAGACACTACATTGTGCTTTGTCGCTCTTCCAACAGGTGTCCAAGCAGACAAGATCTAACTTAATCATCTCTGCTAAACCAGCTGACACTTCTCTGTGGAGTCGAGTTATCCAGCAAGATTCAAGGCAACTTTCAGAAGAACACCTCAAACAACATTTTAAGGATATTGTAAAGCCACATAGGACTACCATGCAGTAAACATTCTTTATCACCAGGTAACATGTGAAACATCAAAAAGCCGTATGTTAGTGAGCATCTGGTATAATTGCTTTGTATGGGCAACTTTATGGAAATTGCTGAATAAAACCGCTCCTTATAAAAGTGAATGTCTCTGAAAGGAGGTTTCTTATCAGGTGACTGGCACTCAGCGGGAAGGTTGTGGCATTTTTCTGGATGCCTACCAGGAGCAATAAGGAGTCAACGTTTCTGGTGCAAACTTTCTCCCTTTTGTGAGGGTTTGATGATCAAAACTGTCAGCTTCTATGGGGGAGATTTCTATATGATAACTATATAGGCATGACGATAGATTACCACCTTGGCTTGAAATGGCCCCCTGTTACAGGGGGCCTTCTCAGGGCACATCTACCAATGGCCTGCCCACCTGTTTCCGAGCCAACCGCCTGCCTTCTCGCCTGCCATGCCTTGTTGTTATCTAATTAGGATGTTAATTAGGAGGGAGACCGCCCATTTCTTACCCCGGTGCCAGGGGGCACCATCTGCGGCTCTGTTTCTCCCCTACACTGCAGTCCAAGCCTCGCAGATGGCATCCATGGATCTTAACCTCATTGGCCCCACACTGTGCCCCAGAATCCTCCACTCGACCCCAACTGGATCCCTCCACTCAGGCGGCCTACTCCGCCTTCATTCTGGGCTACCTAACTCCCTGAGCTGTTCCCCCTTATGGGTGTGGTCCCCCTGGGACCTTTGGCTATACAGGCCCTGGCCCACCTCCAGGCCAGTCGGAACCCCAGGCCCTCAGCTCTGGGCATCCCTTGCAGTCAGCTCCTAGCCCTTCGATCCTTCTGGACCTGGCCCCAGCATTGACCAGTCAAGGGATTTCAAGTCAGCCTTCCAAGTCTATAGCCCCACTCTCTCTCCTGGGTCCGTCTTCTGGACCCTACTAGAGGGTAACCCACCCAGTTGTGGGAGCTAGGGGTATTAAGGTGCCCCAACCCACCTTTCACTGGGATGATAACTGGCCTGGCGTTTCCTGGGGGCTCCTGCACCACTGAGAGGCCCACCAGGCCACTCACTCCTGGCAGGGTGCAGTTTTAGGTCATACCCAGGACCAGGAGCCTCCTAGCCATCTCCTACAGCTCCTGCCCTTACCTCCAGGATGTTCCAAGCAGCCTTGCAGCCAGGTGATGTTACTGCCTGCCTGCCAGCAGTGAACTGTTCTGTTTATATAGGCAGCCAGGGATCTAAAATGGCCACTGCAATCAAGCACCGGCTGGCTGCTTGGTTGGGCCCTTAAAGTGGCAGGCACAAACAATGCCCTGCCACACCCCCAGGTATGTGCCATGTTCAGAGGTCCAGAATTCAGAAGGAACTTTGAGTCAGCACTTGTATTTCCACATGTGGGCATCTGTCTGGATTCCCACCAAAGGTTCAAATGCTTCAGCAGTGTTAAAATGTAAACTCCAACATTTACCTAGTTTGCCCTGGATCGTTAAAGTATAGACTTCATGGGGTCTTTGAAAGAGTTCCTTAAGTTTTACCAAATGTTTTGAGATCTTTGAGCAAAAGGTGTTATTAAAGGCCTACAGCATTATAATTTCTGTACATGGTATTTTGCTATATAAGGAAAGGACTTTGCATTTTGTGTTTGATTATTGGGGTGTGAAGGGCTGCCACCCAAGGATTATATTGCTGTGTTCTTAGGTGAAAGCATGCAAACTTTCACTTTGCTTACTGCTTTTCTGCGTAATACCAGATGCACTGAACGGCATTGGCTTTCATTGCTGGTAGATGTGCTAGGTATGCCAGGATAGTCCACTGCAATTTCTTCATAATCCTGCTGCTGTGCAATGCAGCCAGCAGTGCTGTGGTAAAGGCATGGAATACATTTGATCTAGTGGCATTTCTGCCTGTCATAAATTTCTTACTTACTTAGCTCCTTCTCTGTCCACCGTAATGTTTCCTTTGTTTATCTAGTTTAGGCTCCAGTCCTGCAACAAACTCTAGACAGAGTCCTATCGAAATCAAAGGGGCTTCCTGAGGATAGAAACAATATTGCCAACCCCATTTTTTTTTAAAAGCCACAAACTACCCTTCCAATATTGTTACAGTTTTAGGACAAAAGGTGTTTTTTCTTTGTTTGTTTATAGTGGATTTGGCATTCTTTCAAACTTTGCCTTCTGGTATTTGAACCTCTATGAAGGAAAGCTTAAAAATTAAATCCTAAACACATGTGCTAGAAACTTACTGTAAGAAAAAATGCATAGAATATGAGAAGCTACAGGTTTCTTTATAAAGCCCCAACTCCCAGAATCATGTGAAACACTGGATATCTCAAGACTATAAGAAAGTTGTGAAGCCTGACTTTGAACTCTGAACTCATTGCAAGATCAAAGCCTTCAGTTGCAAGTTTCACAAAACAAGGACCACCTCTTTATACAAACATGAAAATAAATAGCAGTACATCCTCCGATATAAAGGTATTTCCAATAATGCCATAAGCCTTTTCAGGTGCAGTCTGACACTAGAGAGACTTCAATTTGTCTCCATTCTGGACATTACTAGTATGGTTAATGTCAGGGTTAAGTGCAATATGGTTGTGGCTTGTGCCTGCTTGGCATCTTACCGGAATAAGCCATTGGGGAACAGGTCAGTACTGCCACCACCAGACACCCCTATTCTTTTCTCACTTGCCACCTCTTAATGTTCTTTTAACTATTGGGAGCTGGGTGTGTGGGCTGGCAGAGATCCTGACTGGTCCTCCACCTCCCCTAGCACCCCAACCTTACCACTTTCTGGATGATACATGTCAGGGCCTGGATCTTGTATCAACCCCTATGCTGCTAGCAGTTAAGCACTGGCTTACCAAATGAATGTCTAGGAATTTAAACACATTTATTTGGGCTCCCCAAGACCTTCTTTAAATCAATCACTCATTGGTTCATAGAATCATAGATAATCATAGATAATTAGGTACCTCAGGGGGTCATCTAGTTCAAAAAACCTCCAAGGATGGAGATTTCACTGCCTCGCTGGGTAACCTGTTCAAGTGCTTTACTACCCTTCTAGTGAGAAAATTCTTCCTAATATTTAACCTAAACTTCCCTAGCTGCAATGTGAGACCACTGCTCCTTGTTCTGCCAACTGCCACCATTGAGAACAATCCAGCTCCATCCTCTTTCGAACCCCCCTTCAGGTAGTTGAAGGCTGTTATTAAATCCCCTCTCAGTCTCCTCTTCTCTAGACTAAATAAGCCCAGATCCCTCAGGCTGTCCTCATAAGTCATGCCCCCCAGACCCTCTCCATTTTTGTTGCCTTCTGCTGGACTCTCTCCAATTTGCCAACATCCTTTCTGTAGTGGGGGGCACAAAACTGAACACAGGACTCCAGATGTGGCCTCACCAGTGCTGAATACAGTGGAGTAATTATTTCCCTTGATCTACTGGCAATACTCCTACCAGTGCAGCCCATTAGCCTTGTTGGCAACAAGGGCATTCTGTTGGCTCATATTTGACTTGTTGTCCACTGTAACCTTCAGGTCCTTTTCTGCAGAGCTGCTGCCCAGACAGTCAGCCTCCAGCCTGTACTGGTGCATGGGATTGTTCCATCCTAAGTGCATGATTTTGCACTTGTCCTTGTTGAAACTCATGAGATTTCTTTTGGCCCAATCCTCCAATTTGTCTAGGTCATTCTGAATCCTAGCCCTACCCTCTAGTCAGTGTATCTGTCACTCCCCCCCAGCTTCATGTTACCTTCAAACTTGCTGAGTATGCACTCTATGCCATTTTCCAGGTCATTGATGAAGACACTGAAAAAAACCAGCCCCAGAACTGACCCTTAGGGCACTCCACTTGATACTGGCTGCCAACTAGACATGGAGCCATTCATTACTACTCCCTGATCCCGATGCTCCAGCTAGTTTTCTATCCAGCTTACAGTCTATTCATGCAGCCTGTACTTCCTTAACTTGCCTGTGACAATGTTGTGGGAGACCATATCAAAAGCCTTGCTAAAATGAAGGTACGCCACATTCAATGGTCTTCCCACATCCACAGATCCAGTCACCTCATCATAGGCCCTGCTCAGTACAGTACAGGATGGCCAGGGTGAGGGAGAATTGTTACCTTTCATCAGTGTAGACTATGTGAAGGAGCACCTTGAAAGGCTGGACACCTACAAGTCAACTGGCCCAGACAGTTTACACCCCAGGGTACTTAAGGAGCTGGCCCCGGGGGAGGCTCACCTGGGCCTAGAGTGAGTGAG
>NW_017729011.1:13484663-13484959 GCF_001723915.1 Gavialis gangeticus | reverse complement strand
GGCTGATGGCAACATCCTGAGGGATAGCCAGCATGGGTTTGCTGTAGGTAGGTCTTGCCTGACCAATCTCATCTCCTTATATGACCAGGTTACATATCACCTGGATGCAGGAGAAGAGGTTGATGCCATATATCTTGATTTTAAAAAAGCTTTCAGTCTGGTGTCCCATGATCATCTCATGCAAAAATTGGCCAACTGTGGCCTCGGCTACATCACAGTCCAATGGCTGGGGAATTGGCTCCAAGGTCAGACCTGGAGAGTGGTAGTTGACGGAAGTCAATCATCGTGGTGCACTG
>NW_017729011.1:13474302-13479663 GCF_001723915.1 Gavialis gangeticus | reverse complement strand
CAAGGCTCTGTCCTTGGACCTATACTCTTTAACATCTTTATTAATGATGTGGACTTTGGTATCAGAAGTGGACTGGCCAAGTTCGCCAGTGACACCAAACTTTGGGGTAAAACGTCCACACCCAAGGACAGGATGATGATCTAGGCCAACCTCGACAGGCTCAGAAAATGGGCAGATATAAACAAGATGGCATTCAACACTGAAAAATGTAAAGTATTCCACCCCGCAAGGGATGACAAGGTCGGACAGTCACAGACTCCTGCAAGACCGTTTCAGGATGGACATAAGGAAGAACTTCTTTACTGTCTGAGCCCCCAAGGCCTGGAAGAGACTCCCCCCAGAGGTGGTGCAAGCACCTACTCTGGACTCCTTTAAGAGACATTTGGATGTTTATCTTGCTGGGATCCTGTGACCCCTGCTGAATTCCTGCCCCTGGGGCAGGGGGCTGGACTCGATGATCTTCTGAGGTCCCTTCCAGCCCTAATGTCTATGAAATCTATGAATTCTCTCTAGTTGTTTGTCCATGCTCCCACTTCTTATAAGCTTTCTTTTTGTGATTTAGTTTACTGAAGAGTTCCCTGCTAAGCCAAGCTGGTCTTCTGCCATACTTGCTAGTCATCCTGCACATCGGGATGGTTTGTTCCTGTACTCGCAGTAAATCTTCTTTAAAGTATAGCCAGCTCTCCTGGACTCCTCTCCCCTTCAGACTGGCTTCTCAGGGGATCCTGCACATGAGTTCCCCTAGCGAGTCGAAGTCAGCTTTTCTGAAGTCCAGGGCCTTACTCTTCTGCTTTCCGTCCTTCCTTTCTTTAGGATCCTGACCTCAAACATTTTGTGGTCATTGCTGTCTAAGTTGCCAACCTCTACTACATTCTCCACCAATTCTTTCCTGTTTGTGAGCAGCAGGTCAAGAAGGGCCTGGTCCCTAGTTGGCCGCTTCAGCACTTGCACCAGGAAGTTGTCCCCAGTACTCCCCAAAAACTTTCCAGATTGCCTATGCACTGCTGTATTGCCCTCCCAACAGATGTCAGGGTGATTGGAGCTGCCTATGAACCAGGGCCTGTATTTGGGAAACATCCGCTAGCTATTTGGAGAAAGCCTCATCCACCACTTCCTCCTGGTCTGGTGCTCTATAGCAGACCCCTACCACAACATCACCCTTCTTGTTCTCCCCTCTGACCCTAACCCAGAGACTTTCAACAGACCTATCTCCCATTTCATACTAGACCTCTGAGCAATCATACGGCTTTTGTACATAAAATGTACTTTTCCTCCTCTTCTCTCCTGGCTGTTCTTCCTGAACAGTTTATACCCATCCATGACCATGCTCCAGTCATGCAAGCTCCCACCAAGTCTCTGTTATTCCAATCACATCATAGTTTCCTGACCGTACAAGGACTTCCAATTCTTCCTGTTTGTTTCCCAGCCTCTGTGCACTTGTGTACAGGCACCTGAGGTAACTATTGAGTGGCCTGATTTCTCAGGAAGCATGAGAGCACCTCCCCTGTTGCCCCAATCTGCTTGCTCTTCCTCCAGGTCTCCCACTTCCCCCTTACCTCAGGGCTTTGGTCTCCATCCCCCAGTGAACCATTAATTACAATAAGTCTGCCTAAAGTCCTTAAGACAAAATGACCTTAAATCAATTCATCCCAAGTTCTTGGGTTTATCCATCCAGATCAGTCCCTTAAGGATCTAATCAGATAATCAAATAGATAATCAAAATGAAGTCAATTATCCCAGGTTCCTGAGCCAATCAACTGAACTCAGTCCTTTAAGGATCCATCAGATCATCTGGTGGAATAAATTCATCCCAGGCTCCTGGAGCAATCAACTTAAACTAGTCCATCAAGGATGCATCCAATAACCAAACAGCATTAATTGTGCTGGGGTTCCTACCCCACCTTGGGTCCTCAGGGTCAGGACCGATGGGCACTTTCAAGGAGGGGAGCTCTTCTTTTTGCCACTTCCCCGGCACTGTCAGAGGGGAACACAATCTCAAAAAAAAAAAAAAAAAAATCCAACAAAAAGAAGAAAGCAAAAAGCAAAAGGGGCAATGCCTCTGAAAAACTCATGGACCCATTCACAGTGGCTCTGCTGCTTTAGTTTGTGCCTGGCTGTCCTTGAGTGTTTCCCGGCTTGGTGTGTCCAGGGGTTTGTCAGTGGTCCTCTGACCACTCCAGCCAGTGGGCCTGGTTTCTTCACCCACCGTTGGCTACAGGATGCTGCTGGTTGGCAAGGCCTCCGGCATTGCCTCAGCCTGCTAGCCATGGTCCTCCTCTGGGTGCCCCCTCCAGGGCTGGAAATACCTGTCCTTGTGCTCCTTCTGCCAATCCACAGGGAACACGTGCTCTGGAAATGCAGCAGCACGCTCCCTACCCCGGTCAAGTTTCTCTGTTCACCTGTGGTGACTGTCCCTCCTTCGGGTTTCCTGGCGCTTTCCTCTCGCCCTCCTCTTTTCACCTCATTGTTAACTTAGTAGGAGACCATAATTGATTTTTTTTGCAGTGCAGGAGGATTGCCTTCTTGCTGTCAGAACTAAGAAGCAACCCCTTGGGTTTCTCCAGGGGAACAATGTAAAGCTTTCTCACTAAGCTCTGTGAGATCAATGTGATCTCCCCTAGTTTCAATAGGAACAGATCTAACGAATTGGCAAAAATACTGCTAAGCCGTGGAAGAGTCAAACAGCCCTTTAAAAAACAAAGGAAAACATTTCCTAAATGTTACTTGCTAGCAATCTCATGCTTATCTGGTTTGTAGTGATACAGTGCCATTAGCTAATGATGGATGGATGATGGATTTTCAAACCTCCCTCTTTGAGTTCTTCATGCATTGATAAATAATTTACTGTCCTGTCAAAACCTAAGTGTATTAGATTGCAGTCCTCTATTATTTCCAAGGGATTCTCACCAGGCAAAGAGATCTTCCAAATATTTCCCTACCTACATTGAACAGTATCATGAAATCATCATGTGTGAGACATATACAGTCTATTGGTGCTGTGGTGGTTTTCCAGAAAACTAACCATTTTGTTTCCAGGTCACTACCAAGAGATAAGCAAGACTCATCTTTATTAACTGGATTCAAGTAAAAATGTGTCCAAATGGCTAAGTTTTGCCATGGATATGAACTTTCCCCAAATTAAGGAGGTTTTACAACGTTACATTTTTGATATAAAGCTAACTCTAGTTTTGAAGTAACCCAACATCATGAGAGTTGGGTTTTTTTAAGCTAATCCAAGTTGGATTGGTGCTCATATATTATTGTGTATGGGTCTTAATTCAGGAAAACCAAGGGAAGAAATGTACACAAATTGCTCACTCTCCAAGTGCATTCCCTCTCAAGTTATTCCCTTTTCTGGTAACAAGAGGCAAATTGCTTCGTCTCATGGATCATCCAAGGGGCCTTCATATGTCAGGCAGATATTGTGGGAAAAAGCTAGATAATATAGTTTAAATTTCTTTTCTCACATGGCAATACTAACAGTTAGTGCAAATACAACAGTGGGAAAGCAAATACAGCCTGGAAATAGGTCTGGAACACATTGTCTGTCCGTTCTCTGACCAACTATCACACCACATGATTGAGAAAAAAAATCAAAGCTTGGAAACATGATGCAAAGTTCTCCAAAAAAACTCTGAGAAGGACAGTTGTGTGAAGTAAGGTCATGAGGGATGGGGAACGCTGCATGTGCTGGTGCAGCACGCTTCCTCCCATCTTTACGCTTTACACTTTGCTTTCTAACCATGTTTTCAAGTTCCTGGTGTACAAACTCAAAAACCTCCTCACTATGACTACTGGAGGGAGAAAGCCTTGCATGAGTTCATATGTTCCTTTTAGGGGAGGGGAAGAGTGAGCGGAGAGACTTCCCAACTTCCTCTTTACACTAGATCTGTACACTTGCGTGAGTCCAAATCCACCACCCTCTCCAGGAGTTTCAGCTCTGGTCTTCCCTGGGAGGTCCCTTCCCTCCTCTTCCAAGGGCCTCACATCCTGTGCTTTAATTGATCATTAATTAATCAGTCCATAATTGCGTCTTGGGCTTTTCTGTGTTGCTCCTTAACCTCATATCAGAAGACCTCTTTTCTCCCCACAGCTTCATATTAGTATATAACAAGTCACTGCATCAGTGACTAAGCAGAGCACGCTCTTTCCAGAAGCACAGGCTGTTTCAGACAGACACTTCCACCCTCTGCTGTGGGCTAGTTATTTCTGCCTTTGATATCCCACCTCTGTTATCCAGTGGATGGCGAAGGTCTAACCCTCAGCTCTTTATCTCCAGGCCTCAACATTCGCCTCTCATACCTCTTTTTTCTCAGTGGGGATCACCAGTCTGTCTCGATCACTCTGAGTGAATCACTCAGGCATACAGCCTGGGTTTGGCTTTCTTTCTAGGCCTATACAATATATTCTTACAATGTGTAAATCTATACAGATTCTGCCCGTGTGGGCTTCTAAGACCCAGCCTTTCTTATCCATTCACATAGCTACAGTTCTCACTGTTACATCTCTTAATTGCTGCAACATCCTTTTCCCCTGGTTGTGACCAAAGCAGTCTTGCCCTGCTCAAATCTCTTGCTGCAGAGATCATTTCTGTAGCCCAGGGGTGGGCAAAATGTGGTCTGTGGGCCAGATGTGGCCCATCAGGTCATTTTATGTGGCCTGCAGGGCCCCTAAAAATTTAGAAAATTAATATTTATCTGCCCTGGCTGCCTGTCATGCAGCCCTCGATGGCTTGCCAAAACTCAGTAAGTGGCCCTCTGCTCAAAATAATTGCCTGTCCCTGCTCTAGCCTGTCATTGTGGGACCCCTGGCACGGCTGTATGAGTGCTCGTGGTGCTCTGGTGTGGTGCCAGAGGACTGGAAGAGGGCCAATGTGGTTCCCATCTTCAGAAAAGGGAGGAAGGAGGACCTGGGGAACTACAGGCCAGTTAGTCTTACCTCGATCCTGGGTAAGCTTTTTGAGAGAATTATCCTGGCGCATGTTCACGAGGGGCCAGCGGGGGAGATTATGTTTAGGGGCAACCAACATGGGTTCATTAGAGGCAGGTCCTGTCAGACCAACCTGGTGGCCTTCTACAACCAGGTCACCAAATCCTTAGATGCAAGGGTAGCAGTGGACATAGTTTTCCTGGACTTTCGGAAGGCCTTCGACACTGTTTCTCACCCTGTTCTCATTAAGAAACTGGGGGACTGTGGTGTCAATGCCTACACAGTCAGATGGGTCACCAACTGGCTGGAGGGCCGCACCCAGAGGGTGGTGGTGGACGAGTCATTTTCGACCTGGAGGGATGTGGGCAGTGGGGTCCCCCAGGGCTCGGTCCTCGGGCCCGCACTGTTCAACATCTTTATCAGCGACTTGGA
>NW_017729011.1:13469716-13474174 GCF_001723915.1 Gavialis gangeticus | reverse complement strand
GGAGAGGCTATGGGACCTGAACCTGTTCAGCCTCCACAAGAGAAGGCTGAGGGGGGATCTAGTGGCCTGTTACAAACTAGTCTGAGGGGACCAGCAGGCATTGGGGGAGTCCCTGTTCCCCCGAGCATGACCAGGAGTGACCAGGAATAATGGTCACAAGCTGGCAGAGGGTAAATTCAGGCTAGATATCAGGAGGCGCGACTTCACTGTCAGGGCGGCTAGGATCTGGAACCAACTTCCAAGCGAAGTGGTGCTGGCTCCTACCCTGGGGGTCTTTAAGACAAGGCGAGACAAACACCTTGCCAGGGTCATTTGACCCCAGTACTCTTTCCTGCCATGGCAGGGGGTTGGACTCGATGATCTGCTCAGGTCCCTTCCGACCCTAGAAACTATGAAACTATGAAACTTTTGCCCTGTCACTCTGCTCGCATTTCTCTACTGGCTGCCCCTTTCCTGTCATATATCATCAGCTTCTTGTCATCTTCTTCCAAGGCCCTTTGTGGCCGGCGCCACCTTACCTAACGTCTCTCATATATTATTGATGTCAACCAAACAATGTCAGTCTCTATCATCTGTTCGTTAAATTTAGGATAAGCCATCTTCATGCTTTCTCCCATGCAGCTGCTCATAATTTGGAGGAGCTCCTCATAAACCTCTACAAAACCACTTCAGTGATCTCCTTCATGTGCCTCTTTTAAAAAACTCTTCTTGGACACCTACAAAAAAGCCTTGACAGTGATTTGGTCGCTGACATGTTAAGGCTGCTGCCTCCAGATTGTTTCCTTGTACTTTGTCTGTCTTTATCCACGTGCGCTGTCTCTTGCCTTACGCGGATGTTGAAAGCATTCTGGAGGAGGGACAGTCTTTTTGTTCCACATTTGTACAGCACAACAGGGTTATGGTCCGTGATTAGGGTTCTTAGGTGTCTCAATAGCGAACATTTGGGTGGCTTTCCCCGATTTTCTTTATGAAGGAAAAGACACTTAATGTGGCCAACTTTCTCAAACTCTAGTTATGGAAAATAAGTTGATTGTCCTGGCAGAGGATGCATGTTTTTGTTGTCTTTCTTATATAAAGTGAAAGTCTCTATTATAAGTTGCCTTCATAGAGGTTGCCAGCTAAGTTTGTTGAAGTTTATGGAATTACAGATAATTGTCCAAACTCTTGTCACTTGCTGCAAGCAGGCTGAATGATGAATTGTCCTTCTCACTGACAAGTTAGTATTTCATCATAGATTGTTCAGAGGAAATTTTGTGTTTCATTTACTTTAAGGCATGACACTGTGACTCTAACACATCTGCAAGATGATTAATCACCCTGGAGAGCTGGATCTTTAAAAATAGCTGCATTGCAAAAGCCCAATGTTCTTTATTCTAGTGGTGGCGGAATGTATATTGCAGTTAATAAATAACAGGCTCCCTTAGGAAATTAGGTCACTAGATTATTCTATTTGCAAACAGAAAGTGCAACCAAATGCTGCTGGTAATGTCTACAATATATAGAATAGACAGCAATGGAATTGTCAGTGTACTTAAATCAGCACTGACAGTGAAGAGCAGAAATTTGAGTGCTTGTTGGGATTATCATAAGAGAACCAGGCCAATTTTTTTTTGAGTGGCCAGAAATTTTGATTGTTTCAAATTTTAGAGGAACCCAACTTAAAACAGACTGAAGTGGTCTGATTTTTCAAATGCTCAGCACTTTTGGACACTTCAGATCCTTAAAAAGTGCTCAGCTCCAGCCTCCTTCAAAAAACTGTTAATAGGGTTTGAGAAAACTTGGCCTGGTCCAGTTTGTATTTTCAGAATCCTTGGATTTTATCCAGTATTTGAATCCCAGATGCTTCAATTTAAAAGACATTAGCTGATGTACTGGGTCTAATTGATTAGACCTACCTGATCAATTGTCTCCAGACTAGGTCTTTGCCCATAATAAACTTCATTCTGACCCTAAGCAGCCATTCCCTTTGGTGCTAATACAGGTGGATTGATAGCCCTTGTAAACTTAGGCTGCAAATATAACTGCAGAATATATCCCTTTTTATACCCAATATCTCCACAGTCAATGGTCTCTAGTCTCACCTCACCTATACTTCCTGGTGTTTTTAATTCAAGTTCATCCAGGATCATTATCAAAAGAGGGGCTATTGAGAGACATGCTAAGTGTTTGCCTCCTTACCTGCCCTAGATCCTGCTGGTGTCAAGTTAACCTCAGCTGAGGTTAACCTGCCTGCAGGATTTTAGTTCCTAGACTTTAAAACTGGTTAGAAGAACCAAACTCCCCAGCCCAATTTGGACAGCCATTTTTCATAAAAGCCCATTAGAGGATAATGCATGAAGACAGCTTGCCCATGTTAGATTTCACACCAGATTTCCCTTCTTAAGGTGGTTTTATAGAACGATGGTCCAGAACTGTGCCCCTGATAGGGAACCCTCAAGGTGGATGGGCTTTACATCCAGGAGATTTAATGATTATCTGCATGGTTGGAGTCTGTTGGTAGGACACAGAAGGGTATTCATAACGCAAACCAGTCTTTTGGATCCAGCAGTGATGATAATGGTTGTATGATATGTCACAAACCCAACATTAATAGCTTTGCTGACTTTATCCTGTATGTTGACTCCCAGCCACTATTTGTCCTGGACTGTACCAGGCGCAAAGAACCAATATGAGGCACACAATGCGGGGAGTTGCAAAAAGACTCTGCCAGTGTCATGCCAGGAACACTTTGATTACTCTCAAAAACCCCAAATCTACGCTCCCAACCTGTTCCTTTCTTCACCGTCCTATGTAAAATTCTTCTGCTCATCTATTATAAAAGGGGCTACTGCTACTAACTTCATTTTGCCAGTGACACTAGCTTCATCTGCCTGTTCATCACCTTCTCATGCAAACATTGGCACAGAACTCATGGGCACAGAGTGCTCATCCTGTAATGATCCATTAGGTCACTGCAGTCTCCTTAGTAAGAGCCACTTCTATGGGAAGCCTTGGGAAAAAATTCCCCAAACCTGAACAATAAAATCAGCAGATAGTAAAGATGGCTAGACCGAAAGGCAGCTGGAGAGAGCTATCAAAATGATTACTAGTGTGTAAAAACAGTGTGTATATTCGATGGTATCTGTCTCTGATCAACTTTTCAAGTATAATGTGATTTGAAAGATGTGCTTTTCAGGGCAGTCAAAGAATGCAGAACCCAACACAAAGGCATCCAGAACCAGCTGGCAGACACACAAGAAACCAGAGAGTTACTGTCCAGCTGAAGGCCAAGGTAGTAATCCATGTTACTCTGAAGTCATCAGGCAGAAGGTAGGGCATGGTGACCTCATAGACAGCCTCATATGCTAAATGGCTCCAAGGCATGATCTTTGGTATGCAATAACCTACTTCATCCGAAGAGTGAAGGTAGGTTGTTGCCTACAAAAGAGCATGTCTTTGAACCAGTTAGTCTCTAAGAGGCCAGGCCACCCTGCCCTACCTTCAAGCACAAACATAGATTAAAAACAACCAGGAGCATGCACATGCCTTACCAAAAACTTCATAAAAAGCTTCATAACCAAATTGTCTATCTCATAGTCTTGCCTGGGAAACCAAGCAAAGGAAGAGATCCAGTTAATTTCATTTTGCAACTTGCACAAGCCTGAAGAGCAAGTCTCTTCCTTCCTTTGGAGATGCCAGAACTCCCTTGGCAAAAGATGGTAGAACATTTGAGCAAAATTTTTTTGGCAGGAAAAGACAGTCATTTGGAGCTGGTTTGATGTCCCTGGGAGCACACAGACAAACAAGAGAGTATTAAATTGCCATTTTAAATAGGTTTGGCAGTTCAGGGCCTTTGGTAAAGGGATCTTGGCTGTGGTTCGCTACCCGTATGCTCAGGATTTGCTGTGGTTGTCTGTATCTTGTAATTCAGAAAGACTCTACAAAGGAAAGCCGGGAAAAGTGCTGATGGGATAAATGCTTAAATCGCCCACCCTTTCCGTAAAGGATGAATGGAATCTGATGTAGCAAGAGGAGATGATGCAGAAACAAATAAATGCTGCAGTTGGGAACATTTGATAGAAATCCTCAACAAAATTCTGCTGTTAGCAAGTCCTGAATGACTGAAAAGGGATTGTGTGATGTGGTTGCCTGCAGCAGGAGGGTACTACTGGAGTCTATAGGTACTTCTACAAAACATAATGCTAAGCAGAGATATCCAGGCTAGTTCTGAACAAAGCACTTCACTCTGGCTAACTGTATCATGCACATGGAGCATTTGCGTGTAGATCAAGGGCTGGGGAAGAGAGGTGGGGGGGAAGAGGTGGATGCTGTTGAAGTACCTAAGATGGATCAATAGATAGGTGACATCTCCAGAAATCTCTGGAACTGACCCAGATCACCAGCATGTCCTCTCTAAGCTGCAGCAGATCCAATAGATTCATCAGCCATTCAGTTGCGGGGTTTGCAAGAAATCACTGT
>NW_017729011.1:13454860-13464716 GCF_001723915.1 Gavialis gangeticus | reverse complement strand
TTATTACACATTTATTATAGGAAGCAAAGTGCCTTGCTCACAGCTAGCCTAGTTGTCTCTACACAGCACTGCATGGTCTGTGCAGACATCCCCTATGACCCAGAAGGCCCCTTACAGGACTTCATTTCTAAAAGGAGATGAGGAATGACATCAGTGATGAGGAATGACCATTGTATACCAGGGTCAGATGTTGCGCCTGTCAAGTAAGAGGCATCATAGTTTCAAGAAACTGCTGGCAATGTCACACCTATACCCAAAGAAGTCACTCCAACATGTCATCACACTGGCTCTGCACTGAACAGTACGAGCAATAGCTTGCTAGTGTCAGAAGATGTTTCACGTCTAAAAAAGAGTTTATGCCATCTGCAGAAGTAACTCACTGTCCCAATAGCTATACAAGGACTTAGAAAGCTGAGCCAATTGGCTGAATGGCTTGTAATAATAGACACAAATTATCCAGATGGATGGGAGGGGGGAGGAGGGAATCCCTATCCTCTCCATGGGAAAGCCTTTTAATCTGCCCATGTCCTCACTTACCACCGAACTGCACACACAGTGAGTGTACTTAGGAGCGGAAGGAGGCTTTCTACTAGAACTGGCAAATGTTGCTGCTCTTGGTAAAGCTCTGATCTTTGAGGCTAGGGACAGACATTACATATAAGCTAGTATATGTGGTCAGAAACCGGTTTAAACTTGTAACAGAACAGAAATTCAGTGCACATAGACCAAATTACCCTGGCCAAAAGGGGTTTAAGATAGACCTTGGTGGATGTAGTATCAGACTTAACTGATTTAGGTTAAAATGGACTATTGAACTTCTGTCCCACTTCCCCTCCCAAAACACATTAGGTCTCAGTCCCTCTACATCCCAAAACGCATTACAGCTCCTGCTAATCCCTCCTTGTGGTCATGTTGGCTAGCCTCTGCCTCAGCTTCCCTGCTCCAGCCCAGCTGAGTGGCCCTGCCTCTGGCTGCCACAGAGCTGAGGCAGCCTCCCCAGCCCCTCTGGCGGCAGCAGAGAGGTGGGCGAGCGGGGAATGGACCCCTGCCCTGGCTCCAGCTCCCCTCAGCGGGCTCTGCATAGTGGGGGAGTGGGGAGTGCCCTCATCCCCCCACCCTTCAGTCTCAGGGGACAAGCGGGGAGGGGGGGAGGAATGGATCCCCACTCTAGCCCTCCCCGCCCAGACAGGGTCTGCATAGTGGGTGGCAGGGGGAAGGTGTCTAAGGCGGCAGCTTCCCCTCCCCACCACAGTGCAGTTCCTCCAGGCTGCAAATGCCCCGGCCCTGCCCCCTTGCCATTGCACAGGGTGTGGGTAGGAAAGCGCACCGGGTGGGCACTTTCTCCACTGAAGTGCAGTTCTGCTATGCTGTGAATGCCCCAGCCCTGCCCCCTCACCAGCCCCCCCACCTGTCAGCCTTGGGGGCTTCTTCCCCCACTGTGCAGACCCCAGTTGGGAGGCTACAGGGGGTCCATTCCCTCCCTTGCCATGGCTGAAAGGTTGGGGCTGGCGAGGGGGCAGGCCTGAGGCATTTGCAGCGCTGCAAAGCTGGGAGGTGTGGACAAGTGCCCCCCTTGGCCAGGACAGGCATCTGCCTGCCTTGGGTAACCCATGAGTGAATGTGTATTCTGTCCCATAACGGTCCAATCTACACAGCCTAGACTCTGTGTGTGTGTGTGCACACGCGTGTGCGTGTGTGTCCACATGCATGCATATGTCTCTATGCACTTGTGCATATTCCTGGTGCGTGAAGCTAGTCGAATTACCAGAAAATATGGCACACATTAGCTGCTTAGACTCTGCACTGAGGGTGCTTTCCTACTCACCCTTTAAGACTCCTATTTTAATTCCCAGCAGCTGAGTTGCAAGGGCTGGTAAACAAATCCTGCTTTGCTATTGAAACACAAACCTGGCCTGCATATGTGGATTTTTTTTTTAAACTCTCTGAGGTTTTTCTGTTCCCGTTCAGTCTCCTAGCTGGGACCCCATGCTTTGACCAGCTTCTGCTCCCAACACGTTTTTGTTTTCTTAAATAGACTGAGAAGTTCTTTCATATGGTTCACCTGGGAAAAAACTAACTTCTCTGAGGATCCAATCCATTTTCACCCCAGCCCCTCACTCGGCAAGTGGGCAGCAAGTCTCTCTCACAATGGCCTGTAAACTCCACAACGTTCTTTAAAAAGAAAATCCTTTCTGATAAACTTTTCACATGTAAAACTGGTCAAAGTCTGTCCCAGACAGACTTTCTGGGTGGATGTAGTTGATGGAAAAAGCAAAAGGCTCTCTCTGCTGGGCAGCCTGTAAGACAACAGTCCTTTACCATCCGTAGATAGATGGATTCTAAACCTAGTGCCAGAGGATGCAAGAAGCAGGCCCAACATTTTCAGACTTGGGTACCTCTATATATATTTGCCTATTGGTGTCTTGCAGTTGTTCGTTGCCTCTGAAGATCAAGGGCGTTAGTTAAGTGCTTAATAATAAATCACCATCTTTTCAAACGTGGCTATTTCATCATCATCATCATCATCATCATCATAAAAAGCCTTCCATCATAAGGATTCCTTCACTTATTTTTAGTGACACCTTAAGTTTCTGGGGTCTCTTTTATTCAAGGAGCTCAAAGAGTTTTGTAACCTTTACTGCATAACACCTCCTAGCTCCATTTTTAGGGAAGCCTCATCCATTCACCTACATTTTACAGCTGGGAGCACACAGGGGCAAGCTGGTTGAAACAGCTAGAAAGTGGGATTAGGATCTAGAAGCTCCAATTGCTAGCCTTCTGCTTTCAGCGTTGGATGGCCATCCCCTGCTCCTTGCGTTTACTCATGCCCCTTCTTCACTGAGTACTTAGCATGCAAAAGGAGAACTGGTTCACAGCAAACCACCAGCACAACCCCTGGAACAAACTTTGTACTAAAACTTTAGAAAGTTTAGCCAAACATGTCCTCCTTTCCACACCCCTGCCCTTGCATGTACTTTCTCTTCTGTTTGACATCAGAAGCAGAAATACGAGGAGAAGAAAGCATCTCTTCACATGGCTGTGGGGCATTGTAGGAGATGAAGACAACAGAGGAAACCAGAAGTGGGACAAGAATGGGGCAGACAAACTACAATTTACATGATGCACAGTGTTGGCATACGTGGATCGAAATATTTTGATTTTCACTAGCTTAGGTTTTTCAACAGTGAGACTGCAATTGCCCATAGAAGTAGATTTTTTGCATGTGAAATATTCTGTTCTTTTGGAAAAAAGCTTGTTTTCCACTGAAAAATCATTTTGAGGGATAATCATCAACCAGATTTGGTTGCATATCCATTTCAGGTCTGGCTTGAGTAATTTTCTTTTAGCTCATTTTAGTTGTTTTTTACTGCCTTTACATGCTTTTTTAATTAAGAGTGTCCCTGTTTTCATTGGACTTCTGCTACCATTTGACCTAGGCCGCATTCTGATTCGTGGTGTGTGTTCTGTCGTTCTGGTGTCTCCTTCTCTGAACGTTTCAAAAAGTTGGCTGAAGAAAGTGATGCTAGGGGCACTTCCACCCACTAGGAAATCCATTCAGGCCCTTGGGGAGCACAGAGAAATCAAACCAGAGGAACCCTACTGCTGTTCTTCACTTTGGGCAAGAAGTCAGACCAACTTCAAATCCTGCCACAGCTTTACAGGCAGTAGACAATTTACATAGGTGCTCCCTTCCTGTTGGGTTGTAAGAAGCTGGAACCACTGGGTATTACCAACTTCTTCCCCACTGGGCTTTCCAACAAGACTTAGCTCATCCTGGAAGAATGTAGCTCTTACACAAAATTTAGTATCCATGAGCTGGAGCCGGACTTTCCTCACTTAAGGCAGAGCATCAAACTGAACTGGACATAATTATATGAGCACCTTCTTAAAGGACAGGAGAGAAAGATGGATATCAGGAAACAATTACTGCAGAATGCTGCTACCAAAAGCAAAGTAGGAGGTGGGGCTTGACAGGAAGTGAAAAACACGAGTTGCTCAAATCTTATATTCTTGGGTTGAAGTGGCATCGTATGAAAGAAGTGGCCAATGAGGACTTCTTTTTCTCTACCCTCTCTATCACGTGTTGACCTCCAGAATCCATGCTGAGAGTGTGAGTGCTGGAAGCTAGATAGAAAAAAAAGGCAAAACCTCAAGAGCATTGGTTTCTCCCTCCACAAAGAAAGATGCAGCTATTAGTGACACTTCTGCGAGTTCACCGTTCTTAGTGGGCAATACTCAGCATGACTACTTGCCTAGTCACAGTTGTACCTACTGTTAGATGGGTGCTGTTAACATTGCTTTTGAATTCAGAGCAATGTCACCTTGTTTATCAGTGACTTCTCATACGTAGTGACTTCTTCTCACTAGGTTCAATAAATATAGGCATCCAATGAATGAGAAGAACTGAACAAACTTTAATAGTGGAGCAGCAGTCAACCTCTGCAGACCCTTGGCCTCTGACTGACCGTCTAACTGGAACCATCCCCCAATTCCCAACTTCTGTAGTCTTCTAAGTGAGGGAGGGTCTCTAGATTGTAACTTCTATCGCTACATCATGGGAAATGAATCCCTGATGCACTGGATTTCTCACCTTTGTTCATATCTGTCACTGCGGATGGCAACAATCATTTTCTCGTGTGATGCATAGTGCAAGTTTGGAGCATTGTAAATCTGAGCTGTTAAAAGCAATCTCCTTCTCTTGAGACATGAGACATCTGGCACAAATTTGCTATGTGGCAGCAAGCAACCTCTCTTGACAAAACCACACACCATTTGTACTGCCACAAGATGCAGTTCTACTAGACACTGACAGACTTCCCTCCGTGGGACAACATGTTCTTGGAGTTACACACCATCTTTGGGTGTGTTAACTGGTTTGTAAGAGGAAGGCAGTGCATGTGCTTCCCATCCCTCACCTTTCTCCAGTGTGCATAATATACACTCTTGCAAGCCAGAGCTGACAGTATTTGCTGCCTTGGACTGCCCCCCTGTGGGGGCCATCCCACACTACAACATTACACTTTCTGTAATGGGGTAGAAATGGGTGAGGAAAAGTGTCTACATAAGGAGTTTTGGGGAAAACAAGCTTTAAAAAAATTCTCTGATACAAAGTGCTTAACAATTTTAAACAATAAATAACAAAACTGAGAAGTTCAGTACATCAAGAAAACACAACACAAATGGCTTGGTCACTGCAACCATCCGTGAAAGAAAGTGAGTGGTAGTCTCCCTCTGATGTCAAGACTAGCTAAAGCATATCTTCAAAGATCACAAGTGATTGGGTCCAATACAGAGCTAAATGGATAAATTTGTGCAGCTTGTGGGTGCATCTACACATGCACTTTAATGCGCATTAGCCTATTCAATGCACTTTAAAGTGACACCAAAAAAATGGGGCATTTTTACGCCCGGTGCTGTGATGCATGAAGTTGTATAAGCAGCAAAATGTGTGTCATCACTAAGAAAATGACAGCAGTGTGCTTTTGAACTAAAACACCTTGGAGGTGCTTTCGTTTAAAAGCGCACCGCTGCCATTTTCTCAGTGCTGAGGCGCAGTCACTGCTTATATAACTGCACATGGTGCAGTGCAGTTCATCTCAGCTCACGTGTGGAGCAGACTCAGTTAGTCTTATATTAATCAGAGCAGACTTGGGGCAGACTCAGTTAATCTTGTGTTCTTCTTGGGTTGAAGCAGCATCATAACAAAGATGGATCTCTCTCTCTCTCTCTCCTCCCTCCATTACATGTTGCCTTCCAGAATCCATGTTGAGAGTGTGAGTGCTGGAAACTAGATACAGAACAAGGCAAAACCTCAAGAGCACTGGTTTCTCCCTCCACAAAGAAAGATTTAGCTATTAGTGACACTTCTGCGGGTTCACCGTTCTTAGTGGGCAATACCCAGCATGATTACTTGCTTAGTCACAGTTGTACCTACTGTTAGATGGGTGCTGTTAACATTGCTTTTGAATTCAAAGCAATGTCATGTTGTTTATCAGCCACTTCTTATAGGTAGTGTAAATACACATTCAGTAAATACAGACATCCAATGAATGAGAAGAACTGAAAAACTTCAATAGTGGAGCAGAGTCAACCTCTGCAGACCCTTGGCCTCTGACTGACCGTCTAACTGGAACCATCCCCCAGTTCCCAACTTCTGTAGTCTTCTAAGTGAGGAAGGGTCTCTAGATTGTAACTTTTGTTGTTACATCATGGGAAATGAATCCCTGATGCACTGGTTTTCTAACCCTTTGTTCACTATTTGTCTCTGCGGATGGCAGCAATCATTTTGTCATGTGGTGCACAGTGCAAGTTTGGAGTGTCGTAAATCTGAGCTGTTAAAAGCAATCTCCTTGTCTTGAGACATGAGACAATGCAACATCTGGTTACTCTGATTAACCAGACTCTGATTAATTGAGTCTGCTCCAAAGTGGTGGATCTCCAGCACGCCCCTAGAAATAAAGTATATGTATAAATGCCCATGCACTTTCGCTAACGTGCATTAAAATAGCCTAATGTGCCTTTTTCCAGTATCTCACAATGGAAGTACTAGAGTTAATGCTCATTAGCAAAATCACATTAATGAACATGTAGACTCATCCTGGATTATACAGGAGGTCAAACTAGATGATGTAGCAGTCCTTTCTAGCACGAGGAACTCTGAAGATATGATGTAAGACGAGAATTTCAGCAGAGATGCTGAGCGTGAGCAACACACAGTCCCCATCACATTCACTGGAGTTTGTGGCTGCTCACTCACAAGTCTTGAGAGGTGAGCTATAACTTCTACAGACTCTGCACTCAAATTGTGAAAAGAAGCTGTCAACACTACAATGTTCTTCTAGTGTGTGAAATGGGGGAGAGGGAAAAGGCGTTTTACAACTTCAGATACACGGGGAATAGGAGTGTCCTGCTGCCAGCTACTGTGCAAGCTGGTAAACATGCATCTAAAATAAATATTTTTTAGTACTGGTGCATAACTGGCATACATGTATAGATGATGGTAGGCATGTTTGGCTCATCAGAGGAGCCCCACAACAGCTTGTTATAAAGGGAAGGTGGGCTGATGTGCGATGGCTGAGCAGTTTGGGGTTCTATTGTATTACAGAGGTTTTCCCCTTTCTCAAATATTATTAAGATTCCAAGTATTCACTTCTGTGCCTCACAAAGGTTAGGAGGTAACAGCATGTGAGTTATTCAGATGACACGCTCCAGGAAGCTGAACTGTTACAGGAAGTTACCATTAATGAGAACTTCCTAGCAGTTCCTTTCTTGTATGGCAATTACCATATGTGGTTCCAAGAGGAGGCAAGGGGCAGCTGGTGGCATTCATCCAAGCTCGACCTATACAAGTCAACAAACTGAGACACATTCAAAGGTCATGCAGATGTTTAAAACAGGGATGTGCTCTCCAAGCACTGCTGGGCTCTTCGTGGATGAGGCATGACTACCATATAGTCTTCAACAGGGCTTAACGGGGATTCTTAAGCCGCCCTCTTTCTTGCTTGCAGGGTAGGGAAGAATGGGTGGCATCTCCCTCATGCCAGCCACTTCAGACCCCTCCCATAGTGAACGTGCAGATCTACAGTCTTTCTCCTTCTATGTGGAATGTAATGGCTCAGATGAACCCTTAAAAGCCATCATCATTGGGTTTCTAAGTGAACACCTGATTGAAGTAAACGAGAGAGTCCATACATCTCAGAGCTACTGCTATACAATCTGGGGCAGACCAACCTCTCTAGTGATTACACTGTGTTCACATTTTTAGGCTCTCTTCCACCTAGGACCTGAAGACCTATTTTTGTTTTTAAAACAAACTCTGAAAGATGCCAGCTAATGTGATGAAGTCCCGCAGAACAGCCCAGGAAGAGCTATGGGTTTAACCAAAATTAGTGGTAAAGCACATCTTAAGTAGAAAGTTCCAGGAGAGGACCACCCATGTGGAGAAGCCATCCAGTTGTATTACCATTTTATTCACACTTTTACTGTCATTCTGGAGAACAAGATGATTTTTCCCAAGCTCTCATTACCACACATTAGATCTGAAGGAGAAAGGCACCTCCTATTGCTGTCCCACAGTGACAATAAAGGGACCTCATCCCCCTACCCCCTACCAGAAGATCTACTGCTGTAGGTCTAAAATAGCAGCTGTTTGAATAGGGGATAATATATATATATATATTTGCGTTACCATAGCACCTTTTATTGTAGATCTTCAAGTCGCTACTTGAATGTTTCTTCCTTGAGACAAACTGTCCATAACTCTGAAGTATTATTATCCCTACTGGGCAGCTGAGCTGATTGAATGATCATCGTCCCTGAGAAGTTGCACTCTTTCAATTAAATGTTTCATTAAAGCCAGAGAAAACCACATTTAGGTGATACATTTAAGTTAAGAACATCCACAATAGCTTTTTGTACCATGTTAACTTCATGGATTTTAAACCACTCCTGTAATTAAATCAGTGCAATTTTGTCTGTTTGCAAGTCCAGAGACGCAGATTATGGGTCCATTGGCTTAGATCACAGAAAGAGTTCTTCACTATGTGATCTTTTCCATGGATCCAAACTGGTAACCACCTGCCACCTACTGCAGAGTAACAATTAATGCTGCTTGGTACTCACATAACATTTTCCAGATCAATATCTCCTAATTAACATTTTCAGCCTCATTACAGAGATAGGGAAAGTAAGGCAGAGCAAAGTTTAATGGCATGCCCAACAATATGTAGCAGATTTATTGGCAAAGTCAGGCCCTAAACCAGTCCCCATGCTATACCCACTAGTCAATGCTTTTTCTCCATTTGTCAGTGTGAGGGTGTATCTATGGTGGGTTCAGCATCTCTCTTTAGTCTCCTATATAAAAGAAGAGCACTACATGCATTTTTACACTCAAACGCCATATATCACCCAAATCAGTCGCTCTTGAGGTAACACAGGCACCTCGATGGCAGAGATAATAAATCAGGCCAAGTTCCAAGGTATTTTATGAGGTGAACCACCACCCACAAGGAGCTGAGATGCAAGACACCAGCATTCAGACTCCTATTTCCAGAACAGAAATAGGACACCACAAACCCCAGACTGTTTTGTACAAGGAAAGAAGGTAGGACTCACTGTTTTGGACAGTTTGTGCTCCAGTGTTTGGCACAACGTAGTGTCACCCTCGCTAGGAACTGAAGAACAGTTACCTATCTCACCAAAAAGAGTCAGGAACCGTACAGACAGTTCGCACATGCATTCACAGCTATTTCTATTTTTTCCTAAGTTTTATGGAATTCTTGTTTACTAAGCAACAGCAGTAAGCGGCCTCCAACTCCAGTCTGTGGTCATTAACCCGTCATCATTGTGCCCAGCATCATTAGTTTTGCCTTAACACGAGTACCGGAATTACACCCCGCACTGTCTGCAATGCTGTTAGCAAGGCTGCCCTTTTCCAGGCCCAACTGAATTCCCATTATGTTTCCTGGTTTCTCCTATCTCACAACCAGTGTCTTCTTCCAGGCATTTTAATTCTTACAGGTTTTCTCTGAGGCTGGTTTGGGCAGCTTTAATTGTGTCCTTGACCAGTTTGCTCTTTTCCTTTCCACAGTCATCTTAAAGGTCACTTTGTCATTCCATTGATCACAAGTGCCATCTGTTCCCAGTTCTGGCCATTCTCTAAGCCCTCTCCCCTCCCAAGCCCCCAACCCCCCAGGTGTTTCTTATTACTTGCACCTTCTGCTTCTGACTGCAGCTGCCCCAGGCACACAAAATCCTTACAACATATAACATGCAAATATTAAATGTGGCTAAAGCTTAAGCCACATTTAATGGTCTCTGCAGGAAGTTTCTAGCCCCAGGATTGAAGAACATTATC
>NW_017729011.1:13447472-13449860 GCF_001723915.1 Gavialis gangeticus | reverse complement strand
TGACCAGTTTGCTCTTTTCCTTTCCACAGTCATCTTAAAGGTCACTTTGTCATTCCATTGATCACAAGTGCCATCTGTTCCCAGTTCTGGCCATTCTCTAAGCCCTCTCCCCTCCCAAGCCCCCAACCCCCCAGGTGTTTCTTATTACTTGCACCTTCTGCTTCTGACTGCAGCTGCCCCAGGCACACAAAATCCTTACAACATATAACATGCAAATATTAAATGTGGCTAAAGCTTAAGCCACATTTAATGGTCTCTGCAGGAAGTTTCTAGCCTCAGGATATATCCTAGAAATGATCTAACAATTAATTAGCAATTAATACTTGGCACTTGTATAATTCTTTGCTTCTGGAATATCAGGGCATTTTAGAAGAATTAAAGAACCATACCTCAGCATCCTCAGGAGTAGCAGAATAATAAGTCTGTAGCCACCTAGGACTTGCCAGTTCCCTCTTTCTTTGGAACGTCAGTGACTAAAAGGACAGAACTCAAGTCCTTCTCCTGAAAGATTCATGTCTCTGCGCTACAGGAAAATCCCCTTGACTGTTAGCAGAGGGCCTATTACACACATGAGGAATTCTGATTGCTTCCATGACAGAGCAGTGACACACACACACACACACACACACACACACATTCGTTAACCAATATATTATATTAGCAAACCCCTTGCTACAGGCTGATAAACTGAAGAACAAAAAGGTTAAATGAATTTACATACATCAGTCAATCCAATGTTGGCAACCCAAGATTTTTTTTTTTTTACTGACAATCTGCAAACTTTTTACTGACATATGTTTCATCTAATATAAATGTAACACTTCTGCCAGGCCTTGAACATCAGTAGCAAGGGCCATTTTCAAATTTAGGGGTCTAACACCAACTTTTAACACAGTCTTACTTGACTGCACCAGTGGTTTTACACAATGCTGCCCCCACCAGTTTGAATCCTTGGTCTTGGGCGGTGCTCCCCAGGACTCAGGATGATACCTTCCATATGTATAACAGTTTCTCCACAGTGCTGAACTCTCTGCCCCTCATAAAAAATACATACTTTGCTAGCTGACTCTATGCCACAAAAAGCTATAGAAAAAATAAACTTCTCATTACTCTTCCCCAGAGGTTAAGATATATCTGTATTTCCACTTTGATAACATCAGAAATATCACCCACAAGTGGAAAAATAACAATAAATTTCACAAGAATTACAGAGCTGTAGGCTCTCATCCCTGCGTGGAATGTAATTGCTGTCAAGCATGCTTCATTTTTCCCTTCTTGATTTTTTTTTTTTTTTGGTCAACAAGGCTTTTATTGGTGAGTTTGAGCAGAATATACAGCCGGCAAGCGGAGTTATTAGACAGTGCGTGGGTGGCTCAGTAGGTGACATTCTTCCCTCAGTCAATGGCCCCAGTGTTCTGCTACAAAGATTTGTGTTGCTGGAGGCAGCAGGAGTGCTTCTGCAATGCCTTCCACTGGTGCAAATCAGGAGTAACTCCCCTGAAGCAAATGGACCTACACCAGCTTGGTAAACCTGTGCAAGGAGAAGAATATAGCCTCATCTTTCAGATGAAGCCCTGACCATTCATGGTTATTAAAACCTCCTTGATGCTTTGCTGTGTTTCAAGCTAATAATCAGACAGCAAGCTGTAATTAACCTCTAGGGCATGGCCCCTCAGACACTGCTGTTTCCAGCCAAATAAACATATATCAGAAGGAATCACTACTACTTTATCCCGTTGGATAGATTGATGGCTTTGATTTGAGGTCAAGGGTTCAGAAATCTATCCTTAATATGAAGTGAATGCAATCAGCTTGCAAGGAAGAGCATATGCAGAGTGCCATGGAGACATGCATGTATGTGCAGTCCCTGAGGCTGAAAACAGAGTAACTAGAAGAACAACAACAAACTCTCCATTTACCTGTGTGCAAGCCAGTGGATATGTCTCAAAAGACACACCCTGTTTACTGCTGAAGAACAGTCCTTATTATGCCACTCCATAGCCTTTATTGAACAGGGCATTGAGGTACACCATTGAGTGCTTATCAATGTCTTAGTCCACCCACTGCTATCTTCCATCACCTCTCTCTGTACAGCCAAAAGGAGAAGGGAAACACCATTTAGCAGCCAGAAGGAAGGGGTTAATTTTACTTTTAATCTTTTAGCAGAGTCCATGGGTTGCTTCCAGGCCCCTTTTTCCTCCACTCCATTCCTGCTCCCTTCCTCCCATCCCAAAGGTGGTAATCCCTAAGAGACGACAGTGCAGAGTTTTGTCCATAGAACTGAATGAGCAGCTCTAACCCCCCTGACCAGTCAGCATGGTTTTCTTTCTCCATTGCTAAGGGTACTTGTACAACAATGGGGGTTTAGGCCTTTAGGGTTGCATTCTG
>NW_017729011.1:13439510-13442472 GCF_001723915.1 Gavialis gangeticus | reverse complement strand
GTCCATAGAACTTAAACTGAATGAGCAGCTCTAACCCCCCTGACCAGTCAGCATGGTTTTCTTTCTCCATTGCTAAGGGTACTTGTACAACAATGGGGGTTTAGGCCTTTAGGGTTGCATTCTGTGCCCCCTAAATTGAAATGGTGAGTTTTTAATTGAAATGGTGGGTTTTAATTTTCCATCACCATATGTATACATGTCATTGTCCAGACGGCCACAGGTCCCTGCTGAAGGCAGAAGTGGTGGGGAGGCCTGATCCTATTTTTTTTTTTTTTTGGTGGACTTGCCTACCTCTCCCACCATCAGGGGGTGAGCTGCTGGAGGGCTGGCCAATCCCTGAATGGTGGGGAGCCCTTGTCCTTCCTTCTGCAGTGGCAGCAGTGCCCCCTGGGGCCACCTGGGTGGACTGCTAGCAAGCCAGGTGCTGCCCCACCTTGGAGGCGCCCAATCTAACTCTTCCCTGAGCCCACCTGGGCTTTCAGCACCCCATGCACTGTCCCCATCATCGTCTCTGGCTGCCAGCACACCCAGCCACCCTTCTTCTGCCTCCCCTTGCTGCCCCAGGGGCAAGCCAGCCCATTCCTGGGTGGCCCCAGGTTTCCTGGCAGCTGTAGGCACCTGCTGAAGGCAGAAGCGGTGAGGGGCCTGATTCTTTTTTTTGGCGGAGCCTGTCCACCTCTCCTGCAGCCTGCGGGTGAGCTGACAGAATAATGGCTGCAATGTTCCAAGTTGCAATGTCCCAAACTAAACTACATTGGGATGTGGTTTAGTTTGTGATGATGCAAACTCATTTAAACCCCCTAAAACTCATGTTCATGTAAAGTGTGATGCCATTAAGCCACACAAAGGGAATTTTTCATCACGTGTATATGGTAACCTCGTCATGTGTACAAGCGCCCTAGGTGATTGGCTTGAATGGTATGTAACAAGGGACTGAAGTCAAGTACAGCAGTAAGCTGAGATGGGCTACAGAGTGGCAGTGTCCAAATGGAAGGTGAACTGGCCACTGTCAAGAGAAAGAATAAGGAGTGAGACTCAACCATGAAGTTCAAGGGACACAGCAATCTAAAATCTGGTTTCCAACAGGTGCCTGGTTGAGGCAGATGATGGATAAGATTTTTACTGCAGATTCCAGTACTTTTTTCAGTAAGCATCCACTGCCATCTTTGGTTTGCAGGTGTTAATGTTGAATTGAGGGAGCTGTTGGACTTACATGAGCCACCTCCTAACTTCAGAATGAAAGAAGGGAGATATAGGACATCTGAAAGAGCAGATCAGACAGAAGAAGCACTCAGTTTCTTTCCCTCATGTGACATTTTATGCATGCTGTCAGCCCTGTGGACTTTCCTAGATTTAGCTTTGTGGCCTGGGCAGATGGAAAGGCCGGTGGTTCTGAGTGGACACTGACAGCCTGGTAGCAAACTGTGCTGACTTCTTGTGACAGGCTCTTCCCCTTGGCCACAGCATAACTGAGCTCTTGCCTTTCAGTGAAGGATGTAAATGGCAAGTGGCCAGCAGTGAGCAGCCAGACTGGATGGACTTGGAATCAGCCCCTCCATGTTGCAACTTTGAACTCTCTGGATGTCATAGTCTGCAAAGGAAGTGGCTTCACAATCACTTGCAGAATTGAAGACAGGATGGGATGTCTTTCTGATAGAAACACTTTGCACAACTAGAAGCCATGAAGGAATTGCTGGGTGAAGTTCCTTGGCCTGAATTTTGTAATAAGTCCGGCCTAGGTGGTTCAGCCTGGCCTTCAGATGGTCCAGCTTGGCCTCAGAGATAGGCCCTTCGCTGGAAAAGACAGATTCCTGAGTTTGCAAGTCATTCCAGACTCCTGTTATTTGGAGGCCAAGGTTACAGCTTCCTTTGGGCCACTGTGAGCATGTCTGCCCTGCCTTAGTACCGCGCCAGAGAGTTGTACACTGAGATATGTCACACTACTTCCCAAACCAGAACTAACATACATGCTGCAGTGTGGTCCTAGGAGGGTGCCAAAAAGTTCTACTTCAGAGGTGCATTGAAGCAGTTAGATCTCTTCTAATTTGGGATACAGTGTGCACAAAACAGGCATGCCATGCCTCAGTCCAGTGCTCCCTGTCACTAAATTATAGTAGTTTTTAGACATGCTCCATATGTGGCTTCTCATAGCACCATACATGCCCCAGTTAATACTGATACAAAAATATCCTTCCCAAGTGGTCAGTGCTTCTCCAGTCAAACCCAGCAGAGATCCAGGAGCCTGCAGCAATGTCATACCCTATGTTCTTGTTTTTAATTCTGATTGTTGAGTTCAGCACATATCTTCTGCATCCAATATGTGGCAGAAAGCATGATATTGGCACAAGGGATGCACAACACAGCAAGTTGTTTCTAACAACAGAATCTTCTGATAAGTTGTTCCATGGGGGTTATAACTTGTGGTTTTTTGGATTTAAACTGAAAAATGCATTAACTCTTATTCCATAGATTTGTTTCCACAGCTAGAGAAGCCTAGAGGCATTCCAAGTGTAATGTGGATCCAGAGGAAAATTCCTTGGTACCATGAAGACCTCTTGACATACAGACTTTGTATTAGAGTTGGGCTCAAATTGGAACCCTTGGTGCAGACTAGTAAGTTGGGGCTGATCCTACTTTGAGCAGGGGCTTGACTAGATGACCTCCTGGGGTCCCTTCCAACCCCAGTTTTCTATGATTCTACGATCAGACAATGACATAGTGCGGTAGGCTGGCTAGAGCACTGGACTAGAACGCAGGACAAGGGTTTTATCAAGCTCTGGTATGGGGTAACCTGGGGCACAGAGTAACAAAGTGACTTGCTCCACCATCCTAGGGATAATGATTTTGATCTCCTTTGTACAGTGATTTGTGATCCAGAAATTGAAAGAACTAGGTTCCTACTATCCTAGGAACATATATCTTTCCATATCCAATGCAATAAATTGTTCCTGAAACATTTTTA
>NW_017729011.1:13430858-13434510 GCF_001723915.1 Gavialis gangeticus | reverse complement strand
CTGGTATGGGGCAACCTGGGGCACAGAGTAACAAAGTGACTTGCTCCACCATCCTAGGGATAATGATTTTGATCTCCTTTGTACAGTGATTTGTGATCCAGAAATTGAAAGAACTAGGTTCCTACTATCCTAGGAACATATATCTTTCCATATCCAATGCAATAAATTGTTCCTGAAACATTTTTAGGCACAGCATTTGTTTATGCAGCATTCCCTGTTGACTTCAGTGGCAGCTTCCCACAATGATTGATGTCAGGACACAGCCTTCAATGCTTTTGGTAGCCTTTAGAAAAAAAAAAAGTAGTGTTTTGGTCCATAACAAATATGTATCATTAGACCTTGGCTGCTCACATTCCAGCTTCCCCAACACAGAATTAGTGCCTTTACAGCTATCATTACCCCTCACCCCTTCCCTTGTTAGTTTGTTTGCTGTGCTTCCTGTGTGTCCTTTGCTGCACTGCAAACATCAAAACAGGCTGTTGCTGATCCATCTGCTGTCTCCACCACACCACATGCCATGGTATAATTAAAAACAATATTATTAAAAAACTACCCTTTCCTTGAATCTTCACTCCTTTTATCCCTCTGTTCTTGTTCCCACGCAGCCTGCTGCAGTTGGAGTAAATGATGTTGCTAGGTCTAGTCTTAACAGCATACCTACTGGGTTTGTTAATTTAGGATCTAAGTACCTGCTGCACGTTCTAGTTTTCCCAGGCTTCTGAATCTCAAGAGCCTGTGCCCTGAAGTACATCTGATTTACTTGTATTCAGTTATTCAGAAATTATCAAGGCACTGTGACCTGCTGGGTGAGGCTCTAGCTTGCCTCGGACGCAGGGGAGCTGGCTCTGCTGCTAACCTGATACGTGACCCTGAAAAAAATCACTTCTCTGCTTCCTTTCCCATCCTAAGTTTGTCTTGTCTATTTACGGCATAATCTCTTGGGGCAGGAGCTTTTAGCACAATAAAACACTGATCATGACAGAAGCCTCTGTGGGCTACTGGTATGCAAATAATAATACTTCTTAATTTGAGAAGAGGACATGGAAAGATTCTAAACTTCAGCTAGGATTGTTCTTTCTTAAAAACCTGCCCTGGAGGGAAGCTTCAGCCTCTGGACAGTCACCTTGATAAGGGCTCAGCTGTCTTGGCTGCTCTTCATCTCCCATGCCTGGATCTTTGAAGAACCCTCTACAGGTTCAGGGGCCCATGTGTGTGGACAGGGCTGGCCAGCAGATGGGTTTGCTCCATGCATTGTTTTATTCCCACCAAGAGATCTGTTTGAATGCCTGTTCCTAATTCTTAAACGCTACAAAGGCTTTGATTTGCAGTAGATCCTGCCTTCTTCTTTTGCAAATAAGTAGGGCTGCATGAAGCTTCGAGGGGTGATTCGATTCGGAGGAGATTCGGCCTGATTTGGTGGCTGACTCTCTGAATTTGAATCGAATCAGGGGACCAATTAAAAGGTCCAAATCGATTTGAAGCTCTCTGAATCTTCGGAAAAGATTCAGAGAGCTTTGATGGTTTGGACAGTCCCTGCAGGGAGATGCAGCTGGACTTGGAGCTGGTAAGTAGGGGGTGGAGGAGTGGGGGGGTAGGGGAAGGGAGAGGGGACCATGGGGGGACACCTACCAGCCCCCATCCCCTGCCTGCTCCCTCAATGCCTCCGACCCCTGGCCACTCCCCTAGACCCACACACGGATGCCTTGCCCACCCCAGTTCCCGGTGCTTTAATAAAAAGCCCCACTCACATGTGCTGCTGGGTGGGACACGATCCCTGCTGCCCCCCACTGCCCCACCTGCATGGGGAGCTCTGCACAAGCCCCCCACCCCGCTCCTCCAGCCCTCCCTCCCATGGCTGCCCCGCCTGCCCCAGCTCTGGCCCTTTAAGAAAAAAAACAACTGAGAACCCCCCCCAGGTCACTGCTCCTACAGCGGCCTTGGGGCTTCTGGGGGCTCAGGGAAGAGCCCCCCATGCAGTGGGGGGCAGCAGAGATCTCTCCCCCCCTCCCCCCCACTGGGCAGGGACAGTGAGTTTAAGGTTTTTCTCATTTTTTTTTCTTAAAGGGCTGGAGCTACAGCAGGAGGGGCAGCTAACAGGAAAAGATATACCATGACGGTACACAACAGAGGCCTGCAGCTTGTCTCCGGAGACACATCTTTATCTTTTGTCCATACGTAACTGCGTTGCATGTAATGAGACGATCCTTAACGTGTCCTGGCTAACTATGTGTCTCTGGTCATGGAAAGCTACAGAGAGACTAGAGCAGCCAGGGACAGACTCAGTGTGAGGTCAAAGCAAAGTGCCACTGATTTCTGAAAGGGGATTAATAACCTTCCCACACAAATTCTACTGGTGTTACTTCAAATGCTTGGCTGATGCAGTCTGGCAGGCTGGAGACCCGGTTACTACCGTTCATTCACATTAGGACACTGCTCACATTAGGTCCTCTCTTATCTCTCCATGGAGCATTTTGATGCCTCTCATCCATTCTGCCTACGCGCTTGGAGCTCCTCTTGAAAGACATGTGATAAGAATGGGAGCTTCCTGCATGAAGGGAGAGCAAGACAGCAGCACTGGGAGAGACCCAGGCTTCTTTTCTGCAATGTCTCGTAACATCTAATTGCCTGTGCAATGTGCCATGTCCTGTCTTTGCACATGCAGGGCTTAAGAGCTGTTCTTGGAAGAGCCTGCTGTGTTTCGATCTCTGAGCAGGAGTTCGGGGTGGGGGATATGATTCATCCCAATGAGACAGGCTGCATGAATTTCACTGCTTTGCATTCTTTTTAGCCACTCAGTTCACTGTTTCCCAGCTGCAGTTTTGTGCCAACTGCACAATTTCACACCTTCCTCTATGTTCTTCGCTTTGCGTCATTTACTTCCAATGTGAACAAGACGGGGGCTGACACCAATCCCTGTAGCTCTCTGCTTCTGGCCCCCTTCCAGCCTGACCTCTGCCCATTTGTAGCTGTTCTCACACCATGGTTACTAGGTCTCTGTCTTCACATGATGTGCATCAGCGATTTCATGTAGATGCTGCATCATTCCTATGAAAATGTAAAGTGTACAGTGGGACTCACCATTCTGGTGCATGCACAACAACACCCTCCTGTTACTTGGTTGTTATATAGGCAGTGCACAGGGGAGAGGAGAGACGGGTGAGGGGAAGGCAAGAGGAGAAAAGAGTGAAGGAGTAAAATGTAAAAAGGAGGTTTACTGTCTTCAGGAGGGTGTGTAATGCAGGGGTGGGCAAAATGCGGCCCGCAAGCGGAATGTGGCACACCAGGCCATTCAGTTTGGCCTGTGGAGCCCCTACAAAATTTACAAAATTAATATTTATTTGCCCCTGGCTGCCTGTCATGAGGCTCTCAATGGTTTGCCAAAACCCAGTAAGTGGCCCTCCCCCCAAAATAATTGCCCGCCCCTGGGTAATCCCACAGAGGGGGACTAGGATAGGAAACATGGATGCTTTTTCCTAGCTCTGCTTCAAGAACTCTGACAAGCTGCTGCTTCTCTTGGTGCCTCAGTTTCCCCACCTGTAAAATTGGGATAATGATACGAGATCCCTTAGTAAAGTACTTTGAGCTATAAGAGTTAAGCATCACTGTTATTTAGTAATCTCATTCCCAAAAAGGCTACCATTTCACTAGCAGG
>NW_017729011.1:13417664-13425858 GCF_001723915.1 Gavialis gangeticus | reverse complement strand
TTTCCTAGCTCTGCTTCAAGAACTCTGACAAGCTGCTGCTTCTCTTGGTGCCTCAGTTTCCCCACCTGTAAAATTGGGATAATGATACGAGATCCCTTAGTAAAGTACTTTGAGCTATAAGAGTTAAGCATCACTGTTATTTAGTAATCTCATTCCCAAAAAGGCTACCATTTCACTAGCAGGCCATAAATTCATCCTCTTTAGCCTAGTCTCTAGAATAACATGACAGCAGGAACTCTTCGGCACTTCAGTTCTATTTCTCACAATGGACTGTACATGGGAGATTGTGCCACAAACCCTTGCTTAAAAGGCAGGAGGGAAATATCACCAGCTAAAGTATCTGTCTTCATGGTATCTACATGCTGATGGTGAACAGGAAGAACGGTTCTAAACCAAGGTTATGTTGAAGAGGCAGATTAAGGTTGAGAAAAATTTTAAAAAGCGTACTGTAAAAGTGCCATTTCTCACTTCAGTTTTCTCTTATACTTTTTTCTGGCAGCTACATGTGATGGCAGCAGGATTTGGGACCTCTTCCAACTTCCACTGCCGTCAGTGGGAAGACCCCCATTGATCTGGTGGGTGTTGGATGGAACCCACACTTCCTGAACGCTTATGTGTTGGTGCTTCTTGGAGAAGAAGCGCTTTAATGGCATGAGTCTCCGCTGACTAGCAGCCTAGTTTTGAGTGCATTAGGGAAAGTGCTGAGCATCCTCAACTCCTGCTAAATTCAGTGAGCCTTTGAGGTGTTCAGTGTTTGGAGATGTATGTGTGCTAAGGACTACACACTGGATGCCATTTGCAAAGAACACCAACTTCACTGGACCTCCACTTAACTCTCTATATAAGGAGACTTCATCTTATCTAGCCAGACATTTCTTTTTCGCAGACCACTCTTCACACATGGTACCTTACTGGGCAACTTCTAGAACGGTGTTGTCAGCCCAGTGGAACAGAAATGAGTATATAAAGCATATGCCTGAGATTCAGTTTAGATTTCCTCCAGTCAGGGCGGTTTCCTTGCTGCAGTTGTCTAAATTTCTGAACTGATGTCTGCCCTGGAAGGTAATTTAGAAGGAACAGGGTTTAAATATAGCAGTGAGCTTGGACGGCCTGCGGTTCAGCGTCATCCAACTGGAAGCCAAGCTGGCTGATAGCCAAACAAGACTGCAGAGACAGAGGCCTGAGTATGAAGCCCTGTTTAATATCAGAGAGACACAGTAGGCTGAAATGACTGCCTGGAGAAGATGCCTGCTTGAAGTTGATGAATTATTAATAAACAGATTATTATTTATTAGTGTTGTTACTCACTGGACATGCTAAATAGATTTCAGTTCATTCTTACTGTGCATAATAAGTATTTGTTTCCAGATGTAAAATATGGAGAAGCAATGTTCTCCCAGGGATTGTGGCTAAATCATAAACCTTTCACCACTAGTCTATATTAGGTATTTATTATGGCTCTGGTTACACTGGCCATATCGCCAGATACAACAAAGATTCAATCACCATGAAGATGAAGAATAGTGAAGGGTCTTTTATTTGACTCCAGCTGAGCTAAATCAGATATTTTGCATAAGTTATTATTTATATTAATTGCAGTAATGCTTAGATCAGAACAACAACACCCTGCAAATACATGTCCCTTTATAGTCCCTGCCCTGAAGAACCATTGGTCTAATTGGATAAGACATACAGAGCGCATCTACATGTTCCTTTAAGTACAACTAAATTTGATGCGCATTAAATTAATGTGCATTAAAATTTTTTGGCAGGTGTCTACATGTGCAGGGACTTGGCACTAATGTTAGTGCCAAGTCCCTGCAGCCCTGCTGTGTGTCTCTAGTGGCTGGGCAGACCCAGCTCTAAAGTTAGGGCTGGGTCGCATCTACATGTGTATTAACGTGATTTAACTAATCACGCCTAAATTTGATACCTGCATTAATGCACATTAAGGGTGCGCATGTGTAGATGTGCACCCATAATGCGCACTAAATCAGGCTAATGCGCATTAACACGTCTCATGTAGACCTGCCCACAGAGAAGTGAAATGCTGGAGTCATAGAGCAAGTCAGTTAGACACAGAAGTTAGGTGTTTTCCTAGGCTTATGCTGTGTCCTCTAGACCACACTGCCTCTTAGCATGTTAGCATCTCCAGTATTTGCTATAGCAAGCCCATCATCAAGGAAAATCCACTGGGAGAAGAAGAGATTTCTACCACCAATAAATGGAGAGAGACAAGAAAAGATGGGGAGTAAATGCATTTGATGCTTGCAAATGGTAGTGGGCTTCAGGAGAAAAAAGGAAAACAGGAGAAGCACAAGGAGGAGAAAGCACTTGCATCTCTATGAGCTATGTGGACTATCCAGATTAACTCCACTGATTGCTTACTAGCATCAGTCTTACCCAGGGTAAACAGGCACATCATTAAGAAATCCAGCACTGCTGAGGAGGACTATGATCTTGGTGCAAGGACTTGACTGTGAAGACTTAAGGAGCACAGATGTTGCCATGGTGTCTTCCCAAAATAAGTTGAAGCTTCTGTTCCTGTCTTACGCCTTCTCAACTTTTTAAAGGAGCTGCAGCTGGTGCTTTAAGATATCTGCAAGGCCTGAAATTGTTTCAGTCTTTCTGAGACTACTTGGTTCATTCAGGCAATTAATATTATCTAGTATGGAAAAACAGAGCCTTCATATTTGAGATTATTTGCACGAGCCAAAACGTAAACAGCTGTCAGTGACATAAGGAAGAAGTAAGTTGTCTCACTGGGAGTCGAGTGTTCACAGTCAGAAAGCAAGAGTAATAAAATCCTAGGATTTAAATAGGTTGCATGGCCTACTGGCTTTGTGCGTAACTAAACTGTTCCAAATTGTTTGAAGGTATTATTAAATGAGTAAGAATATGAGCTAAACAGACTATGGCACCACCATGCCATTGCAAATATGAGACCTTGGGGGGATTTGGAGGAAGAGAGGGTAGCAGTTTTATGCATCAGTTCAGAGGGAATTCCCTTGTCCAGGTAAGTGAAGCAAAGGAGAAAGGGTAAATGACTGGTAGACAGAGGATGCTACTTAAGTATAATGCCTGTGCATGTTTCTTGTCTGGGTCTGCATGTAAAATGGACCATCTCCAAAAGACACGGCTCTTCCAGACATTTAAGGAACAATGGAATTCCACCAAGGGTTACAAAAACAGGGCTCCTTGGGCTATAGCCATGTCTGTGCAGCCGCTCAAGGCAGTAAGGGAGTGAGTCCTTTCTCCCTCTATGACCCACAGGACCTTTCCAGATCATGGCTCAATGCTGCATGTGGAGAGCAGGGACTGTATGCCTAATACTTCTCTTCCTACAAGTGTGCCTGGTGGAGCCTTGGCTGTGCTTCCTCTCCTCAGCACAAGCCAACAGTGCTGGATGGATATATCCCAGGGTATGCTTTGTCCAAAGAAGATGTGTAACCGGGACCTCTAACCCCTGTTACTGAGTGCAGGGTGAGGGCTGCAGCGAGGCACATTGCAGACTGCAGAGTTGTAAGCCTGCTTGCAGAGAGTTGGGTTGCTCTGGAGCAGCAAACCTGCCTTTAGGGAGGGGGAGCCTGGTGATTGGAAGCGGTGGAGTCAGGCAGGGGATTTAAACAGAGTGCCTAGGCTGAGGCCCTAGTTTTGACCCAGGCTAGGCCCAGGGAAGGAGCTCTGGTGGGATTGAGAAAAAGGGTCTCGTGGGACAATGTTTGGTTATTTTGCTGATGGTTTCTGTATGTGTTTGCCAAAAGGCATCAGGATGGCTTTTGAGGATACAGGGGGCCACTAAAGATGTCTAGAGGGATGTAGATTGTACTAATGGATCAAGCGAACTGAGCCTGAGGATGGGCCTCAAAGGGACAGAGGAGCCTGATGATGAGCAGGGCAAAGTGAAGCACTCTGGTGCTCTGAGGGCAACCTCCCAAATTTATAACAACCTCAAAGGAATAGCACACAAGAGCAAAGGGGATGGCTGATGGAGCGGACAGAGTGCCAAATAGGCCTCAGCGAGCTGCTGGAGGGTGCAAAGCACGGCAGGGAAGCTGAGACCTGTTCCAGGGGTGTGATAAATTACTGTAGTTTTCCCCACCCTCAATGCCACAAGGGCATCTGGGGTGCAAGTGCAGTTCTAGAGCAGGTTATGATTCTTCAACGGGATGCTTTTTCCCTTGGAAAATTCCAGCTCCTTGAAAGCAGGATGTTTTACAGAAGCTGATCTCTTTTGATAAAGTTGAATTTAGATCTACAAAGACACCAAGCATTTAAAATCACTGAAATGTTCAGCTTAGCCATTTTGGAGTGGACTGTTTTCATTTTTACTTTTAAGAAAAAAGGTCTTGTTTTAGAAATCACAGCTATTTTTATGTCAGAATAAAACTGGAAGCGGTCAAAAGAGTCAAAGTTGGAATACAATGGGTGTACGGATCCAGAGAAGAATGTTATTCAGGACTTCATTTAAAGGGAATTTTCAGCACTTGCTGTTGTTGCTCCAGGATATTTAGAAGTTTGAACTCTTAGAATTTTCCACAAAATGGAAAAACCCATTCATGTGCCTTCCTGGTGCTCTCTCGGAGTACTTGGAGCTAAATACCACCCCTTAGCAGAGTTCAGGCAAAAGGTTTGATATGGCAGATAGTTTTGAAGGATTTAAAGGAATTTTCCTCCTCCCCTGCAGCCATCTCTGCCTATATCAGCTGTTGTCATATCACCACTATTCTCTTTGCAGATAATGCAGGTTGTAGGACCTCAAACCTGCCCTATTTCAGAAAAGCAACAAAATGCTGTGTAATGCACCGACTGCAGGTTGATGTATTTTACCATTTCAAAGGAGGCATTAGGTTTTAAACAGAGCAGATAACCCTAAGAGGAGCTAACAGAAAATGTCTACCTGTGCTTCTGTTGCTTTCATTCTTCCTTTGCCCTTTCAATGCAGTAACCACCATCCTGCTTTCTTCTATTGTATTATCAGTACCGCGGCCACTGCTGAGTTTCAAAAAGCAGCTTTCCCTCCTCCAATATTAATGAGATTATAAATATATATTTTTAAAGATTAAACATTTAAAATGCTTTGGGACATCTGCCATCCTCTGTCGGTGGAGGTGAAGAAAAGCTCTGAAGGCTTGTTATCCAATAACCACCTACCACAGGCTTCTTGAAGCTTTCTCTGAAGCCTCTGGTGCTAGCTGTCTCAAGACAAGTACTGACTAAATGGATCATAGGTTCTCCCTATATTTCTATATTAAGACCAGCAATATGACTCCAGTCCTTTCCACTTGTGGTCAACAGACACTTAACCAATTTGATAATTCTAGTTTAAAGGCTGGTAGATTCTCTTTGTGCCATGGAAGGGAATAGGCCTGGCTTAAGCCCAGAGCCACCAAGGAAAAAGATTATGCTGATGCCCATTTTTATTTGCTAATACACTAGACTAGGTCTGCTTCACTCTTTCTTTCCATTATACATATGCACTAAAGAACCTTTTCCTCAAATTACTAGAATCTCAGATTTGCTTTAGAGTGTGTGACTACATGTATGGCTCTATAGGAATGTGTAAATAGATGCAGGAGAAGCCCTGCAGGCACTATTACAGCTTCAATACCACTCCTTAAAGTGAGAGTTTTCCTTTAGCTCCAGTGGCAGGGGGTCCATGGTTTTTAAACAGTTTGTGGCACTGTCCTGCTGCTGTGGGCAGTTAAATCTGTGCAGCTGTGCTGTGCAATGCAACTGCCAGCCATCGAGTCTGGTGCATGTACATTATCTTTACCCTGCACTGAAGTGGGAGAGAAGGGCACGGTTATGGAGCATCAGAGTGTGCCCCTCCTTTTTTTCCCCAGGGGCATGGTTAGTGCTACCAACCAGATGAACTGCCTTGGTGCTCATGATAATCAAATCAGTCACAACAAATTATATACTTAGATCTAGACGGTAACACACCATCAGCAGAAATAAGGGTTGGTATTTTTACACTGGACAGACGTATCTGGTCAGCAGGAGGTCTCAAGGAGAAAAGGTCCTTTGCTACTAATGGCTTTTACCACAGATAGCCAAACATAAGTGGTACACTGCATCAGAAGCTGGGTGAACAACTGTTCACCAGGGCACCCCGGGGAAAGACCAGGACCAACGGATACACTCCTGGAAGGCAGCTTCAGGCTTAATACCAGGAAAAACGCCTTCACAGTCAGGGTGTACAGACTGTGGAATAAACTCCCTCCAAAGGTGGTGCAGTCTCCTGCCCTGGAGGTTGTCAAGAGGAGACTAGACAGTCACCTTGCTGGGGTCACCTAACCCCAGTTGTTTTCCTGCCTAGAGTCGGGGGCGGCTGGACCTGATGATCTGCAAGGTCCCTTCCAGCCCCTGACAATCTATGATTGAGCCCGAAATACAAAACAGCACTGAGGCAACAAATTACTCAATGTTATCCCATTTTCTTGGAACAGTGTCTATTGGTGCCAGTTCCAAATTGGGTCACCAAACACTTCAGAGTGAACAGAGAAGGAATTTGGAGTGTATTATATTGAAGCATGTATCCAGTGCTGTGAAGCTGACAGCTATATTAGTTTTAGAACAGGCCAGTATATTTTTCAAGGATATCTCTGTCTTGCTCAAATAATTTAATTTTTCAGTTCTCACAGTAGGTGTTCCTTCATGTGCTGGTGCTAGATAGACATTTAATGCATAACAGCATCGCCTGCAAAATCTTAGAAACAGCTGACCTGTTAGAGCATCTGAGAATATGTAGTTTGTTTTCCTATCTGCAAAATCCATTCGGACAAGATTTCCCAGTGTCTTGGACACCTCTTTTCACACTAGCTGCCTCTACAAGCATTTTAGCTGGAATGCGAATCTAATTCTCTCTCCGTGGTTTCTTACACGATTGTTATTCCCACGCTAGCTGAACACTTTACTGTCACTAATGGGCTTTTTTTCCCCACCAGATCCTTAGTTCTGTGTCTGTCATCTCAGACCTACTCACACCTCTCTTCATGTATCTAGGTGAGACAAATAGTCACTAGCTACTCTGAGGGTGCATCGACATGTGCAATTAATTCAAAGCAATAAACTCCGGCACTTATTGGGTGCATCAGCATTTGCCCACGCATCGCTACTGCGCCGTGCTTTAGTACTTCCTCTTGGAAGTACTAAGGCTTGCTGCAGTAGCAGCCCATACTGCACTGTATGCTGGGCGCATGGTTAATTTTAGCCGCTACTTCACCATAGCGGCACGCTATAATGAGGGAGCATGCCACTACAGCAGAGCAGCTCCTGGCCACATGTAGACACATGTGGTCTCTATGTTGCTGTAGTGCATCGCTACGGTGATGTAACATCACGTGTAGACATGCCGACTGTGCCGGAGTTTATTGCTTCTGGGTGCACCATTTTAACGTGCGCCTGGGACTTCAGCATGTTGAGCTGGGTTTGAGAAGCCCTGCAAGCCTGGGGCTGCTCTGACCCAGCTCAGTGTGCTGTTGGAGGGGCTGGCTGGGGCACAAGGGTGCTCCAGTGCAGGACTAGCCAGCAGGCAGCCCCTGCACTGAAACACCCTTGTGCCCCAGCCAGCTGCATTAGCATCTACACATCCAGTGTTGTGGAGTAAAACACTCTGCAGCAGGATAGTACTTGTATTTAAAAGTACTACTCTGCTGCAGAGTTTATTAGTTTACTCCAGCCTAATAGCCCTGCACATGTTCAAGTGGAGATGTTTACTATGGAGCTAATTAGGCAAGTCCACAGTAAAGCTCTCGTGTAGATGTGCCCTGAGTCAACAGAACCTACTTCACCCTTGTCCAGAAGGATCAATGTCTATTAGAGGCTACCAGAGGCATAAATTTAAAATTTTGGCACCCTGAGCAGGTCAGGATGTGTAGGGGGAAAGTGAATGTTTACCTCCCCACATAGGGCCTACTGCAGCTGTGGTGGCAGCATGGACTGCTGCTGCCACTGCAGCACGCTCCCTGAATTAGGGACTGCTTGGAGCTGGTACTCTGCTCATCATATCCCAGGTTATGCTGCTGGTTGCTACAGAAGCAAGCTTGCAAGCTGCTATAGGAATCTACCCAGACAATTATAAATGCAATTTATAAAGCTGCATTGGGCCTGAGTGGTAAAATCCGGATCCAACACTGACCAACAGTTAGGACTCAGTTAAATTCAGTGTATCAAACAGGTATCTGATGTT
>NW_017729011.1:13392347-13412664 GCF_001723915.1 Gavialis gangeticus | reverse complement strand
GCACCCTGACCAGGTCAGGATGTGTAGGGGGAAAGTGAATGTTTACCTCCCCACATAGGGCCTACTGCAGCTGTGGTGGCAGCATGGACTGCTGCTGCCACTGCAGCACGCTCCCTGAATTAGGGACTGCTTGGAGCTGGTACTCTGCTCATCATATCCCAGGTTATGCTGCTGGTTGCTACAGAAGCAAGCTTGCAAGCTGCTATAGGAATCTACCCAGACAATTATAAATGCAATTTATAAAGCTGCATTGGGCCTGAGTGGTAAAATCCGGATCCAACACTGACCAACAGTTAGGACTCAGTTAAATTCAGTGTATCAAACAGGTATCTGATGTTGAAAAGCATCCAGAGAGAGGAGAGCATGCTCAACATCTTGCAGGGTCTTTTATTTATATCTTAGCATTTATGAAGTATTAATGTGCCATTCTCTGGAATGTATTCAAGGCGATATCTCATCAATTCCAGAAGGAGCTTACCTAGCATAAAGACTGCAGGGTTAGATATACAGGCCCTACTTCTCCATTGCCCTGAAGCTAATGGAGGGATTTGCCCCATGGAGATAGCGCTTTGATCTGAAGGCATTTACTTCCCATAATGTACTCACTTGGGTTGATGCGAATGATTTATACCATGCAGAGCACAATGAGCTAACATGCAAAATGCAGCATAACAGAGAATCTGACCAGTCTGCTGCATTGCACATGTCTCTGCTTGTTTTGTGAGATAAAGAGGTGATAAAGTCCTTGCTTCACAGGCTCCTAATCCAAAGGCCCTCGGTTCTTCTTAACACAGAGGGACTTTCCAAGAGAAGCCTGCACGTTTGTCTTTTCTCCCCTGATCCACACATGGGCCCCTCCAGAGCCATTCTTGTACAGATTACTCATACTTTTGGTGTGACTAATCTGCGGGGGTGTCTGCAGTGGGTTATGGGATCTCCTGGGCTGACCAGAACAAAGTCACATATTCCTACTATCTTCACAGTTTTAACTTGATTGCTCCCTTTTGGTTTTAAGCCTGACATAAGCCAAGATTTGGTCTGCAATTTTCTGGGAAAGTGGAAGTGTGTTGTTGATATTAAACCAGCAAATTCACTTGGAGAAAGGGTCTTGTTAACCATATTTTAGTATGGTCTGGATGGCTCAGACCATGGTAGGAAGGGCACTTCATGTCTATGTTGCTTTTCAAAGCATCCTGACTGGAGTGAGAGAAAGCTGTTTGGTGGATGTGAGCTTGGCAGTGACTTGTTGGGAGCAGGTGGGGGGGAAGCACCACTCCCCAAACTAAGACACATTGGTAAGGCACCAAGGTAGCAGTAAATGCACATACAAGACATTCCAAAGCTTTTTACCTAGCAGCCCCTTTCCATTGTAATGTAAGACCAGCCACCTGAGCTTATTTAATAGTGCCTTAGTTACCATCAGAGAAAACTGCCACATCTCAGACAGTCCAATAAAAAGACTACAGGGAGTGTTCAGCAAAGCTACATTTCCATGATACTTTTACTGAATAGATTTGTATAGCACTTGCAATCCTGTGAGTGGTGGGAGCACAGTAAATATAAAATATGCCCATGGAAAGTGGGGATGGAATGGACCACAGGGTTACTTGCAAAGCCAGATGATAGTGCTTGGCCTAGAGGGTCTCCGAGCTATTACCAGTCATTGGAGAGTTGATATTCACAACAGTCCTGTGAGGTGGCCAAGAATTATTTACACTCTCAGGCTGTGTCTACACATGTGCTTTACTGCAGAGTAGACTAACTAGCTGCAAAGTAGACTGTCATCATCTACACAAGTGGTGGTATTAGGCAGCAGTAAACTAATTTAGACCCATTGCAGTAAGACAGTACTGTTGGGGACAGTACTATCTTAGGCTGGGGTAATTTACTGTGATTAAACACACGTGTAGATGCTGACCGTGGGCGTAAAATGTGCCCAGTTGGCCAAACTCCTGCCTGCTGCCTAGTCACATAGCTCTGCACTTTTAACACCCTCTTGTCTCACCCAGCCCCTCTGCTGCCTGCCACTGCCACCCAGAGCCTGGGGCTGAGCAACCCTGGTGCAAACTTCCCTGCCCCAGCTCAAATTGCTGCTGTCCTGGGCACGCATGTAGATGCTGTGCCAAGGAGTAGTTTATTGCAGCTCAAACTGCTCCAGAGTCTACTGCTTCAAATTAATTGCATGTGTAGATGCACCCACAGATACGAAAACTGAGGCACAGGGCATTGAAGCAGTTCCACCGAATCCCACCCAGATCTCTTGCTTTCCTCACTTTCATTTTAAGAGTCTGGTCCTAAGGTCATTAAATAAGTGGAAAAGAGAATTCCATTGACTGGAAAGGCTTTGGGTCAGGCCCTAAGGAAACACCTGGACAAATCCCCCTTTTGGTAATTCATGTAACTCAGGAATGCAGCCAGCAAGGAACAAATCTGCAGCCTTTGATCAATCAAAGCTCCCACTGAAGTCAACAGGAGCATTGGTCAATTAAGGATAGCAGAATTTCCAATGCCTAGTAAGTACCCCTGCATGAGGTGCCTTTGTTCTCTCTGTATTGCTGTTCCACTGAACCAATGCAAAGTTTGTTCTCCAGGTCCCTATTTTATCTTTTGATGAAAGTACTGTACCACCCTGGCAACCTGCAGGCTTCATCAGGAAGCTGGGTTCACAGCAGAGTCTGTGAGAGCTTATGGAGTTCCCATAGCAATCCATTTCCCATGCTTTCTACCAGCTTTTCTTTATTTGCATTTTTTATTGAAGGTGGTACATGCAGTGAGAAATGATACTACTACAGGGATAGAGAGGCCACCCACACACCAATTTATGGGCATCACCTCCAAGAAGAGAAAGTAGAATAAATGGAAATTTAGAGTGGGATTTTTGATGGAAAGTGCTTGCTTTCTATTGCCTACTGATGACATTGCAAATTAGGACAGTGTTCTTTTGAAGCTACCAGCTGTAATAATCGCATGTCAAACAATATCTGCAGTGCGACTCTCTCCTGTATGTTAGTATAGTTTTTTCCTTGGAAGGAGAGCTGAGAACACAACCCACAGGCAGCCAGTGTGGTACTCCACCCCCCTCTAGCGGGGATTAGACCACATGCAGAGATTGAGGATTAGTCAACCCTAGCCTTGCATGACAGCTGAGTCTTTTAGCTTAAGTGAAGACTCAGGGTTTCAGGGTCTCCAGGTTTGATCTCCACTGCCGATAACCCACCCAAATGTGTGGTGTCTCATGAACACAGAACTGAGAGCCAGCATGAGTTATAAGGGGATCCCTATCTGACACTGATGTCCACTGAAGCTGAACTCTCCCTTGGGTGACAGTGAGAGGATGGGACAGCAATGCTAGGTGATCTATCCTTCAAACCAGAAATACTGCTGACCAAGACAGGAGCCCATATGGTGGGACTCCTTGGATGCATTGCCAGGTGCTGATGCCCTGGAAAGGAGCAGTGTGTACCCCTAGCAGTCTATGTGCCGCAGTCCTCAGGATATGCACTAGCAGACTGAATATACTCTGGTGGGACAGCACTGAATAGATTGACATGTGATCCAGTCTTCATTCCTCAGGACTTCACCAGCACTGAACAGATACTGGCCTCCTGCTCTCCATGAGAAAGAGGATCCCTATGGCATTATCATCTCTGCCTCATAGATTTCATAGACATTAGGGCTGGAAGGGACCTCGGAAGATCATCGAGTCCAGCCCCCTGCTCCAGGGGCAGGAAATCAGCTGGGGTCATAGGATCCCAGCAAGATAAGCATCCAAATTTCTCTTGAAGGCATTCAAAGTAGGTGCTTGAACCACCTCTGATGGCAGGCTATTCCAGACCTTGAGGGCTTGGACAGTAAAGAAATTCTTCCTAATGTCCAGCCTGAAACATTTTTGCAGGAGTTTATAACCATTCAACCTTGTCATCCCTTGGGGCACTCTGGTGAACAAATGTTCCCCCAGATCCTCACTTAAGTTCAGTGTGGCAATGTGGGAAGTCAAGTGTGGGCCATAACATACAATAAGATCAGGTAGGGAGCGTAGGGCAGGGAGCAAAAGCAGAGGAAGGATATTGGAGTGGCACTCAGGGAGAGGGCAGGCTTAGTTTGCGGCATGCCTGCCAAAAAGGCTGACCCCCATGGTGCTATGTAATAATTGATTGGGGTCAGAAACCTTTTAGACCTGATTACCAATAAATAGACCCCAAGGAATAAAAGTGGATTTGTCTCTACTGTGTGCCAGCTCCAGCGCTGAAAGCTCTGCTTTCTCGCCCCGCTAACCACAAACTTCCCCAAGCACAAGAGAGTTTGTATCCACTGCAGAGCAATTCAAAGGGCGCCTCTCAAGTCCCCAAGTTCCTGCTGAGACAGTGATGCTACCCAGCTCCTGTCACTATTCATGGAACAACACTGACATTCAGTGGCCAAACACTGTTATCTCAGCTAACAGTCTCTTCTCGCACAACATCCTTCTTGTCATCTACTTGATAAAGACCATATCAAAGGAGAGAGACACAGAACATGTCTTTGATTCTGTTGTAGAAAACGCAGCTGTATTCCAATGGAAGAAGGTTCCAGTTGGTCATTTCCTCTTGGTGGGGCAGCATTTATCTCAGAGAAGTGAGCTGCACATCGAGTTGCATTGATTGCTGTCTTCTCCCAAGCAAGAAGTGTTTTATTTAGAGCAGGATTAGGCTCTTTAAGACTGTCCCATGCACTTTAAGAGGAGTCGGGTTGCTTGCAGCCACAGCAACAGTAGGTCTGAAATTAAGAGCATGAGTCCAGTTCCCAATCCCATTACACCAGTTTAATGCTAGTGTAACGCAGCTGGAGCCAACCTAGTGGCCCAGTCGCTCACCAGAGAGCAATCTGCAGCAGCCCCACACTTACACTGGCAGCCCATGTGATTTTCAGGAGGTGAGATTATCTGGATTTTCACAAGTTTGGCCAATTTCATTCTTGAGTCCTGATGAGAATGGCATTTTACGCCTAAAACCTGTCTAACCTTTACACAGGCAACTCAAAAGCCAAGAGCTCCCACTCACAAAATGCCAGATTCAGTGTCCTTCCTTGTTCCCCCTCATTTCAGACTGCTCTGCCATTCCAGCGAAGTGTTAAATACAGTGCTGGGGAGTGAATGCAGAGCTGTCAGGGGGACTAGGGAGTTACTGTTACTCACCCACGGCTCTCATCAGCATGCCAGAGCTCATCAACAACAGGGAGCAGTGGAGCATGCTAAATACTGTACTATCAATTTGGCTTCTCCCTTTTGGGCCAGGGTGACATGGAGGCAACCTGCATATCTAGGTCTGGCAGCATGATCTGTACTAGTGAGTAGCTGTTACTCACATGTGTAGTTAATGGGACTTCCCAATTTATTCATAAAAGGGTTTGCAGGGTATGGGACTGGACTGCTCCAAGCCATGGACCTTCTAATAAGAGATGGCAAGGCACGTAAGGCCAAACCCTGTTCTCAGTGGCACCCAGAGAACTTGCACAGAAATCAGTGGGCCAGTGTTTTCTAATCTGGGGAAAGCAACCCATGCAGGGCAGGTAGAGAGATACAGTAGGAACTGAGTCTGGTTCTCACAAGAGCTCAGCTGCAAGCAGCTGTGGCAGTGTGATGGATGGCCAGATGTTTCAAAAGAACTCAGCAACTCATTGCATTTCTGGGCCTGTTTGAAATCTGGCTGCAGTTGTGGGTGTTGGCTTGTTTTGAAATCAGGCCAAGAAAGTGGTGTGATCTTTGAGCTGCCCCAGCTATTAACATGCTCCCACGGCCTTGGATAAAGTGGCAGGGGTCTCCTTGCCTGAATTACTTTCTAACCTTCCAACATCCCCCATTGCAGCCAGCTCACATATGTATACAAGACCACAGGCTCAGACAGCAACTTCTCTGCTCCTGCAGACCTCATGTGAGCCCTGATAATGCAGGCTGCCTGGCCTCAAGGAGCCAACACTGAATGGATATCTTCCATCTGCAAGCAACCAGAGTAACATGGAGGGGAAGGGGAGGAAGGAAGGGGGTTAAAAGAGTGAGGAGAGTAGGAGGGACAGAGAGGAAAAACAAGATAGGGCAAATTAGAAAAGGAAAGACTAAGAGATAGAAGCCAAATAAAAGAAATCAAAGAGAGAGTACACCAGAGAAAGGAAAAAAATGAAGGGGGTGCTGCAGGTGGCTGTCAAAACATGGTATGTAAGGGGTGGCAGAAATGAGCACTTGGTACCACTTAGCTGTCTCCTGCACCTTTCAGCCAAGCCTCACAATTGCAAGCAAGCAACTGACTCCCTCCGCGTGGCAGCAGAATGTGGTGCATGAGTGTCCATACGATGCTCCATGGATCTGAGTCTGGAGACTACCTGCTACCAGTGGCTCTGACCCCCAAACACCTGTGAGTGGCAGCCTAGCCTCCTGTGTGATTCCATCCCATGGGGAGCAGATGAGCCTGTGGTGGTTATTATATGGTCCTAATAATCCCTCTCTGTGGAAATCAGGAACCCCTCACAAAACAGCTCCAATAAAGCTTCCCTGCCTTGAAAACTCCAGAGCTCGTGAGTGAAGGTTGTTAGGTCATGCCTATATCCACCAATTTCAGCTCACCCCTTCCCAGCCTTGTCTTAGCCTGTACACTCAACTGCAACAGTGATTAAAAATGTCCTTATATACCTACATTTTTAGGTATAAGGAATGCAGGCTGTACCTACAAAGGGGTGGGGGGACTATTTCCTGGATATCAACAGAATTGTGTTCACACAAGGGTGGGCTTTGGTTTAATAAGTCAGTTCAAAAACCAATTTAACTAAACTATTGAAAGTTCTGTGAACAGATATGGCCTTAGACCAGGGGTGGGCAAAATGCGGCCTGAGGGCCGGATGCGGCCTGCCAGGCCATTCTATCCGGCCCGTGGGGCCCCTAAAAAACTTAGACAATTAATATTTATCTGCCCCTGGCTGCCTGTCACGTGGCCCTCGATGGCTAGCCAAAACTCTGTGAGCGGCCCTCCGCCCGAAATAATTGCCCGTCCCTGCCTTAGACTCAGTTAGGAATGGGGGTGCTGGGGAGAGCTAGTGGTTGTCTTTGGAGACGTTTTCCTTCCTGCTCACAGCCTGCACCTGGTCCTTTTTTCCTGGAGCATACAAAAAAGTCAATACCCTTCTGCTCCAGCTCTCACTGCCACACTTGGCCCTGTTCCCCCTTAACTCAGCTGATAATACTTCCCTTTCAAGCTGTTTAAATTAATTTGACTGTCAACTGTTTCCTGTGCTCCTGACAACTAAAAATAATGGTCTCATCAAAGCCACCATTTGATCCTGGAATAAAACAGTATCTGGTGATCCCCTGGTCAGTCACTGCCTGTGACAATGAAGCTCAGCCCAAAGAACCTGACACAGAAGCAAAAGCAATGCAGCCAGGTTGCCCCTCTTTACCCACTAAAGAGTCTTCTTGGAAGAGCTGAATCACCACTTGCATAAATGCCAAATACGGACCAGAACCAGAACCTAGAATCTGCACTCTTGTGAATCCCAGGGTCTGCCTGTTCTGCACTCTGGTTTTGACTCAAATCAGATTTGACACCAGAAAGAAGACTTTTTTTTTCTAGTTCCTGCATAGAAGCAGCCAGGATCTTGCAAGAAAAGCAACATTTGGAGGCTGATATAAGATACTGGCATCTTTAATATTTTTAATATCTTTTGTGTCAGACCAGCTTAAAACAACTTTCTGCTGTTCTCTGATGCTATCACTATAATAGCTTAGCATCTTCCAGGGGTGCGTTAAGCAATGTGACTAACATCTGTCCTCTTGCCATTGGAACCCACATGTGCTGGGGAACGTTTTGTTTTAATAAGCTTTCTGGTTTGCTCTTCTTTCTGGATTTGGTAGGGACAGGGGATTTGTTAGTTGGTTTGTCATACAATATACTTGTGTTTTTGTTATATTAGAGAAAGCCACATGATAATTTGAACGTGGAACTGTTTTACGCATAACCTGGAACTGTTTTACCCAGAACCATAGCACTTAAACACTGAAGAAGTCCATTGAATCATCCCCATTCCCACTGACACTCCTTAGTCACTTCAGAATCGACCTCTGAATGCAAACCTGTGTGTTAAGCAAGTATCTTCTCCAGTGTCTTATGCAATAAGGCTCCTGCCATTAGAGAGGATAGAGAGGATATTCCAGAGATCTATAATTTTTTACTGATATTCAACTCAAATGTATACTTGCTTAGGTTATCTGATACCTTCTAACTACTCACCTTTATGCCAGTTTCTCATTGATTAACTAGCATCAGCATCAAAGCATGTCTGTATTTTTTCTGACCATAAAGGTAGCTGCTTTTTGTATACAGTCTGCAAACAAAATATTTCTGTACCACCACCACACACTGCTAATCTTTCTCAGGCTCAGCCCAACTACTTCCATTAGTTCACCCAGAATCTAATCTATTGCTATGCTGGAGGAATGCTAACAGAAGTTGTAATAGGACAAATCAGTGTCTTGTCATGACTGGAAAATGTTCTTTCACTTGGAATACCCAGATAACGTGAATTCTTGCACAAATGAAAGAAACAGATAATAAAATACACATTAGGTATGGTGTCAAAGCAATGAAAACAATAAGGAAAGGGATGATAAAGGCAGGGTCACTTTAGATAGCCATCTGCCACTGAATCAGAAATGGACAGTGCCAACAAATGGAAATTTTGCCAACTTCCTTGGGAGCAGGATGAAGCCTGTGAAATAGGTCCAAACCTGAACAACAAATACTTGGGGGCCTAGTGAAATCTGAATGTGGATGGGGAGTCCCAGTTTGGCCGTCAGCTCTCTCTTAATGATAATCTGGACCCCAGAATCCAGGTTCTGAGCTTCCAGGTGTTCAAAATCTGTATCTAGTCCTGATGGCTTGAACCTATATGGTAGGGAACCACAGCACCAGTGTGCATTATGGGTAGTTTATAGAGACTGCAAGAGCTCAGGACCCTCTTTGGAAATGGAATTAGTAACTGAACTGGCATAACCAGCTAAGACTAACAGGAAACACAACACTGACAGCACCTAACCCTTGCACAACAGCCATCATCTGTTTTGCCAGTCTCCTCACATTGATTTAACTATTATTTCACATCAGACACCATAATAACAAATTCATAGGCTACAAGCACTACAAATGAAAAAATCTGCCTCGTGCCCCCACCTTGTAAAACCCAGCGGGATCTGAGATTAGAAACCGGGCTTTTCAGGTCCAGAAACTTTGGGTCTCCCCTGCACTGGTTAAATGAGATCCCTTGCAGCTGTTAGCAGCACAGGAGTGGGAGGCTCCTTGCTCTCTCTCTGGGATTTGTAACAGAAACACCTGGAAATAGGCAATGATAAAAATTGCATTGACACATTTATAACAGATTTGGAAGGAAAATGATATTACAAGGAGACACTATAATCCCCAGGAATCCAGCAGCTCCATGTTTAAGGCCTTGCCTCCAGGCTTTAATTTATAATAAAAAGGAAACCATTCTGCTTTGTCTCTTTTTTGTCTGTGGCATAAGGAAGCCCTTTTCCCACTGGGTTTTTACATGTCATTTCATAGGGATGCTCCTCTACCCCTAATAAGAGACAGCCTAGCTCCTATTGAGTGACAGTTTTTGTGCCCCTTCATCCACAGAAATAGAGAGAATTAAAAAAAAAAAAGGTGTGGGGGGGAGAAAAATCCCTGTGGGTGCTCTGGCCCTTTACGAAAGACAGACAGGCTTGTAGAAGCTGAAGGTTTTCTGTCAGTCGGGAAGACAGAGGGGAACAAAATGAGGTTGCTGGGGCTGTTCAGCTCTCCGTTGGAGCCAAGAACAATTACAAAGACAGGAAAAATCTGGATGCTTTCTTCTGGCTGTGATTGCTGGAGAGAAATGTCACTGTGAGAGAAAGTGCGTGTGGAAGAGAATCTGTGCATGTGCATGCAGGAGAATCTGGAAGTGTACAAGGGCATCTGGATATGTGGACTTGAGATCTTGTGAATATGTGAGACAGGAAGAAGGAATAAGGGGAGAATGAATGTGTGCCAATGCATGCATGTGTGCCAGTGAAGAAGAGAAACTGTGTATGTGCGTGTGTGAGAGAGGGTGGGACGTGTGTGTTTGTGTCGAGAAATACGATGTGACACAACGTGGAAAACATCTTCATCCAAAAAACAAAAACATATAAGGATATATACCCTGAAAAGAAAGAACAGAAGATGAAACCACCCCAAGGAAACATTGACCATTCATCATTAAAGCATCATTTTATTGATTTCGCCCAGGACTTTTTTAAAACGCCGGGTGACCCCAGGAGTATCCCATTTACAATTCTGTCCATATAAGACAAAGGCAAACTACAGACAGTCTATGACCAGTGTATGAAACATCCCTAGTACCTTACACTCCTCCACTCTTGCCATTCTATCCTTGTGAGATTTCAGAAGGGCCAGTTTGGCCTGATTCAGTCAAAATATAGCGAGGCAGGAAAAAAAAATGTGTGGGCACTGTATCTTGCTCCCAGAGTAAACAGGGCCTGGAAAAAAACAAACCCAAGCCTCTAAAAGACTGTCACAAAAAATCAAGGAGAGAAATCAAGTAAGAACAATGGAGAAAAATTGAAACACCATATGTGAGGCTGCTCAGAAGGTGTGTAACTTGGCCATCTTTGGGCAAAGCAGCTCATAAAACAAGCGGATGCTACAAGATCCTGCAAGACTTATCACTGCAATCTGCCTGAATGCTGAAGGAGATTAAATGTATATAGTGCCAATAATCAGTCATTTGGACATCTATCTGCATGAGCCATACTGAAAATCAGAGGGTGGCATAATGCTGTCCCTTGACAGACTCCATCTAGCTGCTTTTAACTCCTGGCCAGAAAAGAAACGTTGACAAGACCCTTCTAAGAAAAATCGCTGCCCAGTGACACACTAACTCTGTCCACTGAAGCCCTCTGCAGATGACAAGCAGTGTGCTGAGGAAATGCTGCCTGCAAATCTAAAAGGACCTTATCCAACAAACTGAACAGCCTGAATTCCAGACGGACTGATAAGATCCACCCCAGATCTCCAAACTCACCAAATTGGATGAAACAGGTGGGATAGTTTAGTCAGCCCAGCATGAGTATAGATTAAAAACCCAAGGTCTGAGAGGAGAGAACCTTGAAGGTTAAAAGACAGCGTGGCTCCTCCAAGAGTCACAGAAAAAACACATCTCAGGAGCTGCCAGGCAGCAGAGAACAGCTAATTCTCACCTGGGGACCCATAAGAGTGCTGGGAGTGGAAGCTGTGAAGGGATGTGCTGAACCACAGTATTCCTGAGTTGCTCTAAGTTACTCTCCCTATACAAGGGAAGGTTATAACCACTTCTGCATTCACATGTTTATACCAACAAATGTAATTTCTGTCTGTGCCTGTAGCAGGGCACTAAGGTGCCTGCTACTGACAATACTAGTATGAGCTCAGCTGCCAGTCACCAGGGCAGCACAGGTGCGGGTTGCCGGGGCAACCAGTCTGGTCAGCTGACCGGAAGGGGGCAGGGCCTGGCCTTTATAAACAGCCAGGCTGAGGCCAGAAGGTCAGTTCCCCTTTGGCAGCTGAGGAAGTGGGAGCGCTGTCGGAGTAGGCAGAGCAGGAAGCCGGATGGCCTGAGCAGTTGTGGTATGACGATACTGGGTGGAGGAAACCCCAATAGGGATGCATGAGGGATAGCCAGGTTGGCTTGGAATTTACGTTATAGCCCAGGGGCTTTGTGTTGTCTGTTCCATTGTTGTGTAACACCGGAGGACTGGGTGAGGCTGCAGGGGTTGGAGGAGGCCTCATGGGAGCTCTCCAGTAGTGGGGGGGTTCCTGGCCCTGGAGAGGGCGCTGTGTTTTGGGGTATCCTGGCCCCAGTGTGGGTAGTATCAGGAGGAGCCCAGTGTGGGCACAGGCAAGAAGCCCCAGTGGGGCGTAGGACCAGAGAAGGGGGTCTGGAGGCCAGGCACGGCTATGGCCACGTGAGCCTCAATTGTGGGAAGCCCCACTAGGGCACAAGACCTGAGAAAAGGGTCTGGAGACCAGGCACGGCTGCAGCCACCTGAGCCCCGGTGCGAGGAGACTGTGGGACTCGCGTGCAGCCCCAGAGGTTGGAGTACCAGGCACCTAGACAGGGCCAAGATGCATGAAGGCACCGTGCCAAGGAGGGTTAGAAAGGCAGCCTCCCTTCAACATTACCATCAAAGACGTGGCAGGCAAGATAGCGAGGGTGCATAAAACCCGATTTGGCATGGTAGGTAGGGGGTGCTAGGGGAGTTCACGGCACCCCTAGGTCGCGTCGTGCCACAGTGCCCTTATGGAAGACTTGTCTATGTTGGGGGTTTGGCCATCCACATGTCTATACCATGACTGTGCACTTTAATCTGCAGTCTTGATGGAATTCCCATTCATACCTGCCCTTACCCTTCTCAGTGGTTTGCAACAGACAGAAGTTCTCTACATTAAGAGAGCTGACAGACATCTAGGCCCCCACTCTAACTCATGGCGCTTTACATAAAGTGTCATATGAGTTTTATAGTTTACGTTATGAGAATCTCCTTTGCCCTGCTGTATTCCTGACATTGCTGCAACAGACTGTGATTTTTACAAAAGCAGAGTTATTACAAGTTAACTGTAAAAATGAAGCAAGAGGAAAAAATTAACCTGCAAGGAAGAAAACTGTCAAGGAAACCAAAATCTTTGGAAGGGGGATATATAAAATAACTGTCCAGAAGTGCTAGTTTCTATAGCTTTCAGACCAACTCCAACACATGTTGATCTTTATAGAAGGAAGCTGCAGAAGGACAAGAGCCTGGCAGGCTGGTAATGATTTAAAAAAAAAAAAAAAAAGTAGCAGAGGCAAAGCTACTTAGGAACACTGCTGTTTACCTTGGCCATTCAGCAGTCCATACAGGGCAGGAGATTCTTTTCCAGCCTACTAACCTCTTCTAGCATTGAATTGGTTGAACAATTTTCAGCGGAAAAACTTTCTGCTGGGCAAGGCAGTTTTGTCAAAATTGAAGCAGTTTTTGCGATCATTCAGTGTGAATAAAATTATTGAGCAGAAAGAACCTGAAACCAGTAATTTTGTCTTCCTTGTTTTGTGTAGATGTCAATATATTTAGTTTTGTTAATGCCAAAATATTTAGATTTGATTCCAAATGCTGATTGCTTTATATTTTCTTTTTAGAACAAAAGATTTTAATGTTAGGTAGACTCTATTGCATTTAATATTTTATATCACAATGTCCAGGCATTTTTGAAGCAAAACATATTTTGATTGCTTTAGGATCATAATTTTTGGGGAAAAAATGTTTGGGGAAATTTTATATAATTTCTGCTAATAATTATGATTTGGCTTAAAGATTCAAAGTTGCCAAGATTTCCTGCATAACAGAACTTCCAGTTTGTGGCCAAATCTACTTAGTTGTGTAGGGTTTTTAACCCGCATGTCAGAAATTGTAATCCAATCTAACAAGACACAGTAACAGATATATACAGAAGCCCATTTATCACACCATATTACATTTATGACAGATCTTTTATGTCAAAGGAGTTTAAAAAAAAAAAAATGGCCCCAAGCCTGTATACACATGCTTAATTATACATATGAGCTTAATGTGCTTAAACACCTGATAGGCACCAATCCTGCCTATGTGCAATACATATGATATTGCCATAGTGCATATATATCTGGGCTGGAAAGAAGCAATCAGATGAGCATTCAGCATGCTGTAGAAGAAGGGGAAATTGTGGCTTAATGCCTTCTGTTGTGAAAAGCATCAAGGGATCTTTTAAGTCAAAAGAGGAGCTTAGCAGTTAAAGTCTTATCTATTTCCCTCTCAAGCAAAATGTATCGTGTTCAATTCTGCAACCTCAAAAGGATGACGAACAACCCCATTGAGATTTGAACCTGTAATTCTGAGGAGGCTGGCAAATCTATAATGGGGGCCTGATCTGCTTCTTGCACTAATGCAAACCAGGCACAATTTGTTATCCATCTCATTGGATACTTTGCACTGGTGTAAAGAACTGCACATGAGGCAGCCTAAGAGACAAAGGGCCTCTGGGGTTTAGGCTGCTAAACCATCCCCTCCAACTCCAGTCACTGAGTCTTTGGGGAAAAGGCTCCAGGAGGAATCCCAGCGGATATAAACTGATAATTGTGTTTATTTGGAAATTACAAGGGGCCTGTGTACTTCTTGGCCTCCCTTCTGTTTCTGTTTACATTCATGTGCTGGGGGTAGCTGACTGCAATCTCCTCTCTGTATTTAAGTCTGACTAGCTGGCCGGCTGCAGCACTTCTGCTGCTCTTTGGAAAAGCTGGGAGAAAGATGCCAAGAATTTGCTAATTAACTGATTAAGTTTCTTTTGTGAAATGGCAAATAAGGAGTAACTGTACAAGCTACTGAGCAGCTCTGTGTCCATGGCGAAGAGCAATTCTTTCTCTACCTACCTGCTCTGGAGCTGCCCACAATAGTAGTGTGGCTCTGCTCAGATCAAGGTTGTGGACTGATCTGAAGGAAATGAATCCATGCTAGTGTTTGCTTTATGGTGAGGAAGAATTTTCATATCTCTGGTGATATAGAAGCCAGGAGCAAGAAAATTTTTAAAGTCACTTCACTGATGCTCTGGAGAACTGCTTTATATATGTAAGAAATGTGCAGCAAGATATTCTGTGTGCGCCTGGTATAAGGAATCATTGGCTCTGCTCAGCTCCACACAACTCCCCCTTGCAGCTGAGGTGTGCTCCTTGATCTGTCTTTGAACAGGCCTGATCCTGTTAATATTTATACGTATGAGTTCCAAGGAGTAGCTGTACAAATAAACTTGGGTAAGGGCCTTGTCACATGTTACACTTAGTATGTGTTTAACTTCAAGCTCAGTGTCATTGTAGCACATCTGTTTGTTGGCTCTTTTTCCCCCCCAACAAACCATGGCGCACCCCAGTATCTTCAATGGTTCTGGCACTTGCGCACATTTTCACTTAGCACATAGTAAGCATTACCATGTGATAGCTCAAAATTTTTTTTCTAATAGCAATGCTTGCTAAGACTTAGAAGAAAAAAAAAAAGTCCTAAGAGCAACATGTGACAAGACCCTCATAGAAATGTCTATAAGGACATGATTTAAAAAACTGATGGGCATCTCTTTTTTGCGTGGACTTATCCTTCTCAGTGATTTCCAATAACAAAAGTTTTCTACACTAGAGGTGCTGACAGGCGTGCAGGCCCCCACTCTAACTCATGGTACTTTACATAAAGCACCATGAGTTAGAGCATCCCCCCACTCAAAAGATGTTTGCCTGTTGGATGTGGGGTGGGTGGAGGAGGGGGATTTAGCCTGCCTGCAGGACCCTCCTGCAGTGGAGGAGCTGCTTCTTCCTCCCAGCCGTGCTCCCCTCCCAGCTCCCATACTGTCTGTAGAAAAGGAAGGAGGAGGAAGGGAGGGGGAGCAAGTTGTGGCCTGGGATTTGCCCGGCCTAATCTGGAGGGAGAGGATTGGGGGGGGGCACGAGGCAGGGGGCTCCACTCTACCCACCCTCTCCAGCTCAGGCTGAGCAAACCTCAGCCCAGGCAGCCCCAGGGGCAGGGCTGGGCTATGTCAGCCCAGCCCCGATCGCACAACACAATAACTCCGGGGAACACACTTTCCCTAAGGCACTGGAAAGTTGAGCACCTTCATCTGATTCCTCATTTGATGAGAGTTAATTTGTCATGCGATCAGCCACTTCTAAAGTGCTTTGCAGCCATACATGTGTGCCTTCTCATGGCTATAGAGCACTTTCAGGGAGCTGATCGCATGACAAATGTCACTTCTGTCTGTGCCCTTAATGGAAGATTTGTCTATGTTGGGGGTTTGGCCATCCACATGTCTATACCAATGTAGCTGAGCCAGTTTAAACTCCTAGCCCAGGCATATTGCTTTGGTGGAAGGTGGCTTGCATCAAGTGACTTTACCTTAATCTCAAACCTCTAGATCCATGTCAGTCATGTTTTTAAGCTGTTGCAGGGTCTCTAGTAGTGCAGATGCTTTGCCTAAACCACTGAAGTGTCTCAAGCTATAGTGTAGACAAGACTTAAGAATAGCTTGAAACCCTCCAAGCTCTAATTTTACTCTTATTTGGTTCCATTTTTCCCTAGCATGCACAGGACTTTAACTGGGGCAAAGGATGCAGTTTCAGAACGACCTCACAGAAGGTATGGCATTTACAGAGCCCTGGTAAGTTTAAAAATGCTTACATATGTTTTAAATTTCTTCTTCCATGTTACTAATGCTACTCCCAAACATAAAACCAGAATGACTTCTAAAAATATGCTTATTTTCCAACACTAATGCAGTTTATTTACTGCGTTTTGTTCAGCTCCAACAGCAAAAAGCAGACTCATGCTTCTTGCTTCTGTTTCCAATCGACTACTAGCCAGTTTCACAGTCTGATTCTCAGGCAATACTACAAAACTGTAATGTACAGGTTGCAAATGTGGTGGACAGGGGGGAGGGAATATTGAAATCTAAACTCAGATTTGTTAATTTTATTATAAAAATGTCTTCATAATAATAAAAATGAGCAATATTCCACATAAAATTTAAGGCTAAACCACTTGGGAATCTCCTTTTAAACACAGATTGCATTTTCTACTGTACAGAAAACAACAAGAAAGGATGCTCCAGTGTGGTCAGGGAGCAATTTATGCAGAACCCGACTGGCTCCCACAAGTACAGTCTCTCCAATTAAAGAGGAAGTGCTCCTGACAACAGCAATAGCCAGAATGTGCTGTTGCTTGCTGTTCATGCTCACTGGGTGAGAGAAGCTGTTTGTGCTGATAAAATGTAGGGAATGTTAATAATCTTATGCATTTATAGAACAATTTTCCTCCAAATGTGATCTCAAGGTGCTTGAAAATGACTGTGCACTCACAGAGCATGATTTTTTTTTATAGAACAGAAGAGCCACATGCCTCCTTCTACATTCACAAGCTGGACTGTGATTTAGCCTTGCTCTTCAGGCACATTTGTAAATTTTTGCATTACAGTCATTTCTGAGATCTTCCTACCTAAACGTGCTCGGCAATGTCAAAAACCACTTAATACCTATTGACTTAATCGGAGTTGTGCAGCCAAGTGCTGCTGGGTGCTTTGAAAACCAACTCCCAGAGAGGCTTCATTACCCTGCTTTGCAATTAAAGTTGAATTAAATAAAAAATGTATTGTGTACCATGTATTATACTGGGTGTCAAAAGTAAGCTATATGTGTGATTGAGTTAGCATGAGGGATAGGATAGGATGGTTCTGGGACAGAGTTGGGGGAAAAAAAAATTCCAGAGGGACACTTCCATTATTAAACATGCTGATATGATAGAATCAAAATGCTTCAGGGAAACGTACTGACTTCATCCAATACGTTCAAATGAACTCAGGAAGAGAGGCAGGTTGGCTAGCTTTCTGTTTACCTGTCCAGTGGCTAGCAGGTATGTGAATTCCAGCTGCCTGACTTGCACTTCCCAGCTTGCCAAGCTCCTTGGCTGATTGGAAGTTGGCTTTCCAGCCCCACCCCAAAAAAGTCAAACAATTTCCATCCAGCCCACATATTGAATTACCTGGGTATACAAAAGCACAGGAAATACGTGTTGTCCTTTGGGGTCAACTATATTTGCTCCAACACAAATATTCTTGGAGATTATAACTAACAAGCCTTGCAAGGGCTTTTCTACATGGTGAAAATTGACTGGCATAGTTATTCTGGAATATCATAGAAACATAGGAAGTTAGGGCTGGAAGGGATCTCAGGAGGTCATGTAGTCCAACCCCCCAAGACCATCCCCAAGTAGAGCTTTGTCAAGCTGAGTCTTATGAATCTCCAAGGATGGAGAGTCCACAACCTCTCTGGGTAATCCATTCCTGTGCTCCACTTTCCTAGCGAGAGAGTTATTCCTAGTATCTAACCTAAACTTCCTTTGCTGCAACTTGAGACCTTTGCTCCTTGCTCTGTCATCTGCCACCACTGAGAACAGTCTAGCTCCATCCTCTTTGCAACCACCCTTGAGGTAGTTAAAGGCTGCTATCAAATCCCCACTTTGTTGCTACATTATTATACTAAAGTCATGTTTGTTTCAGAAGAGAGGATCTACATGAGGAGCTATTACTGAATAATAGTTGTGGCATAATTATTCCAAAACAGTTATGCTGGTCATTTCTTCCATGTACAAAAACCTTTTGCCAGGGATGGTGGCAGCAGGAGTGGGTGGCTTCACCACCCCCTTTGAAGCTTAAGCCTGCAGGACTTACGGTCTTATTTCTTTTACCATAATCAGTGTGATTTTTTGGCATGTTGATAACATACAGCCACGGGGCACATCCCAGCTTTCAGCCACGTGCCGGTGTATTTATCACAGTGCTGTTTTTCCTCATTAGTGACAAAACATAACAAGGTTGCCTGTAGTTCTGCACAGCACAGGACTATAGGCAAAAGGCTGTGTCTTTCTTTTATGTTTGTGAACCAGAAATCATGCTGTTGATACTCCATAAATAATTAATAATTCCATTGTGTTTTCCCTCCTACCACGTTGCCAATAGCTCTCCAAGGCAGAAGAATTTCATTGAGGTCATTTCCACGCCTGTGTTTCAAAGAGCCTGGGTGACAATCTGTGGCCAACGTTTTATCAACCTTGATGCTCATTTCAAGGTTTTGTTAGCCTTAAGGCTTGTTTTGAAGGGGCTATTGTTATTTGTACTGCAAAAGCTTCCAAGCACTGCACATACTCAGAGTGAGAAGTAGCCGGTGTCCTGAAGGGCTTACAGGTTTAATAAAGAGCAGAGACAAAGGGTAGAAGAGGGGTAGCCTTTATCCCGTTTCATTTTAGGAGAAGTGAGACGGGGATACCATAAGTGATTGGAGCAGGATGGCACAGCGAGTCTGTCTCTGAATCAAGAACTGAACCTAAATGGCAATTCAGTGCAGTAACCCTAGACCACCCATCCCATAGGCCAGGGGCGCTCACCCCCCAGCCTGTAGGCCAGATCTGGACCACAGACTTGCATCAGCTGGCCCGCCAAGCCCCCTGGCTCTGGAAATTTGGCAGTGGTGTTAATTGCAACTCCCCTCCTGCCAAATTTCCAGACCCACGGGCAGCTTGGTGGTAGCGCAGTGTAACCCTGCATGCTCGACTGTACCCATGGGGCCGGGTGGCTCTGGGACCGATGACAGGCACTAACCCTGCTAGCAGCGGTGGCCTTAGGGTTGTTGGGGCACTGGGCAAGAGAGTCATTTGGGGCCCCTCAGAGGCATGTACTCAGGTAAATATTAACCCACCACAGTTGTATTGTGGATCTTTTGAATATCCTTTGGGGGGATTAAATAAATAGTAAAGTGTTAAAATGCAAACAGAGCTGCTTCCTTGCAAAAGCTTCACCCCTCCCAAACAAAATTTGGGCCACCTAATGTGTGGGGCCTCGGCCGGTTCACCCTCCCCTAGGGCCCATGAACGCTGGGCACCCCGGGGGGGGTATGGTGAGCTCCCGCAGGTGGCAGGCATGTGGCGGCAGTAAGTAGGGAGCACCTGCAGGTGGCCGCAGTGCGGTGGGCGGCAGGGGAATGGGTGGCGAGTGCTGACCAGATATTGGCGACCACCTGCAGATGCCACTGGCAGCATCGACCGCCACCAGCAGCGATTGCAACCCGCCGCAGCCTTTTCACAGGGGGTGCACACTCAGGGGGTGCACGTGCACTTGTGTGCACCCACCACACGTTGCCAATGGCCCCACTCATCCCTGAGCATCACTGCCGCGGGCTGTAACACTGGGTACCCACGGTTCCCAAACCCAAAGGGGGGTCGTGACACCAGTGGACAGGGTCGTGGCGGTGGGATGCGCGTGAGGATAAAGGGGTCAGGCAGAGGAGATCTGGGCAGCGCTGCGTTGTCCACGCTCGCCGCCGCCCCAGCACCAGCCGCCCTGCAGCCCTCTCCCCTGCCTGGGCGCCCTCTGGAAATCGGCGTTATCCTTTGGGGAGCAGCAGAAGACGCTTGCCCGGGCTTTTGTCCGCCTGCCATGCCATCCGGGCACCTTCCTCATTGTTTGCAACGGGGAGCGCGTTGCAAGGTAGAGCAGACAGGCGGGCAGGAGGAACAAAGGGGCCCCAGCACCGCACCGCACCGCACCGCACCCGTCCACCCGCCCGCGCCGGCCCCTTTGTTGGGCGTCCCCGCGCTCAGCGCCCGTGTCACTCCGCGAACACAATGCAGCGCAGCCAGCCCGGGCCGCCCCGCCCCCGCCGCGTGCGGATTGGCCCCGCGGCGCGT
>NW_017729011.1:13390961-13392260 GCF_001723915.1 Gavialis gangeticus | reverse complement strand
CCCGCGGCCGAACCCGGGGCCACCCCCGCCGGCCCCGACGTGGACAGCAACGAGCTGAGCCCCCGCCGGGCCCTCGCGGCGCAGGAGCCCAGCGCCGGCCCCGCCTCGGTGCAGCCCACAGCGCCCAGCGCCCTCCCGGACACCGCCTCCACACCTGCTGCTGCCGCTGCTAGTGCTGCTGCTGCTACTGCTGCTGCGGAGGAGGAGGGGGAGGGGGCGGTGGAGGAGGATGAGGAGGAGGCGGCCGGTGCCAGCAGCAGCCAAGGTGAGTGTCTGCCAGGCCCTGCAGCGCTCCCGGGCACCGCCGCCCCGGCCACAAGCCGGGAGGGGGAAGAGACAAGGGGCAGGTTTGCCGTCTCGCTTGCCTTCCTCCCTGGCGGTAAAAAACCGGGCTCCGGAGCGTGCTGCGATGTCTCCGGTGTGGCTTCTGCACGTGTCTTTGCCCCCGGAGCGCTGCAGGGCTGAGTCCCGATCCGGCTGGCAAGGCTGGCCCGTTTAATAATAACAAAAAAAATATGCAGGTGGAAACTTTTTTCAGTCGTGCTTGAACAGAGGGTAAAGGTTGTTTGCCTGGCCTTGGCTGCTTTCTTGTGAATCCACTTTCGTTCAGGATGGACAGACGATAGTGATGTTTGATTTCGTAGACTTCATAGACGTTAGGGCGGGAAGGGACCATTGAGTCCAGCCCCCCACCCCAAGGGCAGGAACTCCTCAGCTGGGGTTAAAGGGTCCCAGCGGGGTGAGCGTACAAAGGGGCCCAGCGGGGTGAGCGTTAGATGAAACCAAGGCAAGCCACGTCATGGGCAAGCCTCCTGTTCTGGTAGACGCCTGCCATTTCTATCTCTGTTTATTTACTTATTTTATTACCCGCTGGCATTCAGATACTCCACAGCTCGACTAAACTCAAATGGTATGCACATGGTGCGACTGGTAGTTTAGAGATGGGTGTATGGATGAGAAGGGAACCGCGAAGGGGGATTTGGTTTGGCCTGGAGTCTTTCATTCAGCCTCACGAGGGGCTCGGTCCTGCTCACGGTGAAGTCAGCTGGAGTTTAGAAGCTGATGCCTGTGCTAGCAGGTCCCATGCCTGAGATGAAGTAAGGTTTGTATGAGCACAGAGTAAACTTCATACTGACGGGGCAGTGGGGAGTCACAAATAGGAGGTCAGTTGGAAAGGAACTGGTCTTGGAGCCTTTGAAAAAGTACCCGGGGGTCAGTGGAGGGATTAGAGACCAGCAATGGTTTCCTGAGTAAATAGCCACATGACCCCCCCCCCCTCCCCCCCCAGCAAAGATGCAT
>NW_017729011.1:13382703-13390853 GCF_001723915.1 Gavialis gangeticus | reverse complement strand
CCCCCCCCCCCTCCCCCCCCAGCAAAGATGCATGGGTCCACCCGCCTTTGAACTTGATGGCAGAGCTCCCACTTGCTTCTGGGGAAGCAGGGTCAAGCTCGTGCTACCCTGATAAGGGCAAATGTTGTGGACCCAACGAGGGTTAAGGAACAGATCCATCAAACATGCATCAAACAGCTGTATCGCTGTGACCGTTAATTAAATATTCTCTGGGGGAAGCAAGCTGCTTATAGAGAGACATGGAAGACTTGTCTTTCGTTTGATTGGACGTAAAGACTGTTTGGTTCCAGGTGAGAGGAAAAACATAGGCTGTCCTCTCCTTTACCTTGAGTCAACTCTGCAGGAGTCAAGTGAAGGTGGTGTGCACAGCACTTGTGTTCTTGGCTTGAACAGAACAATGCACAGGGGAGTGAGGGGGAGAGCACATCCCTCCCTTCACACCAGCCAGCAGAGCTGGGTAGATTCAGAGAGGAGACTATGTTGGACCTGCTGTTGGGAGCTCCATAGGGTATTATGACCCCTAGAGAACTCCCTGACTGGTACCTTAAAGGCAGAGCTGATATCTAAGAGTAAGTGGTTCTTTTCCCTTCTCTCCACCTCCACATACGGGCATCAGTGCACTTGGGTTGGGAGTAATGGTAGTTGAATAAAGTAGGATACACATGGAGAGTTTGTATTTGCGATATGCAGAAGATCAGTTTGCTGAAGGGGGGAGAGGCCTTTGCAGATACAATATCTGATTTCCACCTGAGTGTTTTTAAAGACCTTAAAGCCCTTTCCATTCTGGGAGGCCCTTATCACAACACAGTTAGCTCGGTTCTAGGCCTGAAGCTGTTCCCTTTGAATCCAGCAGAGCTGCGCTGATTTACACCAGCAGAGGATCTGGTCCTTGTTTTTATATTGCCCGTTTCATATGAACAGTGTCCCCAAAGTGCCTTGGAACTAAATAAAATAAGAAGGTAAGGAGTTGGAAAAATGAAGAGGCAAAGGCAAGGGCAAAAACTTCTGTTTTCTGCTGAGCTTAGACATGAGGTGCTGTGTCAGCAGAATGGTCCATGCTGTGCTCTCTTAACCTTTTGTGCTTTCATCTACTCCTATGGAAAACTGAAAGCCCAATCTGCCCTAATCTAAAATGGACAAAACTGCCTATTTATTCCAGTAGAGAATTTGCCTCTAAAGCTTTAGAAATGCAGATTACTTTGATCAATATATACGTAAGTACCCTAGCACTAAAAATACTTTTTTCAGGGAGTATTGAATTCATTACAAGGATGTGAAACATTCTTTGATGTGATGGGAAAGAACAGTGAAATATGTTCTTTCCCTTTTCATCGCTGTCATGTAAGTGGTATTAGTCAATCTGTCTGATTTGGCTAGAAGTGCAATCAGTTGATGGTTTCTCTCCTTTTTATGCTCTCACTGTTTTTTTAAATTTCTGTCTTTCTTTCTATTGCATTTTGTCTCTGTCCTGGTGAAGATACAGGATGGTTTAATGTTGGAAATTGTAGGTAAGACTACAAGCGGCTGTATTTTCTTAGATCAAAAACCACTTTCTCTGTTGCACTAGGGTTAAACTTCTGCTCAGTCAACACACTAATCTACTAAGTTGCAGTCTCTGGAATGTGTAGTTTGAGCAAGAGGATCTCAAGTATAGAGGGTGAATATACACATTGTATTGAATCACATCAAGTAAATAGTCTCCATGTGATTCTGGGTTTAGGTTTTCCTCTGCAAACATTGAAATGTATCAAGAGGGAAGCTGATTTGAATTAGTAGTAGGGATGTAACCAACAGCCAGCATTTTTATTGTTATTAATGGAAGTAGTGTATTGTCTTCAAGACAGATAATGCAGTGTCAGAAGATGCTGCATTTCTGTTACTGCTTCTAGAAGGACAGTTTGGAGGCAGCATGTCTCTGAATAATGTAAAAACAGCGCCCACTAAGAGTAAGAAAACCATGACCTTGTGTTCATGTTTTCACTGCGGGGCACCAGCATTGCTTATGTGGGCAAAATTAGAATGACCACACATGGGTGACACCCGGCACGAGAAGAAAGATCAGGACTAGTAAGAAACACTCTTTCCTGTTCCCTGCATGATCTTGCATAATCTATATGTCACCCTGGCATGCTTGCCTAAATGGATGGTTTCAGCAGAGGACTGGCACCAGGAGTTCATATCTTTATGGTGCAAGGTAGCACCATGTAGAGATACCTCATGTCGGCTGTGTGTGTGCCAACTCTGGAACCAGAAGCAGTACAGCGGCATTAAGGCAGCATTACACGTGGGCTGCTGCTGAGAAAATCCTAGGAAGTAGAGCCTATTAGCCCAGTTACAGCACCACAGTAATGTGACTGTATAGATTTTGGTTCTGGAGCCACTGTGTGGAAACTTGGCATGGGATATATCTGCATGCCGTTGTGTTGTGGCGCACAGATAAGTTCACTGAGTCTAACCCCTTTTCTTTCTTGGGCTTCGTGTGTGCCCATGGGCAAGTTACTTCCCTTTTTGGTGTTTCAGTTTCCTCATCTGTAAAATGGAGATCATAATACTTCTTTACCTGCTGCAGGTGTGTGAAGAGGTTGGTGAACCGTTTTGTAGTTTCTAAGTACTAATTATTATTAATAGCTATGGCCAGTTGATCTCTCTAAATTATTCCTCTCCTGTGGCTTTGTACCACAATGATGACGAGCATACAACAAAGGCCTATGCAAAAAAAATACACTTATGCCTAAATGTTAATACTTTATTTGTTAGCATGGCAGGTTGAGATTAAAATTGATTGATGGTGGGTTTCCTGCCTACTGGCAGATATAATGGGTGTAGGCCACCTTCAGAGGAAGGATTCCAGAATCTGTCATCCAACGGAGTTCTGCTATAAAAACATCTGTCTCCTTTCGGCAGGTTATGGATCATTTCAGAGGCATCTTCCTGATTTGATGTAGAGAAGCCTGCTTGACTTGCAAAATTAGCATGTATGGTATGCAGAACCACTGGTGTGTATGGTAGCTGATCTCTTTAATACGGTTCAAGTATACAAAGTGGTGTCACCAGCAGTCTTTTAGGAGAAGAGGTTCATTTTTCAAGGAGTCGTGAGGTTTTAATTACAGGAGTACCAGTACAACAAATGAGCATCATATGGTTGATTACATAAATGTAACCCTTTTTCCTAGGCTGTATTTTACTTTCAGCTCTCCTATTTTAACCCATTTTCAGTAAAATAATACTGGCATAGTCTGATGTTGATGAGTCTGGTAAAAATCAGGAATAGGCCCATTAGAGGAGGTGGAGTAAATACACTTATACTGGTTTTAAAAAGTGGGAGAAAAGCTCTGAGCCCATAGTGTTCAGTGCTATCAAGCTCTAAGTGCTGATTGTTATTACCAGTTTATTATCAGTGCATTGTTCACTTGTGGACTTTACAGGTTTTCAACTATTCCAATCTTATGATTTTTAGAAATGTAAAGTATTCCTCCCCCTTCCCCCGCCCTTCAACATCTCAGCTCCTGAAGTCCTGTGCTTACATCAAAACTCTGGATTTCAGTTTATGAAGAGTAAGTTGGCAGCCCTTGTCACTGTTAAGACAGACTTGCAAATGTGACTCCCTAAAAGCTCCTACATTAGAGTGGGGTGGGAAGAAAACCTCTCTTAAATTTATGTATTTAAATATCACAATTTCTCAGCAGATCTCAGGGTTTTAAGGAAAGGATTAACTCATGATTTTTGAAGTCTTTAGGTTAGTGTTCTTATGCTTCAGAGCAGGTAGTCAGTAGTAGATTTTCCACAAGCAAAGAGCTAAGCCTTTACTTTCAGTCTAGACAAATGCTATCAGATGAGGGGAAACACCAAACAAGAAAGAACAAACGGAAAGTCTTCCTGAGACAGAGATCTAAATGTCTTCTGCTTTGAAAGATGCTCCCTCTTCACCCCATTCACAGACCTGGCCTCACCTATGGCAGATGCATGGATAGCAAGGCAGGCAGATCCACTGCATTTAAATATTCACTACACAATAAATAGATTTGTTGCTGCCTACACCAGAGATGAAAACTGATGACTGACTAGAGATGAACCTAATCCAGAGGCCTGGTCCAGATATTTCTGAAACTTGGAGGGTCTTTAAAATCCCAGATCCCAAATTTTGAAAATTACCCCTACCTGCAGAATCATCCAAGTGGGAGCTTTAGATTGGTACATCTCCAAAAATGTGTGTGTTCAGCACCTGGATCTAGAACTAAAGACCCCTATGGTAGTTGTGTCCTCTCTGAGTTGTGCGCAAACAAAGCATATTATGCTACATTGAAATCTGGAGTAGAAGTCAAGCAAAACATACTAGTAGTAATGGACCTGTCGAGCTGCTTTTGAAATGTTGTATGTACCAGAACCGTAGTTCCTTCTCCTACTGGAGCAGGTTGCCCAGACTGAAAAGGTGCACCAAAGATTAGCTAATACTCTCCGGTTTGTGAGCCGAGACTAAGGCAAATCCCACAGAGGTATGTAAAATCCCAGGGGGAATACAGTTCAGTGCAATTCAGTATTGTTAATCAGCTGTATGTAGGACTGCCTTGTTTACAAGATTTATTTGTAGAGCAAAGGCATTGGCAGTTCTGTTCTCTTACCCCTGCTGACACACCATGGCCCATGGCCTCTGTTCTCTTACCCCTCCTGACATGCCGTCTTTCTGGTTAGCCACTGGTTGCATCCTTGAGATGAGCATTTCAAAGAGAAGTATAGTGTACAATAAATAAAGGGAAAAGTGGGGAAATGGCAGAGACATATCTGGAAACAAGTGTGATGGGCTGGCTGGCAGTGACCTGGCCCAGGGGTTTTGAAAGGGCAAAAGATGATTGGAGGACTTGGGATTCCCTTTCCTCACCAATCTGGTAATGATTTGACCCAGGGCTTTTGAAGGGGTAAAAGATGATTGGAGGACTTGGGATTCCCATTTCGCACCAATCAGGCCCCAGAGACTCCCCTCCCTCCCCCCTCCCCCTGTGGCCCCTGATTGACCCCTTGCGTCACCTGGAGGGGGATACAAGGGGCAGCATGGGCTGACTCAGGAGAGACCAGTGAGGGACAACAAGGAAGGAGCTTTACAGAGCTGGCAAGAGCTGAGCCAGCAGAGTAGGAGCAGTGCCCCAGAAGAGCCTGAAAGAGCAGGACCTGCAGGCAGCAGTGGGACCCTCAGCAGTGTGGCGTGCAGCCAGCAGGAGAGGCTCCCTTCCGCTCCAGCAAGCATCTGAGCAGTGACCTGAGAGGTTCCCAGCTCTGCTTCCAGCTCCTCCAATGAGAGGCCAGGCAGCTCGATGTGAGGCCGGGGCTCCGGGAAGGTCAAGACCCCTGGCAGGCTGGAGCAGTGCCACCAGTGGTGGCTGTGGCAGCGTTCGTGCCTACCACATGGGAGATCTGGGTTGAAGTCCCAGCTGAGGTGACTTGGGGTGAGTGAGCTAACAAGAAGTAAATCTTCTTGCAGTGGAAAGGGGCCATTGTGTTTTTCCCCCTTTCTCCCCCTCCAGGTACCAAGGCCCTATATTTCCTTGTCACTTGACATTTTGCATTTTGTGCCTTTTTTTATATTTCACGAACCCATATTGTTTGTTCTGCTGTTCTTGTTTTATATTTTGTTAACCCTGTTTTTTGTCAATGACTGTGTCTAACCTTTGTTGAATCCTGCCCCCTTGGGGTATTGTAGTGTCCACTATACTCTCTGATTTATGCCTGTTATGTTCCCAGTATTAAAAGGTATATGGTTAAGTCCCCATTGGTGGTCTGGCTCTGCTCTGTAGGGGGAGGAGAGTCCCTACACCTTCCACAGTGCTTGTGCACCTGCTTGGATCCCTTCAATTGGAGAGGGGGTACCTCTTGGAGTACCGCCTGGGTTACACAAGGAGCAGCTCAATTTTTAGTTCCTAGCTCCTCCTTTTTGGGGACCCAGGCAAGTCTCAGGAATCCCCATGTCTCAGTTTCTCCATCTGTAAAAGATGGAGAATACCTGTCCACCTACCAGGAAAGTTGTGTGGGATGAGAGTTGAGCACACACAGAATTGCCTATACTACTGCAGCAAACACCAGTATTAAAGGAGACATGAGTTTGAATCCCACCTATTATCACATCAGATTTAAGCTTCCTGCAACACACTTCAAAAAGTCCAAGTCCTGGTGGGGCTTGGATTTCCACCTTACCTGGTTGCCTTTGAAAGTTTTACCCCTTTGGACCTAGTTAAAGGTGCTACAGAATTCTTTAACCCTCACTTATCCATCTTCCCTTGTTGGGCATCATGGTGTCTTCACAAAGCCTCCATCCTTGTCTGCTCCCTTGTCAGCTTCTTACACAATCAGTGATTTCTGTGTATGCTACCTCTTACATGGATGAAGCAGCCTCCCTGAGCTCACTTGCAAGGCTCCTGCCTTCCTTTTAAAGGCCTACCCCTCCTGCACTGCCTATGGAGAATCAAGCTCGCATATTTTCATATTGTTTTTACAGTTTGCATATTGTTGCTACCTTTCCCTTTCCTCTGTATTCTGCCCATTTGTCTGTACTTAGCCTGCATATATGTCCATAAGTATTTAGCAATCATCTGGCATGTGGTGGGGGCTACACTAAAGTGATAGTGGAGCAGTCTGTGAGGTTTTGGCTTGGTTTGGGCCTGGACCTGACCTCGGAGAAGAACCAACGATCAATGTTTTCCCTGTACCATAGGGAAAAATTCTGAAGTATGAGTCATTGGGAAACAAGCTGATATAGAAACTCAAGAACTGGACAGGTGTGTTCCCTGCTTCTTCTATTCTAATTTCTTTCTGCTTGATGGGACTGCTCTGTTTCCTTCCTCTCCTCTGCCCTCATAGCTGCCCTCCTTTTTCCTAAACTTTTTGCTATCTTTCTATGGGCAGACAACAGGATCTACCTTGTGCCAGTGCTGCTAGCATTTGTGTCACAGCCAGGCAAGGAAGCACCTTGTGACTTCACAAAGGACCCTTTTGGGTACATTATAATGTTCAATGCAATAATTGACAAGTTAGATTTATGGTCTATGTGCAGTGATGTGGAGCAGAACATTTTCCAGTGCTTTATTTTTCTGTGGGAAATTTTCCATTTCTAAAAATTCATTTTTTCCTAAAATTAATTGGTAACAATGAATGCATGCTGATACAATATTAGGCAAGCGTGGCAGTTTCAAAGTTGTAATTAATGTTTTTCAGGCGATTATCCCTAGGAAGTGTGTGAGAGAGTGTTTTATTGATTTGTAAACAGGAGGGTAAATACACTTGCATAATAATCCAAACCAAAAATCAAGTTACGAATTCACCTAATTGGTTGTACAGGTCAAATCAAAACCAAATGAATGTACCACTAAGCTTGTTTCTGTTTCTCAGAATCTCTTGCTTCTGGAGAATCAGTCAGAAGCACAATTAGTGAAGAAGTTGCCCTTGCCCATAGACTTATTGGTAAAACCATCCTTTAGCAAAAGAGAATGTGGTTCAAGTAGTTCTGAATCAGATTTACCTCAATCTGATTCTGAAATGGAACTAATAAATAATGCAAGTGATTCTACAGATGGTGACAGTGAAACTGGAGGTGCAGCGATGACCTTAGTGGAAGAGAGTTAAACTCTGTTAAAGTAGATGGGTGGACAACCACAGCATATCATGGGCAGTTCTTTGAGTGTGCTAAAATTAGTGTGTCAACAGTTTTCAGTGCCTTTGGTTTTTTTTTCTTACATTCTTTGTTTAAATTTAAGGGAAGTATATGCTATTGTGTATTGTCTTTACATTTTTACAAGTATTCCAATAAAAATAATTTCTTTCCACACACAGTTTTGAATTTGTTTGAATATAACATTTAAACCACATTAAGTGTGCTGTATTTCATTCAAATATTTCAGTTCAAATACGTGTTGCTATTGGGACATAAAAATAACATGGGGGTACTTTTTTAGTTTTATTTTCTAAATATAAGTCAAATAAACATGCTAAATCAGATCATGCACTATTTAGGGCATTGGAAAATTTTCTGGAAAACCAGCATCTCTGTTTATGTGAAACAGGAGGTCAGGCTAAACGATCTCTTCTGCCTTAAAAATCTATGAATCTCCAAGCAGTGCACCCCTTTGCTTCCTAGAATTTGGGGTCTCTCTTGCTGGGCTTACAGG
>NW_017729011.1:13357667-13377703 GCF_001723915.1 Gavialis gangeticus | reverse complement strand
AATAATGCAAGTGATTCTACAGATGGTGACAGTGAAACTGGAGGTGCAGCGATGACCTTAGTGGAAGAGAGTTAAACTCTGTTAAAGTAGATGGGTGGACAACCACAGCATATCATGGGCAGTTCTTTGAGTGTGCTAAAATTAGTGTGTCAACAGTTTTCAGTGCCTTTGGTTTTTTTTTCTTACATTCTTTGTTTAAATTTAAGGGAAGTATATGCTATTGTGTATTGTCTTTACATTTTTACAAGTATTCCAATAAAAATAATTTCTTTCCACACACAGTTTTGAATTTGTTTGAATATAACATTTAAACCACATTAAGTGTGCTGTATTTCATTCAAATATTTCAGTTCAAATACGTGTTGCTATTGGGACATAAAAATAACATGGGGGTACTTTTTTAGTTTTATTTTCTAAATATAAGTCAAATAAACATGCTAAATCAGATCATGCACTATTTAGGGCATTGGAAAATTTTCTGGAAAACCAGCATCTCTGTTTATGTGAAACAGGAGGTCAGGCTAAACGATCTCTTCTGCCTTAAAAATCTATGAATCTCCAAGCAGTGCACCCCTTTGCTTCCTAGAATTTGGGGTCTCTCTTGCTGGGCTTACAGGCAGAGGGACCTTAGCTAAATGCAGTCTGGGAAAGCTTGATGGGATTCATCTTAAACACAAAGGTTGGGAAATGATATGTAAACGGTACCTAGAACGCCCTATGGGAACTGCAGTTGTGGCGGCTTGGGCCCAGCCTCTTGCTAATCGCCTGGAAATGCAGCTTAAGCTTGGTATCGTTTGAAAGCTCAGGATCTATGGTTCAGTGTGGTTGCTGAGATATCAAGGTTTCAAGGAGATGTCAGTAGGATTGAATTAAAAAAAAAAAAGGAAATAGGAATTGAATTACAATTGAATAGGGTGGGGTATAAGGAACAATTGTAGCACATGAAAACATAATGGGAACTGCCCTGGGAGTGAACGTTTATGTTGTAATTCATAACTCTTGTGTCCTCGGTCTCAAGTAAAATAAAATTATGCTGCCTTCAGCAGCAAATGTGATGACCCTATATTCTTCTCATTCAGGGAGAGGATATGCCAGGCTGAGCTCACAGATGCATCAGACTGGTAGCACTGTAATCCTCAAAAATTCCAAAATCATGAAGCAGGACACACGCACACTCTCTCTCTCTCGCTTAAAATAAAATCCCCTGATTTGAAGGTGTGATGCATGGTGGGCTTTTTTATTTGATTTCCTTTTGTGAGTACTTAGGGGGGCCTAGTTTTCAAACTTTACCTCTATGACCAGGAAAGCATAGGAACTTACAGGGAAAGGTGAGATTTTGACATAATCACAGGATTTCAGGAGCTGGGCCCTGAAGGAAAAAAAATATCCAGCAAGACTGAGAATAGAAGGAGTTGGCAATCCTGAGCCAGAAAGCAGCTTTAATGATTTAGCCAAAGTACTTCTATGGGATCCCTCATCATAGTATCTGATTGCCTTTTCCTCCTTTACCTCCCCTGTGAGTTTCCCTATTTTGCACAGGTAGAAAGAACTAAGGCACATTAGAGGTATAGTACATGACTTGCTCAGTGTTCATACAGGAAACCTGTGGCAGAACAGAGTTGAATTGAAGTCTCCTAAGTCTGAATCAAATGTCCTGACCACTTGGACCATTCTTTCCAATAGCCATGGGGAATCACAGCAGAGTTACCTTCTCAGTTGGTTTGAAGTGGGCTAGGTTTTGCCCCATCTTGCAGAACAGGGCACGATGCTATTCCACAACCCCCAAGGAGTCCTCCAGAGTCTCTGTGGGTCTACATGGAAGGCCCATACCTCTGGGCCAACCTGTGATTCCTGGAAATCTAGCTAACCTCCCTACTGCCTGACAGTGGGGCTCCAATGGTTATTTTTTTTCCTCTCTGTACCAGAGGTTCTCAACCTTTTTAGACTCGAGGCAGCCCTGGATAGGCTCAAGGCACCCCTTGGAAAATGCCAGCTCTTAGTTTTTAGCCTTTTTTTTTAGTACAGAAAAATAATAGAGCAGCTTTTCTGTTGCAAGGAACTCAGAAAGATCACGGCTGTGGATTTCTAATTGAAATTTATGGGTTTATCTTGTGAGTCATGTTTGTAAACCTAATAGTACTAACATTGTATGGTACCCTGTGGCACACTTGAACAGACTGTGCCAATCTCCAGTCTCAAGGCACCCTAGCATGCTGTGGTACCCTGGTTGAAAATTAGTTACTGTTTCATACTGAGCCTAGGAAAAGACTATAGTAGTTCAGAAACTGTAGAGTGGTAACTATAGCTGAATGCTGATTACAGGAAGCACTACAAGTGGATGAAAATGTCACATACAGATTAGAATTTAGGTCATGAGGTATTGTAGAATATTGAACTCCTTCCATAGTCTGACGTGGTTTTCCACCCAGACTTTAAAGGCTGTTCTATATTTGGCTCACCTGTCTTCTGGATCCACCCCTTCCTCACTGATGACTGAGATAATGTTAAATGTACTTGGATCTTTTAGGTCATGGGCTTTGTATTGTTTGGTTCCTGCAACAAAACAAAACAGAATTTCCTAGGGCTGAATTTTTCTCTTATGAGCAAGCAGTTTGGGTGTAACCAAGTGGCAGGATTTGGCCCTTACTATTCCAGTAGCTGAAATTTGAAGCTAGTATGAAGAAACCTGACATCTCTGAGATAATTTTGGTGAAAAGAAAATGCATTTTGTTTGGTTTGAAAAAAAAATAAAATAATATACTCTGTGTGTGTAACTCCATCGCCAACACTGCCAAGTGGCCCTTGTGGTTCACTTGGCGGCTCGAAGCACACTAAAAAAAATGTTACACAGTTCGCACCATGCGACTGCGCATCTATCCCTATACCTGTACCCCACCCACTACCCTCCTCAGAGGGGCTAATCTTGAAAAAATCTATGCCAGACCCCTCTCCACCAATTGTGATTAGAAAAGAAAGCAGCACATTTTCTCCTCAATGTTGGTGACTATAATAAAATCTCAGTCACCAGAGAATAGCTTCCCAAAGGGCTGATTGACTTAGCTGAAGCAGGAAGAGGTAGTAAGAAGTCCCTCCAAGCCCAATCTTTTATGATGGTCCCTTGGGGGCTTGTACAGCCTGCATCATAACCTCTGCAGCCAGCACCTCACTGCTGTTGGTACCTGAGCTACCTAGATCAAAGCTTGTTCAGCAGCGTCTGAATATGCTTCAAACCCTACCTCTGACTGCAGCATAGACGGCGTTTTGGTGTCACAGTTCCTTATTTGTCTCCCATCCCCCTTGCCAGAGTGAAGCAGCCTGCCATTGGTTCATTCTGATAGCAGGTAACTTCCTCTTCTGAATCAGTAGAATTCCTTGTTGACAGGGAGAAGGCAGATCAAAGACTTTTTATTCCATGCCTATTTCTTGCTTATCTGCTTAGCCAAAGGTATTAATGGCCCAATGAAGACTGCTCCCTGACCACTAGTGCACAGACTAGAAGACTGGGGAAACCACCACAAAAGAGTACGGAGGTATTGTCCACCGTCTCATTCCCATGAGGCAATGCATAAAGTAAATACCAGTGTTGCCTGAGAGGAATACAGGGCCTGATCCAAAGCCATCCATTAAACTTTGTACCAGGTCCAGAGCCTGCAAACACGCAGAATACTAATTCTGCTGATTACAGAATTGAAACATTAATGCCAGAGGATGGACAGGAAATGCTTCCATAGTTTTCATAAGAAGGAGCAAGGATCTTGCAAGTGGCAAACATCTTTTATCAATAGAAATAAACTCATTTCCATGCTGCCTGCCAAGAGTAGGTATTTCTTTTGGGACTGTGTTATTGGAGGGGATTGTTCTTTCTGCTTACCTATGGCAAAAAAAAATACTTAAACAGTTTAAAGGAGCTGAATTGCCTTGCATAAATTAGATTGCAACAGAGACTTCATCTGGTTTATTAATGAGATTGTAGCAAAGGCTCTGACTAGCTTCAGAGTGCCCGGAACGTCACACACTCTTTGATTTTTGCCACCCTGGTTCATGCTGAACATCCATTGAATCCAGCAGGGGTTACTTGTTTAGTAAGGCATCATTCGGTATGAAGAAAAGGGTGGGAGCACAGTGTTACCCCCAATGATTGTTGGAGACTTCCGTATATTTTACTACCTGAGGAGTAGATTGGAGCCTTGCCATCTGCCCTGCCTGAGGGAGCTATGCTGAGCTGTAGCACCCCAGGAGCAGGCTGGAGAACCAGCTGTGCTTTGAAGGCTTGATTAGAGCCAATTGATAACCCAGGCTTCCAGGCTGCAGGAAGGTTTTAGTTTTGGTTTTGGTCCAAAACCAAATGTTCTTTAAATCTTCAGTGAATTGAAAGTGCTTGGACCATCTCAGTGAAGATGACATTCTTGTCTGCTTTACTGTTAATACTAAGAATGCCAATATCCTTGAGCAAATGCAGGAAGCTCCTGGTATTCCTTTGGCCTTAAGCAGATAAGTTAGTGGACTGCCCAAGGCCTGAGAGCCTGGCTTTGCAGCAGATCTATCTGAAATCCAGGCAGGGCTTTCTCAGAACTTAGCTTTGGAGTTGGCGAAAGGTTGCCAAAACAGATGTTGGGGGGCTAAGGAACCAGTTTAGGTCAACAAATCAACATTTTTTTTGTTTCATCAGAAAATTATGGACTGGTTTTGTTTTTAGTTCTTCTCTGCTCCTGTGAATTTACCCTTTGCTTCCCACACTGTGCTTCTGGCCAGGACTCTTTTCTCTCCCTTCCCTGTTCTGCCCCTTCTTTGTCTGCTTACACACGCTGGGAAGTTTCAAGCTGGTGTTCCCTGACCATGGCCCAAGACACGATCTGAACAAGACCCTATGGGTGAGTAACAAGGGATCTTTGACAATCCGTCGTCTTTGTTTTCACCAAGCATAACAATGGAGGTAGATGTTTGGCAGCTGGGGTTTTTTGATCATACATAACTGCCTGCAAAGAACAGACCATCTAAACATGTTGTCATAGCACTAATCTGCCTAGGAGTACTTATCTTTCCAAAACTAGCCCATTGTTTAATGAATGAATTCTTTTTCTGGTTGATGCACTTCCGGATGTTACCATACAAAATTCCACTCTGTTAGCAGCATGTAAAATATTGCAGAATGTTTTTGAAGGATCTAATCTTGCAAGCCTGGCTCACAGGAAAAGCATCCTTGAGATCCGGGGGGCTGTTTACCCAAGAACAAACTGCAGAGCTGGATTCAGAATTGGTCTTCTCTGTTGCTTACACACTAGATGGGTCCTATTTCAGAGCAGAGATAGTGGGCACAACCTCACTGGAGCTGGATAAACTGACAACAAATCTGAGTTTGGCCCCATGCTACTCAGAATAAGTATATTCTAAGTGCTTGCTATTTGAATTTTAAATTTGTCTTGTAAATTGTAACCAGTTCAGAGTAAGTTAGAGAGATGAATGCTGTTCCCTGGAAAATCTCTGCAACATTTTTGTACATAATACAAACCAGCATTCAACCTGGAATAGGAATCACTATGTTGATCAGTTAGTATTTGTAATTCATTTTTCCTGTATCCATATAAACAATCCAAGAGAAGAACATCCAACCATGGCAGGTCAAATATCTTAAGTTTTTATAGTTAAAATGTTAAAAATAAAACAGTGGGCTGGCTCCACAGTCTTTCACTGAGGAACTTTAACCTTTTTTGTCGAGTCCCTTAAGAGTTTCCAAATCATTTGTACTCATCCTTAACATTGACTAGATGTTCACATTTTCTTAGAGTAGATCTGACTGCCTCCCAGTTCCTTGCTTTCAGGGTGCATTGTTAATCGTGTTTCTCATAACAAAAACAACTGTACCAAGGTCTCTCTCTCAAGACAAGGGAGGAAGGATGATTTAGTAATTGGAGTGCTCCTCTGGGACCTGGAAAGCATGGGGTGAGTTCTTTACTCTGCCACAGGCTTCCTGCATGATCTTGGGAGGTCTCTTAGCCTTTCTTTGTCTCAACTGCACAGCTCTGAAATGGGATAATAGCATTTTCCTACTGTGCAGGGGCTTTGTGAAGATAAACCCACTAGAGAGTGTGAGGTGGTCAAATATTATGCTTGGGTGGAGCTATACACAGTTGTGAGGGGAATGTGGTCTTGTGGACAGAGCAGTCTATGACCTGGAGCCAGGAACCTGGGATTGTATTTCTGGTTCTGCTGCTCACTTGGTCTGTGACCTGTACAAGTTAATTAGGGCTGTTGCTGTTCACATCTGAAATCAATGGGATTTTGCCATAGACTGTAAAAGAAACAAGAGCATATTCTTAATTTCTCCATGTTTTTTTTAATCTTGCCAATAAGATGGATATTGTTATATTCACTTATTCACCTCGCAACAACACTGTCACTTATTCACCTCACAACAACACTGCCAGGCATGATTAGAGCCCATTCTAACATTTGGGGGGTGAATTTCTTCCAAACATTTTCCTATCCAAATCAATAAGACAGCTGTTATATTCTGGGACTGCAGCTGCTACTTCTGCCACAGCCAGAGATGTAGCAAAGCTCTGAAACAGGAGAGAATCTGTACATATAAGGATGGCTTTTTCCTCAAGGGTACCCTTTCCTCCCACTTCCACCCTGCTTTGCATAACTATTATTACTAAATAAGATGTAAATGTAGTTAATGTGTCATTTTAGAAACTTGCAAGAATCCTTTCCGTTTCTTTTGCTGCATCTCTTTTATGTAATCAATAGGCTGTCTATAACCTTTACCTGTTTAACTAGTCACACTACTTCCAACAGAATCTACTTCATTCCTTTCCTCATAAATTACACCATGTCAGTTTTCAGGCAGCTTTACTGTATTCTGAGTGACTGGCTGTCTTTATTAACTGATAATGCTGCTAAGACAGCTTTGATCCTATATTATTTATGGAAATGATGGCATATAATTCTGAGTAGCTGATTAATGCTGCATGTATTTTTAATGTACTAGTTTTACTATGTGATTTGTGCTAAATGATTAAACCATGCTGCATTCCTGCATTAAGTTGCTTATGAAAACCATGTCTAAGGATCATATATATTTTCTTACACTGTTTCAATTTCTATACATCCTTTCCTTTCAGGGTCACTTTGTCACTGCCATTAACACATGATGCATTTATGTTTTATTGGTAACAATTGAGAAGCCAGCAGCAGCATTACGCCGACCATGAATGTACAGCATATTTGTTGCTAGATTCACAGAATATATAGAAGAGAAAATAACCTATTAGGTTATCTAATGATTCCCTTTTCAAGTGTACGGCAATTTCCTGTAGCATCTTTTTATGCATCTTTGTCTAGTCTAGATTTGAAGGTCTTAAATTGTGAGCCTTCCACTACTTCCATAATCCATGTTACTAAGGATTATTGCCCATCTGTGTGAAGCAAGATAGGGTCCTGTGCAACATCAGTATCTCCCAGGGGAGGGAAGATGTGTGTAAAAAGGATAGGAAGATGGAAGGGTGGTTGCCGTACATGGTATATTCTCCACTATTGCCCAGAGTCTGGGAAGCTGCCCTGTGGAGTTGGGGCTCTAGCATGCTGAAGAGAGCTGCTGGGTGGAGGGGTCAAACCTTCTCTGCATTCTTGCCGTTATTTCCTCTGAGATTGTCAGGCAGGGTTTAGAAGCAGCACTTATTTTTGATATGCATTGTCTTCTCTCTGCATATGGGGAATAAAGGTGGAGTGGTGTTTGTTGAGGGAAAAGGTTTCTGGGTATCAGCTGAGAAGGACTGGCCCCCTTCTGGCTACTCCAGAACCCTTACAGCTGGGTACAGTGATTTCTCTCCCATCCTTTCCACAGCCAGTTATAGTCTACCTTCTCAGAGGATGACTTCAGGTGGAGTGGTAGAGTTTACCAAGCCCCCCTCTCAACCTTCCAATTGCAGAATTTATTGTAGAATGATATGATATGAACCTGTGTTAGAAAAGCTGATGTTATTTTGAGAGTGATTATTGTTGTGGTAGTGTTTAGGAAGGAGCCTCTGGCACAGTGTTAGACTATGCAAACAGAACAAAACAACAGTCCCCCTTTTCTACCCAGTGCAGCAAGTAGAGCATCAGCACCTCTTCTACCACTTAATGACCTGACACCTACATTCAGTAGTAGATTACAGAGCAAAAGAAACAGAAATTCTGTCAGTAGAGGTTTCAACCAAGTTGAGAACCCATTGTGCCAAGTACTAAACTGGTGAAAATAAGAGCCCTGAAGAGCCCACAATGTCAAACACAAAACAGGGTGGAAGGGACTCCCTGGATGCTCAAGTCCAGACCCTGCTATTGCAGACAACCATGTTGTATAATTTGTCTCCTAAACATGGCAGGTCACTGTGACAAACAAGGAAAGAGTTTGGAGTGGAAAGGATGGTTACGTAACTACAATAACAGGATATTTTGTCATAAATTAGTTGCATGCATAACACTGAGCGAGTTCTTAGCAGACACTGCAAGACTGGGAGGACAACTTCAGTAGTTCCTAGGGAGAAAAAGGGAAACTAATCTAAATCAGGGGATGCAATTATTGTCTTCAATAGCCCAACATTTAAAAATCGAAGTTAGTGGATACTAAGGAAACAACTTTGTGTGGCAAGTATCTCAGCAATGTCTGTACTTGCCATAGTTAGGCAGTGACTCATCCTGAGGACACCACCTAAGTCATAAGATCTTCCGTGCTCCAAAAATAAATATATTTTAGTTGTTCTCTGTGACCACAATTTGTAATGCAGCCTTTAGATCCCTGCCTTTATTTTGCACTCAGCTCAGGACTTGGGAATCCCCTTCAGATTCCAAGTGGATTGGAAATGGCCAAGTGTTTTCACAGTGATTCTGTTGTTTAGAGGCAGTTTCTAAATGCGAAAATGGACTTAAAACCCTTTCAGAAAAAATGTGGCAACAAAGTATTTCCTGTCGCTCACTTACATTTTAGGTGACAAGCACAAACGTTGCTCACGTTGTGGTATTCTTCAGCACTCTGATATTTCTGAACAAATAATTATTATCAGTACTCTAGGATGTGGTAACATTTATCATTTTCTGGGATGATGATGTTATACTAGTGAGTTGGGGAATCCAAGCCCTATATCAGTCTCAGTCCTGTAGCTGATGTTCTCTGTTTCCCCAGGCAAGCTGCTTAACTTAGTAATGGGCCAGATCTCCTTCCCAACACACTCATACATCAGGTGCAAATTGCATCTTCTAGTGCCAGCAAAGGCTGTTGCATTCCCCTAGGGGATTTCACCCCTGCGAACAGACAATAATGTTTTTTGGGGTTTTTTTTTAAATTTTACTTGGAGGTTCCGTGTGAGAACTGCAGCAGGCTTCAGATAAATGGGTTAAACTGGTCCAATACTTGCATTTGCATTGTTGTAAGGAACTATGCAGCTTAGGGCCTTGTTGTGTGGGGCACTCTAGAAGATGTTCTAACTTTTATTACAACACCATAATGCTTACTGCTATCTAAGCAAAACATATTCTGAGTAGTCGTATAGTAAGATTTACTATGATCTCTAATGTGATCTCCAGGTCACTGATTGTTGGTCCCTGTCTTGGCACTGCACCAAAGTCTTGATTGGCTCTGCCATGGTGCAAACATGGATTTTTGGAGCTGCAGACATGGGCAGCCAGGGTCTTGAACTGGCTCCAGTGCAGTCCCAGGGTTGGGACTGAGAATCAGGTGATGGTCAGTGCCAGTAGCTGAACATTGTGGTGTGGTGTAGGGACTGGAATGGATAGGCACTGCACACTAGGGCCAGTTTTAGGAAAAGATTTGTTTTTTGTTTTTTTTTTTTTAATTCAGTTTTCTATTGAAGAAAAATCTAAACTAAATGTTTTTTGCAGTCAGAAATTAAAAAAATGTTTAGAACTTTCTGTTATAAGAAAACATCTAGTGTTGTGACCTTCCTTCCCCAGTTTGTGATGAAAGCAGATGTCAGAGTCCTGTGGGACAGACACTGCATTTTTTGAACAGCTCTAATTATCACCTTTTGTCACCACGAACAAAGAAAACATAAAATAATGCTTTTACTGGCTCTCTGTGCCCGAGATGCGGACTTGTAGTGCAGATAAACACTGTAAAGATGGCCTTGTGGGGGAGGGAGGCAGAAGGGGGAATAGGGCAGATTATTTTTTTTTAACTGCATCAAAATAGGTTATATAGAATTGGAGAAGACTTTTTGGATGGTCGGTTTCTAAACTCGAGAAGCTGTTCCTCCAAAATGCAGTGAGCTTCCACGGTGCATAAGTAATTGACAAAACGGTTGCCAGCTTCTCTCCGTACCTTTGCTTGCCATTAGTGATATTTTGTTGTTTCCGTGTGTTGGGAAGCAGAAGAGAGTGCACTGCATAATAGAAGACAAGATTGTATAAGATGTTTTGTTTTGCTGACTGTCCCTGCACCACACCACAGTGTTCAGCTACTGGCATTGACCATCAGCTGATTGTCGGTCCCCACCCTGGGACTGCACTAGAGCCAGTTCAAGACCCTGGCTGCCCATGTTTACAGCTTCTAAAATCCATGCTTGCACCCCACCAGAGCCAGTGAAGACTACGGTGCAGTGCTGGGGCTGGGACCTACAATCAGTGAAATGTAACACAAAAGATTGTATAAGATGTTTTGATTTTTGCAAAACCTCCTCCCCTGCAATTTATCATCAAGAAGGCTGGGGCAGTGAGGCAAAATTAAATTTTGGCTCCAGAATATCAAGTGAAGAAAGTTTAATTTGTAATTGATGCTGTCTCATTGATAAACAAAAAATGCATCAGTTAAATCAGAGTGTGCATACCTGTTCGTTCTTGTCTAGGCTGGATTCTTTCTTTCTTTGTCCTGATATACCATATTCCCTAGAGGTTTCTGTTCTATTTATAGCAGCCCCTTTTGCTCTGATTTTCTCACATTCTTGATCTGGCATTTTCCTTTCTTTGTGGCTTTTCCCTGCTTCAAGCACTGTTAGGTAAAATTCTCACTGAAGTCACTGCAGGTTATATCAGTGTAACTGGAGCCTCCACCTTGGGGATTTGACCTCAAGACAGTCACTGTGCAGACCAGGAATTATGTAGTCTGTACAATTGAAGCACCTACTTGATATCATAGTAGCTTTCTTCAGTGCAAATAGTGGTTTTGCCTGTCTATGTTGGAGGCTGCGCTGATGGCTATAATTTGGGCAAACCCCTAGCGTGGACAAGACCTGGGAGCAGAATTTCTTCCAGAGATTGTTTTGCTTTTGTGGGGAGTCCTGCATTGGGCTGCTTGTCTTTACTTTCTGTGGACTTCCTGTTCTTTGTTGGTTTTCTCTGGTCTTTCTGCTTTTAGTTATTCAGTTTCTAATTAGCTTCAATAAAGACTTCCTGCTTTAACCCCATTGCTTTTCAGTGCTGGGGATATAACAACTGTCATCTTGTTCCATACTTGAGATTGAACTTCAGATTTCTAGGGCCAAGAAATATGGCCTTTTTCTAAGCCTTTTGTGCAAGGGGAGTTGCCCCCTAGCTGGAAGCTTGTAGCAGGCTCGTATGTGGAGCATACATAGACATAATACCAACTAAAGCGTGGCTGCATCTACATAAGACGCTACTGTGCAGTGGTTACTGCACATTAATTTAGTGCTTGTATAAACAAGTAACCTGAGTTACTGCACAGTAGCACTGGTGAATGCCTTTTCTGTGATGCTACTGGGCAGTAGCCTAATACTACTGTGCTGTAACATTGCATCGTGGTTTTTGCCACGCAATGCTACTGTGCATTAATATCAGGCTACTGTGCAGTCAGCGTATCATTGAGTTATGCAGTATGAATGTCATTTGTTTTCCAGCTGGTCCCACTGCGGGCGGAGCTAAATTTTCCAGCGAGTTTTGCTGTGAGGTAGAGTTAACTGACGTAGAAAACTGAATACCTGTTATCAGAGAGGCAAACACACCGAACACCTGCCTATAGAGTTTCTGCCTTCAAGGGCAAACAGGACACACAGGGCTTAAACTCACTGCATAATATGTATTATTATTATTAACATACTTCCATTAGCTTGTGAGTACTGTTGAGAAATCCAAGGCTGGCTCCCTGTAATGAATGACGAACATTTGTCTGGACTTAACTGTTTTACAGAGAATTTTCCTCCTAGAAGTTTACTATAAGTTGTCAACAATGTGGCTTTGACATTAATTATCACTGAAGCTCTGCAGTTGGAATGTCTATTTCTTTTCCCATCTCGGTTGTTTCTTTTCAGGAGATTCTTTTGTGTGAGGCTAATCCATTTAAAATGAAAATAAGCTGGTGACCAAAATACTTTTAAGGGACAGACTGATAAATGAATCCATGGAGCTGGCTTCCCTACATAACAACCAAGCTTCAGGCCCAATTAGAGAGGAAGAATAATCCTGCCATTAGAGCGCTGGTCTGGGTGTCAGGGGAAGCAGGTTTCATTCCTAGCCCTTTATTATTTTTGTTGTGGTAGTGCCTAGAGGCTCCCATCAAAGATTAGAGCTCCTTCGTGTGAGGTGCAGCATCCACATGCAAGACAGAGGGTGGTTGCTGCCTTAAAGAGCCTCTGTTTTTACTGTGTATTATTGGATGTCACTCTATAGGGTGTGATTTTTATTTTTTTTCAAGAACCGTATTAAGTATCAACAGTGCCCATAGATTTCTACCATTTTAGTTCGGTTTTCAAAGGAACAGAGCACCTAAAGATCTCTCTGGGCCTTGGTTTCTCTCTGTAAATTGAGAGCAGTACTCTCCTGAATTCATTTGCATTTATAAAGCTTGCAGGTCTGTGGTGATGGACACCATAGAATTATGTATGAATAATCCCGATGGCTGAGTCATTGGATTCAATGGGAATGGCACTGAGACTGGTAGTGCCACTCCCTAGTGGCGTATCTCAAAATTAGGCTGTCTGATTTTATACTTAACTGCTTTCTCACTTAAAAAGTTTGCCTGCGGTTTTAGCATGGAAGCACCTTTGCCGTTAGCACTTTAGCCTTTGTGAGTCCTAAATTTTTTTTGTGCCTGATACTGCACTGTCCTGCTTGGGACCATTTTTGTCTGTGCGTAGTGCATGCAGGGTACTTCAGCAGAGCTATTTTAATTCCTGCCGAGCAAGGCTGTATCCTAGGGGTGGGCAAAATGCGGCCCGAGGGCCGGATGCGGCCCACCAGGCAATTCTATCCGGCCTGTGGGGCCCCTAAAAAATTTAGAAAATAAATATTTAGCTGCCCCTGGCTGCCTGTCATGCAGCCCTTGATGGCTTGCCAAAACTCAGTAAGCGGCCCTCCACCCAAAATAATTGTCCGCCCCTGCTCTATCCCATTGACTTCAAGGGAGACACTAGCAATGACATCTGGACAACTGTCCTCATGATGCAGTGCTGATTTGTATCAGCTGATGATTTGGTCCTTTTAAACTGAGGGGGATGCAAGGCATCCGTTTTTCAGTTTGATTGACTAAGGTTCAGTAAAACACCAGGAGGCATAATATTTTGGAGTTCAAGGGCCAAATTCTAGTCTGTTACACTGGTACTTCAGCAGCATGGTACCTACATGTACTATGCTTGCATCTGACCCATTTACTTTAATGTGGTTGAATGAACAAAACCAAAAAGAGAGCTTAGCCCAGTGTCTGTTTTAATGCCCTTTGAGCCCTCTGAATGCCCCATAATACAAAAATGTGCAGATTCATATTTAAAACAAAGTGAATGCTGATTTGGAGCCCTGTATCTCTGGAACTAATGGAAAATCCTGGTATCTCAGAGTAAAATTTGCTGTGGTTTAAAAATGTAGGATTGATTCAAGTTGCATTACAGTGCAGTAAAGAAAAGTAGAGTAAGCAGGCAGAATGGATGGTGCAATGAACAGTCGTGCATCTCTGCCCTACATACACGGGTACAAGCCAAAAATGATTTGGTAGATTTAAAGGTATGGAGTTGACAGTGTTTGTTTAAAATTGCCCGCAGTGCAGTACTTCTTGCTGGGCTGCTTAGAATGCGACTTGAGATGGGTGCAGTGTAAGGTCTTTGAACTCTTCTTTTCTCTACTGAGTCAATTGTTGTGTGAAAATAGCTTAACTTATTGGTGGACACATTTCTTAAGCAGTGGCACTACAAACAGTAAAGAAAAGTATAAGAGAGGGCTTTGAATCTCTTCCATCCAAAAGATAATCCAGGAAATCAACACTGAGCATATAGTAGCAATACATTGATCATGAAGAAGTCCTGGGTCCAGTCTTCTGCCTTCCGGCCACTTGCATTCTTAACCTTGGCAGGAGACTACGTGTACAAAGAGTATTGCGTTGTAGGAGCTTGTCTGCTAGAGTGCAGTCAGAAAAAAAATGCTTCATCATTGCTCTGGTTTCTCCTTCTTGCACCTTTACATTTTTAAGTACTCTGTCTCTTGGCAAGGGCTGTTTTGTGGAGACCTGACGTTTGTTTGCTTGGCTATTTTACCATTTTGTGCAAGGGGGAAACAGAACACACAAACTGAAAGCTTGGTTTATATTGGGAAGGTCTTAGGGATTTTATCCAGACTTTAAATTGGAAAGTTGGAGGTTGAGGTTGCTGAATTTGCTTGCTTAATGAAAACATTCTCTTTCTGGAGGTGAAATCTTTGTGTAGATAAATGTAAGTAATAATTCATTGTTGGGGGAGCCACCAACCCAAAATTGAACATCATTGCAACATCAATCAATCAGCATCAGTGGCAATACACAGATTAAGGAGAGACTGTGGGAGCTGTTATGTAATCCTGATTGAAGTCATTAATCTGGTGCATGGCTCCGGTTTTTAACAACAAAGGTAAAAGGAATGCAGAGAGGCATCAGCAGCGATTTAGAATACAAATGAGAAGTGATGTTTGGCTGAAACTGTAGTTCAAGTACTTAGGGCTAAATTCTTCCTTTGTTTACACCCTCCCATCCACAGCAATTACGAAGGGATTGTGTAGTACAACCACGCCTACTAAATGCATCATGTCTTCCTGCTTCCTGTGGTGCTCCCAGGATTTATACTGAAGTATACCAGTCCCCTTTTTGAGAGCCCAGTTTCTCCCAGAAGAACTGACCAGTAGTTGGTGTCATCTAACAGCACCAACTATTTAGTGCCATTGTTTCCAGATAAAAAAAGTAGGTATTTCATTCAATTATCAAAAAGAGAAGGACAGTTGTAAGAGTTTGGAATAAATTTCTGGTTGATATCAATGACTATGGCTACTTTTGGGAAAACCTATGGAAGCTTTCTTTCCCCCAATTTGAAAGGCATTTTCCTTTCAATGTCCTAGATCATCACATGTCCCAAGGAAGCGGGTCTCTGTTGCCAGCATTTTATAACTTTCCTTTTGTCTGGCAAGGTTACATCCAAATTAGCCAATAGCATTATGTCATCATGTCCTTCAAACCAGACCAGAATGGCAAAACCTGCTTGAATCTGTTTCTGATGATTCATGCCTCTTGGTATCTCTGTACTACACAGTGGAATTTGTATTATTGTAATACCAATCATTGAGCAACAAGACAAAATGTCTTTCTTAAACTTGAAGATGGAAATCCACAAATATGAAAATAATATGAGTAGATAAAGCATTAGATAATCAAGACTGCCTTTTACCCTCCCTCCCCCCTTTCTTTTTTCCCCACAGAGAGATAAGCATTTTTTTTAAGGGAAGGCAGAGGGAGCTTCCCATAGTCTTTGTGTTTTCTTATGATGGACAAAAATGATTTTTCCCCCCCGGTTTAATTTTATGTTTTATTATATTAGAAAAAAATCTCTAGGTTGGAAAAGTCACTGAGAAATAGGGACTTATTGAAATGATGGCATCCTAGGACCCAGGAGTGAAAGTTGGTTAAATGACATGGGAAGAAATGTTTTGAAAAGTTTTTTAAAACGTCTTTTTTTCTGAAAAAGTTCAGTGATTAGTTGATCGTTTGGATAAAACCTTTGTTAAAGAATCTATACCTTTCTTCCTTCAGTGAAGACATTGACACCCCGACTCCTCTCTGCTTTGTTTTCCTCTGTTAGATTAGGGAGGATAAGTATTCTTGTTCCTGATTTTTCCAAGGCTTCTAAAAAAGCAGATTTCAAAACGAAGGAAGAAATGTTATGGTCATGAAGAAGAAAAAATGTTTACAAATTCAGTTTTTAAAAATCCCTTTGCAGGTAGGGAGACTCTTCATTCTGTGCAAAACCACAGAGGGTGCCAGTACAGCTGGGGTGTCAGCTTACGTTAAGCATTTCAGCAGTAGTTTTGAAATTGCTTAAAGGGACTATGCAACAGAGTCATTATTTTTCTGCTCATCTTACCTACGTTTGCAGAAAGCAGTTAAGGCTTATTGAGGCTCTCATCTCAAAAACAAGAGTTGGATCAAGTAGAAATACTGTATGGTAGACAACTAAAGAAAGGTTGATGGGCACACTGGTGGGGTTCTCTGTTACATAAGGGTGTAAGTGAAGCCAGAAAGTGTCCCTTGGTTTGGTTTACCCACTTTGTCTTGGGAAAGACGTGATGCAGTGGGGAGCAGCTAGGCCTTGGGCAGTCTCGGAGGAAGTGGGGTGGTTTGTGGCTAATCTTAGAAGTGTTCACAAGATTAAGATACAGTTCCTTAAAACCCTTTTCGACAAGTAACAGGCCTGCAGATCAAATCTCATAACTCCCTTCAGCAGAGTTGCATGTGGCTATGAATTTAGTCCAGGGAATTTGCTAGTATCCTAGGAAGAGGCAGTCCTCAATGAATCATATGAATGACAATGCCTTTGAATTTCAGGAGGCACTGGAATGATAATCTTGATCTATGTTGGATTTTTGCAGATGGCCCTCATATTTACAGTGCACTGAAACAAGTCTCTGGATTAAGTAATTCCTGATTATTTTTTTTTAGGGGTGTTCAGAATCTCGTATCTTGAGCCCGTGTCTAGACCTGAGAGTTGTTATAATATTTTGAGAAGCTGCTCAGGTTCCTTTAGAGAGAACCTGGACAGTATATTTGCATTACAGTGAAAGTTGAGGGCCTTATTCCAGAGTGGCACGCTGACAATGGCAGCAATCATAAAGAATAGGTGTTCCTTTCAGGATAGAAAATGACCCTCTTTCTGAGTCTCAACTTTTACATTGTATTGGTGAAAGAAGCAGTTGCTGTTTTCATATTTAACTGTGTGTTAATGGCATATTTACATTTATTGCATTTAGATTCTCTATCCTTTTAGATCTTTGTACTGATGCTGTAACAGTGGCCGTATCTTTACTAGGTAAAGGGTGGTTTTCAACCACATTAGCTAAGATGTGTTGTAAATCTAGTTTAGATAAAACCTTTGTAATTTTGACATGCTGGTAGGTTATTGTAAAACTGAATTAAATGCAACTCTTAGTAGGGGTGGTCTTCACTTATACCAAGGTTAAATTTAGCTTAAAGACCTTAAGTTATATCTGCACTGCTACAGAAGATGTGCTTTCACAATAAAGCAACTAGCACTCATTTGCTATCTGACTGTAAAGTCCCAGTGGAGATGCATGTAGTTGTTACTGTACTGGAACTAGGTGAAATCAAACCCCAGGGGGGTACATGGTGTTAACCTCTCTTCCATGCTCCATGGTAAAAAGCTTCCTGCATCTTCCCTCCACTAAAATTTTATAGAGGGATGGCTAAGACTAGTTAACCCCCTCCCCTTTCTTCTTCTTTTTTTTTTTTTTTAGCTACACTAAACATAAGGGCAATCAAGTGAATGTCTTCAAACCTCAGTCAACCCAGGCTCTTATCTAGGGTTTAGCATAAACTTATTTACTTTCCACACAGAAAAACTTCTGACCTGGATGTGAAGGTGCTTCAGGTCTGAACTAGGCAGCCTGTAACAGAGGCAACTGAACACTGCTCTCCTGTATTCTGAGCTAAATACTCCTAACCTTAGTACCATCCCTCAGTTGTGGTGACATTACTTGTATGATTAATTGTTTTATTGGAATTGAGCCTCTTAGCATGAGCGTATCATGTAACTTTAGTGACAATGACCAGGAAGAAAGGAGAGTCTTTCTAGGTTTCAAAGGACTGAGGACTTTTTAGGTCAATGCCAGAACCTTGAACTTCCAGCACAGAATAATTAAGATGTAAAGAGAACTTTGCACAGAAAATCAGTGCTATCACCGCAAGCTGCTTATAGAGGAACACCGTTTGAAAGTGGGGGTGGATCTGTTTGGTGTGTGGCGGTAGGAACTCTGCAAATATTGTATATTTTCACTTTAGCAGGGTGGAACCTGTGCTTCAGAGCTCAGACCCAAAGCTGAAGCTTCGAAATAGCATTTTTGGCATAGGTCAGTCTTCAGTTTGTCTACACTTTTGTAATAAGATACATTTAAAAATCTGCCTTTGGCATAGAAATCAATCTGCCTTGGCCTCATTTTCTCCGTAGTGAAGTCATTGGCAAAATTTCCATTGACTTCAGTGGGAGCAGAGATACACTAGGGCTGAGGCCATATCTGGTACCCAATCTTTTAACACAAACCAAGCTGAACAGGCACATAACATGCTTCCCTTTTACTGGATACAAAATCATTGTTCTTTTCTTGGCTCCAAGCACCCAGGAGTTAAAGATTTAGTGTAACTGAATCTGTGGCATTCATGGATGTTTCAAGCACTCAAGACCCGTTGAGGGAAAGAGCTTGGAAAGCCATGTTCTCCTCCTTGCAGCAATGTATTTTTAAAAAGTAAATGTAATGATATCAGACAAATGCGCAGGCTGAATGCAGTGTCTGTAGCTAGGCAGAGTATTTTCTTTTCCAATCAGGCAAAGTACTTTGTCTGTGGCTAGCTCATGTTTCTTTGTCACAAAGCGAAATAGGTTAATGGTTAAAATGCAGAGAGTCAGAAGATGTGAATTCTGTTCCCTCCTCTGTATGTAACTTCAGTCAAGTCTTTTAAGTTCAAATGTTCAGGTCTCAATGTGGGTTCCCCAGTTTGGGATTGATTTCTCCCCCCCCCCCCCAGTGAAGTCCTTAGGCTCAAGAAAACACATTCTGAAGCTGTATATGAATGTTTTGGCCTTATTTTACTAGTACTTCAGTTTCTTCTATCTGTTAAAATGGCATAATGCTTGCACACGTTATAGAAGCCTTTATCCTTATTAATTCCCTGATCTCTGCAAAAGGTCAGAGTTAAATGTCCATGCCAATTTAATGTAGTTAAGATGCACCAATTTCAGTAGCCAGTTGCACACAAGCAAGTGGTATCTGGCCACTTTTGATTCCCCAGCCTGCATAACCAGGTACTACCTAATCTCTAGGTCAACTGGTGTGTCTGCCTTTGGCATGAGTCCAGAGTGGGGATTAAATGTATGCTTCTTGAGCTATAGTGAGAAGTCTTTACCTCATTGATCTCTCCAGCATCTCTGAAATCCTGAGCTTCAAGATGCTTCTATAATTACACAAAAAAATAGTTTCATAAGAAAAAGATAAGGAAGCAAGATTTTAACTTTGCCACCAGTTAGTATGTAGGATTCTATACAAAGTTTCCCATACATGTAGCTTTTCACCATGTCTCTGTTTACCCAATGTTAGTAACATTATACAAAGGGGAAGGGAATGGTAATATAGTTCTTACAGACAGGTATGTGCCTTTTTTAACTACTGTATATTTAAGGCATCTGGTAACCATGAACTGTTCCTATTGAAGTTGATGTCATAGGTGTTTGTATTTGGCAGTTTAAGCAGAAGAAGAGATGGTTTGCACCTCTGTCACTTAACTTCCATGCATGTAGCCCTTTCTTCCTTCACTGAAGAAACAAAGTCCTGGCTTAGCAGCATGTATGTAGGATAGGCCAGGCCTCAGTTACATGGTCTTAAGTTCATCTTTGACTGATTTGGAAAGAAATGACATGCCTTGTGAGTACACTTCGGATGCAGATGAGATGAATATAATGCTGTCCTGGCTCCAGATCTCATGAGAGCCCCTACCATTAAGTTACAAAACATTTCTTTTTAGTTAAGAGCTGTCTTGGTGCCCAACATCTGCCAAAAAAAAAAAAAAAAAAAAA
>NW_017729011.1:13349878-13357423 GCF_001723915.1 Gavialis gangeticus | reverse complement strand
GTGTGTGTGTGTGTGTGTGTGTGTGTGATTCTGCCGAAGACTTTCTGTATTTCAGCCCATATATCTCTGGTGTTTGAACTTCAAGAACTTTCTGTCATTTCACATAAAATCGGAAGAGAGGCAACCGTATTTGGCTTACAGTGAGCTTTTTGGCACTGGCCTAGCAGCATTAGGGCAAAGCTCTTGTACAGACCAAAGTTTCCACTGGTGAATTGCAATTTACACCAATGCAGTTTGCCAAGTAGTTACAAGTTCAGGCTACAGTGGTGCAACACAATATACAGATGCATTTTAATCCTGGTTTCTGGTGTCGATCTGGTAAAAATCTTGTTCCTGCTGACAGGTTGCACTGGTGTACCCAAACCCAGGACTGAGATACTCTCATAGAAAAGGCCTTTGTTCTTAGGAGGGTTGGATGAGCTACTTAGATTGAAGAGAGCTCTTAAGAGGCTATTGTCTCAGCCAGATCTATTGAGGAGCAATTGAGCTGGCAGGCCACAAACAATAGGGTGAGCACTTAGACTGATGACAGCCAGCAAGAATAAAAGGGCTCTTCATCCAGTGAAGTGACATCATTTCCTCTCAGCACCAAAGGGTGGGTCACTGGGTGAGCTCATTTTAATTTTGCCAGCTGAGGTGGCCTGAAAGAGACTCCAACAGAGGTGGTTCCTTGCTAGGAACTTTCTAGCAAGGGGAAGGATCTGATACAAGGGAGCTGAGAGCAGTGCCCAAGGATGCAGCCTTTGTTCTCTCTAGCTCAGCTCTGATCTGCAGAAATCTTCCCAGAAGCCTTTGTTTATAGTATATAAGTGTCTTTATGGTCCCATCACTGTCAAATGCAAGCACCTCTCACAGAGGTTTATCTTTACTACACTTCAATTTAATAGCAAAGTATTGTTCCCTATATTTTAGGCAAGGAAGTTTAGGCATAGAGTTGATAAAAGTTGCAGCCTAGGGTTGTATAGGGAGTCTGTGGCAGAGCCTGGGTTGAACTGATCTCCAGTGTAGAGCTTTAGCCCGTAGTCCATTCATCCTCCCTGAAGTGGATTGAAATTATTCCTAAATGGGCATCGTTTTCCCCATTTGTAAACTGGTCCTTTTTCTACAAATGTGCCTGTTATCTGCAAACATTTGCTGAAAGTTTCTACCATCAAACATCAGCCAGTAGGTCGTTAGTGAATGTTCTTCCAGTTGTTTGGGGTATGCGAGTGGTCAGCTAAATTGCATGGCAATCTTTCTTGTCTTTGAGTGGATGACAAACACAGATGCTTAAGGAATAACAAGTGACACCATCTTATACTATAAGGTTTTGGTAATCATTGGGCCTAGCCAACATAATGCTGAACTTGCTATATTTAAACCAATTTAAACAACAGCTTCATTAACTGGTGCAAGCCTAGTGTGTGGACTTCTTTCAGGTTAGGGATGGGTCATTTTCTGGTTTAGGTCAGTGAAGACTGAAGTTAGGTTAAAGGGATATAAATCCCAGTTGGGTCTTGTTTACATGCTACATATTTATATAATTTATCACACTGCCAGGAGCCTATGACCTGGATCAACACAGAAAAAAAAGACAGTCCTTGCCTTATGGAGTTTACAGTCTAAAGGCATGGGTACACAGACACTTTACTATGAGGTAAAGGAAGTCAGGCTTTACAACGCTCATCAGTTATGTACACATTGACCCTGTTCTAGATGAAAATTCAACCCATGGTAGCTCAGACCTCAGTGAAAGAAGAGTAAATTATATCGCAGCTTAGTTTGCATCTGTGGTGGGGTAACAATATGAATGCTGGCAGTTTCCCAAGAGCAGCTGATGCACTGTAAACCTCCGTCTTCATTTTATCGCAAGATAATTGTTCAGGTGCCCATGCTCTTAATATAAGATAAGAGACAACATATGGACACAGACAGACAGGTGAATAGCACAGGCACAAGAAAACTGAGTTGGAACTGGTCAGAAAAATAGAAGCAGCTGAAAAGCTGATTTAGTTAAACCGGAGTAGAATTCCCTGCATAGACATCTTTAAATTAATTTAAATCTGGTGCATGTCAACCTTAACTGACCTCCTTAGTGAATTCAGTTACATTGATATATACCAGGTTTAAATCGATTTCAGTGCGTTTGTCAGGGTTTGCACTGGTTTAATTAATTCAGTTTTAAAACCGTTTATTTAAACCAGTGTAAGCCTGTCTAGAGATGAGACATACAAAAAGTACCCAAGTGATTTAGAAACCTAAGTTTCATTTTCAAAAGTGGGCTAAAAACCTGCGTCTCATTTAAGATCAATGGGACTTAACTTTCTAATTGCTTAAGGCACTTTTAAAAATAGGATTTAATGAGATTTAGTCACTTGGATGCTTCTGAAACTTTGACCCAAAAGTTTACTACAATAAGGCGAAAACAAGATGGACTGAGCAGGGTTGTGCACTCCAAGTTAAACTGGTGGAACTGTCTCATATGGATAAAGTATTTGTGCCAAAATTGGTAAAACTTTCAGGATTTGGGAACATATTCATGATAACTTGGCAGCTGGCAGAGATGTGGGTTTTCGAGAAAATTTTGAATTGGAAAATTTTCCAGAAAAATTTCCAGTGCCCTAAATAGAGTGTGATCTTATTTAGCATGCTTATTTGACTTATTTAGAAAACAAAACTAAAAAAGTATCCCCATGTTTATTTTACGTCCCAATAGCCACACGGATTTGAACGGAAATATTTGATTAGGAAAAAAAATAAATACAGCACACTTAATGTGGTTTAAAAGTTATATTCAAACAAATTCAAAGCTTTATGTGGAAAGAAATTATTTTTATTGGAATACGTATAAAAATGTAAGGACAATACACAATAGCATGTACTTCCCTTACATTGTTTGTTTAAATTTAAGAAAAAAAGCAAAGGCACTGAAAACTTGACACACTAATTTTAGCACAGCCAAAGAACTGTGTGTGCCATGCCGTGGTTGTCCACTCATCTACTTCAGCAGAGTTTAACTCTCTTCCACTAAGGTCATTGCGGCAACCTCCAGTTTCACTGTGACTGTCTGTAGAATTGCTTGTACTACTTAGTTCCATTTCAGAATCAGATTGAGGCAAATCTGATTCAGAACTACTTGAACCACATTCTCTTTTGCTAAAGGATGGTTTTACCTCTGAGTCTATGGGCAAGGGCAACTTATCATCACACTGCATCTTTTTCACTACTTGTGCTTCTGACTGATTCTTCAAAAGCAAGAGATTCTGAGAAATAGAAACAAGTGGTGTTTTCATTTGGTTTTGATTTGACCTGCACAGCCAATTAGGTGATTTTATAACTTGACTTTTCGTTTGATTATTATGTGAGTGTATTTACTCTTGGTTTACAAATCAGTAAAACATACATGTACTCTCCCACACGCTTCCTAGGGATAATCGCCTGAAAAAACATTAATTACAACTTTGAAACTGCCAAGCTTACCTAATATTGTATTGGCATGCATTCATTGTTACTAATGAATTTTATGAAACAATTAATTTTTAGGAATGGACAATTTACCATGGAAAAATAAAGCACTGGAGAATTTCCTGCCCCACATCTCTGGCAGCTGGGGTAACAGGGTCCAAAAAAACTAACTTGCCCCCTCAAAGAGCATGGAATAGATCATGGTGCATTATTTTAAAACAGTTGTATTTCTGGACTAGATTTAGTTTTAATCCTGGGCATCTGTATACTGTATTTGTGTTAAGTAGAGCTATACTTCATTAAGTTGGTTTTTGTCTACAAGAGCTCATACCTCTCTGAACCAAGTTAGCTCTGAGGTGCCACCTTGCCCTACCTTCTGCCTTTCTTTTGTTTTGTAATTTACATTACAAACCTTAAATTACAGAAATCTTAAATTATTCTAACGTAATCTTCTGGCTAGCCTAGTGTGCAGTGCATTCTGCATCCTGTCATTTGTTTTCATATTTCCTTTATTGTGGCTTAGCTTTTTAAATGGTGCAAAACAAAGGCAATCATGCAATGTCTCCTTCAGGTTTGAACTATTGCTGCTGCATTGAAGCTGACTGGTTGCCCCAGAATAACCGAGGGGAGGGGAGATGGAATTTTGTTTTGCTGTTGTAATACTTTTTTTGGTTGACCTTTGTTTCAAGTCAGTTCACTGCTAGCATACAACTGGAAGACATTTTACCAAAGTTCATCCATTATTGGTGGGTCAACTAACTCTCATGATATGGGACAGTTAGATCCTTTGAAATGCAACACATCAACACTTTAGGCTTAAAACCTGGCAAGGAGTGAGTCTGCACCAGTATGATAAGTTTGGGTGTGCACGAAAAATTTCAGGCTGTGTCATAAGGGTGAGCACAGAGTGAATTACAGGTTTGAAGCATCCGGAAGAGACATTTACGACAGATTGCATCAGAGGAGTGGAGCTGTGGGTGTTGATGGTGTTTGTACTGCAGCATCTTTCTTCTGTGCCAAGCTGTTGCTGCAGAATAATGCCTGATCATATTTGATAGGTAATGCCTCTTACGGTAATTGTTCAAATGGACATTGTCATAGACGGCACAGCTTCCCTCTGCAGCAGTACCTTGGATCTGGGAACGCTCTCATGACTCTAACTCAGTGGTTCTCAACCTTTTCAGTGTCAGGGGATCCCTCCACAACTTTTTTTTTTATTGTGGCAGCATCTTCAGTTGAGAACCAGTGTTGTGTTCAGCTTACCTCAGTGCTTCTCAACTGGGTGTTATTGCTGGGTAAAACTACCTTGTGTGACTGCTGCACAGCCAGATCTGGAAGGGCTGTGGTATATCCATGGGCTCCTTCTGCATTAGGGTTCTTTGATCAGCCTGAAGTAGTCAGGACAGCTTGCTCATACTCCGGACTTTCTCAGTCTGACCCTGCAGTGTCTCCTGGAAACACAGGTACACAGCCCAGATGGAAGACGTGTGGAGGGGGCCGAGGGAGTGCCTGGACTGGACAGGGAAGAGCTGCATCCTGAGTCAGCTATCCTGCCTGCTTTAGACTGATCGAAGAACCCTAATGCAGGAAGAGCATGTGTGCCACAGTGCTATGCATGGGGCAGTTTTACCTGGCCGTGGTGGTACTTGCATTGAGGCACAGGGGAAACACCATGTATCCGGGTCCATGAAGGCAGTTTTCCTTAAGCGCTCCTGGAGATAACTGTTTTTCTGGTGTGGTTTAGTACCCGCTGAGGTTTTGAGGCTTAAAGCCCACTTTATGGAAATGGGAGGCTCCTCCCTAGCTTGCTCCTGCAGCCTTACAGCTGAGAGCAGGTGAAACTTGGGGGCATCTGAACCCCGAGCTTCCAGGCTTGGGTCTGCATGTAGGATGCCTGCCAAAAGACTTTGGAAACATCTGAAACCTCTGGTGGGGGTGGAGGATGTTTGCCAGTTGTAGGGCCACTTATGGTTCTGGACTGACTCATGGATTTGGACTTGATTTGGCTTGAAACAGGAAAAATGTCTTTAAAAACAAACAAACCAACCCTGAGGGGGTCTTGCAGCACCCAGGTTGAGAACCACTGTTCTGCCTAAAGCTTTTATTGTGCCTTCTCTGAGATGTTACACACAGGAGTTTGTAGCTTGACACACAAGACATAGACGCACAAATCATCTTTCTTACTTAACTTACAGTAAGCAGGTTTTTACTCAGCTGGAGAAGTCAAGAAAGATCAACAGATCTTGAAATTGCAGTGAGCAGACTGTAAGGGGTTTGGACATCCACTGCAGGGGAACATCAAAACCTTTTTCAATTTTACATGAAACACCCAATATAGCAAAATTGCATTAGAAGATGAACAAAGAAGGCTTTCTTAGGAGACTTCCAACATATCTTGCATTTACTTGAGTCATGACTTGTGAGGATAAAGTAGTGTTTCATGGGTTATGAGCTAAGTATACCTGTGGTAATATCTCAATGATACTTCACTGCACCAGGGCTGGCAAACAGCAATTGAGTTCCTGGTGCTTACTGGTGCACACCCAACACTGGACAAAGGTGACTACATTACATCTGTTTTGGGGTGTAGAACACAATACAGGTGAGACCTGTGCTTTATTCTGACATCCCTTAGCCTTCCCATATTCCTTTGATGTTGACATTTCCTAAGAGTCTTCAGGCAAGGAAACAAGAAAGGAGTTGCTTCCTTCTTCACTAAGTAACTTATCTAGACTAACAATAGTTACTTAGAAATTAATAGCTTAAATGCCTGGCTGCCTTTTGTTTCCCAAGGTGGTATGAGACCAGAGTTCTCAGTTTTCTTTTCTACTGGAATTGCACTTAACATGATGGCTTTTGTTTGAGACCTCATGGTTCTAGGACATTTTTTCAAGTTACATGTTTCCAGGCTAGTTAAAACAGGCCTGAAGCTGCAGTGTGATCCAAGGAGTTGGTGAGATCTGTCTTGGCTTAAGAAAGGAATCTGCCTCTCTTTTGTTGATGTTATTGCTGTAATCTTTGTGTGGGTGAATTCACTGTTTGCAGGGAAGGTGCCAGCCTGCCAACTGGGGAAAGCCAAGCCCTCTGTTTAACCAGAGAACAGATATAGCATAAGTGATAAAAAACAGGCATCTCTACTTTGTTTCACTAACGTGCACATCCCCTGACTTAGAGAGCACTCTATGGATGTGCCTGCGCTGTACAAAAAGCACTGTCCTAAGCCAGGTCATCTACCTTGCTTTAAAAATGGTAGTAAAGAGAAAGGAACCTGGATTTTAACTTGCATTTGTCACTTGAGTTTAGGCCTGAATAGGAGACTCGCCCATGTTAAAAACTCAAGTAATTTGGTTTTTGCTGGTATTTGAACCCAAGTTAACTAACTTGTGCTAGTTAACCCATGTTGTTAAGAACAGACCTTTCTTAGGATGGAAGTTCCACTCAGAACAGGTTAGACAAACATTGTCCAGGATAATTTAGCCAAGGGTGTTCTTGTCTTGATCAGGGGGTTGGACTAGGCGACCTCTTGCGGTCCATTCTAAGCCTGTTTTCTGTGATTCTGCAATTACTTCATCTCCCTAATGACCTACCAGCTGGATTACTTATTAGTGATGCATCTGTTGGTTTGTTTAAGGTAGACATATCTCCACTAGGAGGTAGACTAATACCCAACTCCTTTAGGGAACATATGACTAGAAGGGTAGTCCTGGATCATTGAGGCTACTTGCTATCTCAGGTGACCATGCTGTGTAATCCATTTTATAAATTAAGATGGAGGCTGATTAAAATGTGTAGGTTTCTTGCCCCTTTACTTGAAAACCTGCTTCAGCACCTCACTTCTCTCCTAGTTAAAAGTAAGTTTACTCTTTTCAAATGTAAATTTAGTAATGGCTGATTTATTATTGTCTAAATAATGTACACAAAGTCTCACAGCTGGGTGCAAAACTTGACCTGTAGCTGAAACTTGCTCTTACAATGATAGTGTCCGAGGTCTTCATCCCATGCAGAAGGATGGCCACCAGTGTGAAGACAAGCATGAGAGGCCCGTAGAGCTCACCTGCAATCTTCTACAGGGGGAGACAGACAGGGAAGGGGCTTGGTAAG
>NW_017729011.1:13329544-13344878 GCF_001723915.1 Gavialis gangeticus | reverse complement strand
AGTCCCAGCTTTTTTGAATGTGGTAGAAACAAATGATCCCAGACCATTCCTTTGCTCAGAAATCTGCTTGTGTAGACTGCCCCTCCAATGAAGGCCACTCAGCAGCTAGCAGATGGCATGCTGTTTCAAGTATATTAACATGGACTAGATTTGCTCCAGAAACCTAAGGCTAAATATGGACATAGTATAACTGCATTACCTTTGCTGATATCACATCACCTCTGCAGCTTATTCTTAAACCATAAGCAATCTAGTCACTCAGTCACCTACCTTTTACATTTTATTTGGTGATTTTTTTTCTTAAGGTCTTGGGTCCAGTTTTGGGGATGGAGAGATCTGGAAATGAGCTAGCCTGATAAAATTATTATGTTTTGGCTCAAAATTTCATGAGTATCATTTAGTAAGATTTTTATCATTGGTGGACTCTAGTTCTGATGTGGTCTGGGATTTGAATTTTGTGTTTCAAGAGGGTTTGTTTTCTGACCTTTCCCTTGGGCAAGATTTGGAAGATTAGTTAATACATTAATAGGTTAGCATAGACAATGCATTATACGTTGGTTGGTTATCCACCCAGTGTGTGTATCACCTTCCAGATCCTAGGCTAGAGAAAGCCTTGTCTTATTAGAGCTTGGAGTCATTTTCCTGATGCAAACTGGTGATGCGTTGACTGCTTATTCACTGGAATATTTTGAACAGCTGTAGGCTGAACTTGAGATCTTTTCTCCTTAACCCATCTCCTAATTCTCATGTGTTCTCCCTGTTTATTCATGCACAAACTTTATAGCCCAAATACAAATGATTGAGAGGAACATTCTCACTCCAGGTTTTGCAGCTCGTTTTAAGTGGTTGTATAACTTAACACATTCTTTCATTAGCTACAATTCCCCAAAGCACTAGGAAAAGTTTGTGATTTTAATTACTTTTTGCAGGGAACTAAGCACGCAGAATTTAACAGACGATTATAGTCCACATTTACTCATGGAATTTGTTTATCCCATCTTGCTTAGGATATGGTAGATAAATACTAAAATTGAAGCATGCTAATAAATTCTCAGCCTTCTTCCATAAGAGATGCCTTGATCTTTTTATGGGAACAATTTTGTTGACAAGGTGATTACATTTCCTGAGGGGCATCAGGCAATGCATTATATTTGTAAGCACAGTTTGAACATTTCGTAGGCTGAGAATCTGGGGGTTGCCTAATACTGTTTTGGGGTTATTTGCCAATGTTACATTTTATCTTATCTTATACTGTTTATGTATACAATGGAAGCATTTGGTTTGCCTTGTCACACACTGGGTGGTTAAAAATATTGAAATTTTAAACAGAAACAACTGGATATTTATATGACTGCAGACACTCATGGAAATATTAGTAGGAAAATGTAATCTGCTATAGTAAATGCCAGCAAACTATTTCTAAATTAATTAAAAGGAAAGGAACTATTTTAGCTGTTGATGCTTCATTCCTAGGGTATTTCATTAGTTTTATTTAATATTTCTATATCTTCTTTTTTTTACTAACCATATTAAGATCTTTTTGATGTTTGTACTAAGTCACCTCTTGAATAAAATGCAAAGGACATGCAGGACTTGTTACATTGGGAAACTTCCCAGCATAGTCATACAGGAGTAATTATTCCACTATAGTTATATAAATCCTTGTAGGAACACTCTGTTCTAGCATAACAGTGATTTTCTTTTATTCCAGAATAATTACTTTGCTCTAGACCAATAAAAATCACCTTCATGGTAGAAGAGAATGTCCACACAAGGACTTCTATAGGTCTAATTACAGTGGAGAATTGTTCCAGCAGAACTATACTGGGTAGTTTCCCTGTGTAATCCCTAATGTGTGACAAACATTTAAGACCACCTATAGAGGTAAGTAGGTTATTTACCCTGATACACAGATAGTGAAATAGAAGCACAGTGTGTGTGACTTACCTAAGTTCATATCAATAAATAACATATCTGGATGCCCAGAGAAGCCAGTACCCACAACTCTCAGACCCCTTGTCTGAATCACTAGGTGGTATTTCCATCCCAGTTTGTAAGGAGGTGTTGGGATATGTCCTTAAGTGCTCTGATTAGATTCCTGATTGCCTGTGACCATGGAGGAATTCCCACATGACCTGGGAGCTACTGCTGTTGAGCTATACAGTTTTAAGTTTTAGCTTTTCTTAAGCGTGTGTTTATTACTAGTACTGCCAGGGCATTTGCTATGCAGGTAGTACGGGGTGGGGAAATACTGAGGGAGCAGGTTGTAGCACATCTCTCTCTCCTTTGCTAATAGCAGAGGAATGTGGTACCTTTTTTCCACCTGTTTGGGAAGAGCAGCATTCCTCCACAGCTAGCTAAATTTTAGCTGCTAAAATACCTACATAGGCCCTATTACCACAGAATCCAAGTACCTCACAAGCTTTAATGTAATTCTCATAATGCTCTGGCATGGCAAAGAGAAATACATATCTTACACCTGGGGAGCTGAGGCATCGAGAGACTAAATGAGGTGAAGAACAAACATTGTGTTTGCCTCTGGACAAGTTGTGGCTACATATGTCCCAGAACACAAATATTCTGGGATTGGCAAGTAGACACATCACCCTTACAGTTGGGATTTAGTGAGTAGCTGAATGCACTGTGCTTTCTGCCATTGATGCAGTTACGTAGTCCTGGGACGGCAAAGTACATCTGAACAGACAATGTCCTGGGATAAGCTCTTAGTACGTCTTATCCCATGAACCCTTTTTAACTTTTATCTCAGGATAACAGATATGGAGGTCTGAAAGTTTGCACTTGGTCTTGGGATAACATGGTTTATACCAGGGCAAATGGGATTTCTTCTTTTTGTAGCTGGACCAGCCTAAAGTGAGACAGGAGATTGAAAGTAGAGCAGGGAATGGAACCCAAATCTTCTGGGGCACTTCTACACATGGGGATGTGGGGGGGGTGCTTTAATTAGAGCGACTCCAAGAGCTGCTCTAATTAAAATGCCTGGAGCATCTTGTGTATCAGCATTTCCATGCTTCAAAATGGTGGTTGAGGCACTTTAGATAAAGCTCGTCAAATGAGCTTTAGTTAAAGCACCCCTGCTGCCATTTTGAAGCACGGGGATGCTGATGCATGAGATGTGGAGGCTGGCTGGAACGTGGTAATTGCCATGTCTCTGATGTGCTGTAATTGCAGCAGGTTGGAGCAACCTTCCGACTCGTGTCCAGGCACCCGATTCTCAGGCTGGGGTTCTGACTACTGGAACATGTTGTGATCCCTTCAGGATCAGCTCTGCCAGCTGTTTCAGTTTATTCTAACCACTGATGTGGCATGGACAGCAGATTGCATAGTGCAGTAGGAATATTAAGATAAAAGGAGTTGATGGTTTATGGAAGTGTTGTTACAGTGTTTGATGTTTTAGTTTCACAAGCCAACGTTAATACCTGCAAGTCTGTCCTCTTTGATCCCTGTTTACTTGGGAATGAGCCTTACAGATTTCTAACATGTTTAGCATCAAACAGGAGGGGGAAAACATTTGGTAGAAGGTACTGAGTGCTTAAGGAGTCTTTAGAAAATCTCAAAACAAATGAAACGACTCTCTCTCCTGCCTTACAACAGTCTTGGGTATATTCCATCACAGGGGTCAATAAAGATGTAAAAATGTCTGTAAACCTAGTAATAGCAATCATTCACTTCTGCATAAGGCTTTATAGATTCTAATTAAAGCACATAGCGTCCCGGTGACAGATAAAGGATATAGAAAGATCAATTCAGCCACCACTGAGGTGCAGCCACTTCCTTGCGTGGAATGGGACTGATGCTTAACAGCATAGAGCAGCAATGTGCAGTGAGAAATGAAAATGAATTATTGTATCTATTTGAAGCTGCAAAGGGAATTCAGAGGGGCAAGGTGTTATTGTCAGGACTAGAATTTAGCCCAGATACCAAAATTGTCTGCCTTTTCTTAATGAAAATGCCACAGAATTTCTAATGACTTCAAGCCATTGACACCTTGGTTTTACATCACCTGCAAAATCATATGAAATAGATTTGATCTGAACTTTTTTTCCTTCTTTTAAATTTAAACATAAAAAAAAATCTTTTAACAGCATTACCAAGGTTGTATTGGTACTAAGAAACCTTACTCCTCTCTCCCTTGTTGACCTACATAATCCTTTTATGGAGCTACACAAAGGATTTCTGTAAAGCACTGGACAATATTGATACAAATAATATTGCTGTCTTTACTATCCACCGACCTGATTCTCTGGTGCTCTATGCCTTGTGTAGTCATTAACACGGGTGCAAAGTGAGTGTAAACTACTATGCGCCAGATTTTTATTTCCGCTAAAGTCCCTTTACACCACTTTGGCATTAGAAAGCAGCTTTCAAGTGAGAGCATATTATATGTATACATGCTCTATGGCAGCTTCACAGAGTGGTGTAAAGGGGTTCTAATGTAATTCTAAACTGAATTTTATACTGATTTAAGTGTTTCAATTAAGGTATGTGATTTAAAATTACTGAAGTTAAATATGTATGAGTTCTAGTGAAGTTAAAGTTATAGAAATGTAAACATCTTTATCCTGGTAAACTGCATTCACACTGGGGTTGTACTAATTTTACCATATAATATAGGTAAGGGCTACACAAAACTGTGTGTATAAGCAAGCCCTTTGACTCCACCATTCCAATTTGGTAGTTTTTTTTGCCCCCTATATGCTGCTTTAAATGACTGCCTGACATGTAGGGTAGCAGATAATTGTGCCCACTGGATTTAAAAGTTTAATGTACTTTTTAAAATGGATTAGCTCTGTTTCAAAAGTTCAGATGCTTGCATCTTCACTGATCTCATGACAGAATGATATGACTTCTGATCTAGTTAATTTATATCCAGAAGGATGGTTTAGCAAATCAGCAACGTGTATTAAGGAGCTTACACCTCTTATAAGACGGTAGACAAAATTGCATGTTCATAGATAAGGGGAAATGAACTGTGTTGCATCACAACTGCCTGTGACTTTAATGAAAAAATTCTCAGTGGAAGAAACAAAGTCTGGGTAGAGTAAAGATGAAAGAGCAGTGGAAGAGCTGATCTGCAGGGAAAGGGGGGAACTGAGAGAAGGGGAAAAAGGAGAATATGAATGTGATGAAGGAGGCAGAAGGTAGGATGAGAAGTCAGGGAGGCCATGTGGAAGATAAGAGGTGAATATGAATGAATATCAAACATGGACATTCCCATTTAAAAGGAAATACCAACGCTTTTGAAGAAGTGGCAAATAAATGGCCTGATTTTTCTTTCAAATATATGGGTATAAAGCAGGAATTAATATCAATTTGAAGTCAGTCAGGGAAGGCTGCTGTAAAATCGGTGAGTGCTGGGGTTGTATTACTTTCACTGTATAACTTCAGCATCAAACAGATTGTGAGCTAAACACCCAGATGATGAAGCGCTTCACTCAAATATTTTAAAATAGGGAGAAAATACATTTTAGGTCTTTTTATTTACTTTCTTGTTCACATGCTCTAGTTTTAAGCATGCAGTTTGGAAACTTGTGCTTTCACATAGGAAAGTAAAGGCAGATATAGAAAGTTGAGATTCTCACCCAGTTGTGGCTTGGGTTGTGGCTTCTTGAACAACAGCAAATATTGAGAGACCTATAAGGAAATTGTGAGAGGTGGCAACACTATAAGAAAGAAGAGAATCAAACTCCAAAATATTTTAAAGTGGCATCTGTTTAAATATCACCATCTCTGCCACTTCCTCCTCAGCTTACTTTATTATCTCTGAAGTTTTGTACACAAAATGGGCCCAAATTCCCTATCTTTCCCTTATGCTTTGGTACCCTATAAAATCTCTATTACTTTGAGAATACAAGTGCTAAAAGCAAAATGATGGCAGCACATTAACTGCTTATAGCCTCTTAATTCCCATTGACTTTAACAGGAACTGATCTCCTAACATCTAAGTCCTGAACAGATGTACATGTACCCCAGTGAAAATTACTTTGACTTTATAGGGTACCTGTAGATATGCGGGGCTGCTTCTCCGATACACTGTAATTACAGTGTGTCGGAGCATACTTGATTAAATGAGTCTGCTGGAGCGTGCTAATTAGTGTGCTCTGGCAGCCTTGGTGTCTTGTGTATTCAGCACCCCTGCACTTCAAAATGGTGGTGAGGGGGCTTTAACTAAAGCTTATCGAATGAGCTTTAGTTAAAGCACCCTCACCACCATTTTGAAATGCAGGAGGCTAAATACATGAGATGCTGCGGGTGCTTTAATTAAAGAGCCCTCTCCCCACCCCCAGAACACATGTAAAGATGCCCATAGTGATGTGAATTAACTGGAATTAGGAGCAGAGAAACATGAAGTTATCCCATAGAGGATGCTGCCATGGATGTGGGCAGAAGACACCTAAACTAGTCTAACATATATTTAGAATGCTACACTTGATTCTTTCAAGGGTAGTTCTCCACAAGATTGGGTGTATGTGCTCTTATTTATGATGTTATGATATTGTGTTATCTCTCACCACCTTTGTTATATCAGTCTCTAATGTCTGTTATGTTGATGTAAATGTGTTTCTCTGTCCAGACCCATAGTTGATCTCACTGGTGATACCATGTGGTGAAAAGGAACAGGAATATTTGGCCACTATGGGTACCTATACATGTGCTCAGGGGTGGGGATGGGGTGTTTTAATTAGAACGGTTCCTAGGGAGCTGCTCTACTTTAAATGCCTCACCATCAGGTGGATTAAGCCCCCATAGGTTTAAAAATGGCCACGGGACATTTTATCTCAACGTCATTTGACAAGGTTTAGATCAAGGACCCGAGTGGGCATTTTTTTAACCCGTAGGGGTTATACGCATGATGATGAGGCCACGCTGGAGCATTCTGATTAGATGGGGAGTAGACTATTAGAATGTGAACCAACACATGTATAGGTAGACTACCTTTGGGGTGTGTTTTAATAATGTAGAACCTCCCTCCCCCTTTCTGTATATTTTAATCTGTTATCCAGTGAGTGAGTCAAACCACATGAACTACTTGTGCTTTATGCTGAGAAATTTTCAATGATGAGATCCTCTGGGAGAATCATAACATCAGTTTATATGTGGAGGGGTGAGAAAATATCATGACATTGCATCTGGCATCAAATCTGGAGCTCAGACAAGAGACTGCCAGAGAATCCACTACTGCGCAGATATCATCGAGCTTGGTGCCTGATGTGAAGTATGTTCAAATTGTGTTAAATCACTTCAGGGACCGAGCTGGCATAGCCTTTGTGGAACAGCTTCATGGTCTAACAGGTGGTGAATTCCTATGGCCTCAGCTTCATGGATGGCTTGTGACGTGTAGACGCTCAGGTTAGATGATCAAACAGTTGCCAAGAGTTTAAGAACTGAAGAGACTATGGATCTGCTCAGCATCTAGCTTGACTGCTTGGGCACTGGTATGACAATTTGTTTGAGTAACTGGCTGCTGAAAGAGGTGGTGATCTCTGGCTTTACCTCAACCAAGCAGTGCCTGAGCCCTGTCATCAGTATTTCTATTGTGAATGCACCAGAATTTCTCCATGTGTTACAACTCCGGTTGACTTTTTAGTTCTGTTTGCACACAGCCTAGCAATATGGGATCCTGGCTCATGGACAAGCTCTTGTGGGCTCTACCACAATAAAAATAATTCTAGCTCTGAGCACTACCATTATAGACAGCAGCAGACCAACAGATAGAACACACCAGTCCTAACTTCCATTGTACTGGTTTAACCACAAAATCACAGTGTCTTTTTAAAGTGTTTTCCCTTCATCTAGTCCAAAGAATAGCAAGTGGCCATCCTGCTCGAATTATTTAGAAGCTGAATAATAAATAGCATCACTTGAATTTCAGAGTTCTCTCTTTCAGCTTCGCATTCTTTAAACCACCCATCATGCATCTGAGATTTTTATATATCAGTTGCATAACCAGTACACAGTTATGTTCATGATCTAAATCCTTTTAGAGCATCTCCCACAAATAGGGTATTTAAATACTCTTGTTCGCATATTGTATATTCTGTTGCTCTGCTTATTGTGAACATTGCAACTATTTTAAATTATTCATTCATTGTTTAAATGGTCTATATGAAAAAAGAAGTCATGCCTAACAATATGTACTTAGTGATCTCTTTTGAACTCTTAAACAGCATAAGTCAAAATGGATGTGAACAAATAATTCAGAGCATTAGTCTTATCTTGTGGATCATGCTGTTAAACTTGGCAACATATAAATGTAAGGAAGCCCTTTCTAAATTCAGGGTTCTTCTATTTCTGTGCTCAATCAGCTTTTGAATGTTTGTGTACAAGTGCAGTACTTGATGACTTTGGAAGATGCCTAGTATGATGTGTTTTGTAATTTTAAGAGCAGCTTGCTCTTGTACTCCACTACTTCAGAATGATGTGCATTTTCCTTCCATGACCAAAAGGCAGTTCATCAGCTGGGAGTTGTTGTGGGGAAGGCACTGCTGTGTAGCATACATTCCTTTCCTTGGCTGTCCATACCTTGACAAAGACAGACTTTGAAGTGACACTAAGCAGCATCAGCTATTAATCTGGGAGATGGTGAACCACAAACACCTACAGGGTGTGTACATGTCCAGGAGCCTCAGCTCAGCACCTGTTTACAATATAACCAGATCTTAACTCTGAACTGTATTCCAGACACCATTGCATATCCTGGTTAGAACTGCTTCTGTTGCTGTTCTAGTCTCTTCTGCCTTTTCAGACTTTTCTCTGTGGTGCCCTGATGGAAATGCACAAGAAAGGGAAGGTGCCGGGATGCCCCTGCTGCCTTATGCTCTATAAGCCATTACTGCTCTTGTCTGCAGTAGCTGTGGTCCTAATTCCCTGCTGCAAAATACTGATCCTACATTTATACCCATTTTTTCTCACATTATGAAGTTCAAGTCAGAACCAGGTAGCAAAGAGCAGAAAGAACCTGTCTTCTGAATGCCGGTATCTCTATTGGTCTTTAATTACATTTCGACTTACTGGCCTCATTCATTTAAAAACTTAATAAGAAGAAAGCTGGGAAACTTCACCCTAGAGCAAAATCATTTCCAGAGAACTTTTGACCATTCAGCTTTTTTCCTATTGGTTGAATATCCATAAGCAGCTTATTATTTACTCACATTTATTCAGTGTAGGCAACTATATCTTTGAATTTTTCATTCTTTGGCCTTATGGCAGGTATTCACAATTACATCAGTTTGGTCGCATAACTTGCAAGATCTTGTGTCTGGTTCCCAATTGGATGAGAGCACTTCTGGCCTACAGAATACAAATATAACTTTCTGTTTCAATGCACAATCTTCTGGGAGGATTTGAAAAGTGCTTTCTGCAAACGCTTGTATCAGCAAAATTCAAACATTCCAGTGTGCCCAGGAAGTCAACACAAAACGGATGGGAGTGTGGCTGATGTCAGTTCATTTTAAAGGAAAGCTCAAGTGAACATTTTATTTTTGTTATTTGGCAAGCTCCGCTTCAACCACACACACTCTTGAAAGGTGGATGTCCAGTCTGCCTTACTCCTTCTCCTACCGAGGGTGGCTTTGTTTTCTGATATCACTGGTGACAGTCACAGCATGGTTTGCCTCTTTTTAAGGAACTGAGGAGTGTAAGCTTTATTCTGAGGCACAGCTCCATTGTAGGAAAAGGTTGGTGCTGGGAGACGGGATTAACAGAGCCAGCTGGTAAGGGGTCAAGTGAAATGCTTCTAAAGGCTGAAAGAGTTCAGATGGGGAAATAGCTGTACAGAGCAGGCTGACTCCTAGGCAGAGGGCCTGTGGAAGGACCAAGCAGTTGATTCATTTTTAAGCCACTTAAAACTTTGTAAGGTTTGTGTTTTAAGACTAAACGAAATCCTGAGAAAAAGGTTGTGAGTTAGACTCTGGGTATCTGCTGAGTCTTTCCTGGGTTAGGGAGATAAGCCAGTGGCCTGCAGTGGCCCACTGCTGTGATAGTCCCAGCCTCCTGAAGGAAGAGGGGAGTTTGTCTCCACATCTGATGCATTGTCAGAAATACTCCTGAGTACAATAAGATATCCTCTTCCATCTAAAACATGGCAGGAGAGATTTGATAAACCCTGGTTCTGACCTCTGACAGCTGCAAACAGCAAATCCTCTGCCACAGCTGCCACAAGTGGAGACTGAGATGGGAAGCTGCAAGCCATGGCAGATGCTGCTATACCCAGTCTGGCTGGTTCTTCTGTAATTTCCCAGAACTGGTGCTATCTCTCCTGTTGCCTGTATCTGTATGAAAACTGGAATGTGGAATTACAGCTCCATGTGGACCTTTAAGAGGCTCTGACATGAGTCAGTTGGAACTGGTTGTTTTTTACTGCAGGGGTTCATGTTATGCAGTGCTGATCAGTTTGAACTCAGCCACTGATTGAAGCGGACTGTGGCTCTGAGCAATTGCTGAGCAACACACGCCATGTGATTTATAAAAGGGCTGACTTGTAAATCTTCGCAGATCCTTAATTATACTGGTGCTGCTAAGGGGAGCTTCTTATAGGTTTCTAAGTGTGGCACATTCCCAGTATAATAAAAAATAGAGGCAATAGGCATTCTCCTATTGGTAATCTATGAATTTTGCATAATAATTATCTGATTTGGGCTTGGCACAAATTAAAATGGCATATTAAATGCAGCCCTTTTCCAGAAATATTGCAAACACCGTGTCCACTGTTACGATGGTATAAATCTTTTATTTTACCGCGTTGTTTAAAAATCCAGAATTGAAAAATAAAGGTTAGGATACAGTTCATGAAGCCAGCACATTTTCTTTTTGGTTGTCAGAATGATGTGCAGTTTCATAATGCTGTCTACACAAGGGTCTTGAAGTGCTTTAGAGAGATTAATAAATTAAAACTTTCAGCACCCCCACGAAGTAAGAAGTGTTCTTTGTCAGCTCCAACAATGTGCTGTGCTGCACAGCATGCAGGGAAAAAAACCCGTTTTGGTATGCGCATAGCAATGAAGTGTCTCATCTATAGCAACACTGTTGCAGAACTGGAGACAGAGCCAGGGCTTCTGCATCCCCTGGCAGTGTCTTGTCCATTTGCAGTGCTAGTGTTACAGTCTAATATACCTTTACAAAAGACATCAGCCTGATACCGAGTTGCCCAGCATGGAGCAACTGGCAGGCTCAGACCCTTTCAGGATCAAGATCATTACTTTGAAGTATTAGTATCTTCTTTCTTTCCTGCTCATTGTTAATTCCTTTACACTTAAAAAGCTCATTTTTCAGGTATTTCTGAAGGTTATGTTGAAGAACAAAATGTATGCCCGACAGAATAGAAGAAAGGTTCTCTGCACCCAGACAGGGTCTGGCCAGAGGCCAGGCTAATGTTCCAGGATCTTTTCTCCCTTTCATCTTTTAACATGCGTATTCTCAAAAGTAAGGTAGACTGTTCACTATTACTTTCTTCTTTTGACTTTGAAGTATTCTAGGCTTCTCAAACCAGACCACAGTCAGGACAGTGAAATATTTATTTATTTTCTTAACATCAGGCCCCAGGTTTTTCCAGTCTGGCAAGTCACCAGTGTCAAATCTTTGATGACACACTGGCAAACTGATGTTAAAGCTGCTGTCTAGTTTTTTCCTACTGTCAGACTGAAGGCGCCGTAGGGCATCTTTCTGTACTGCAGGGAGCAATCCTGTATGGGCCAATGTGATGTGTTACTTGACCTAGTGCAGTCAGTCTTTTGTCTCCAGGGGGGAAGGGACAGTGTCAGTCAGCCTTTTCCATAAAGAGTGTTCTTCTCCTTTCCCATAGAGTAGCAGTGGTGTAGCCATCTTCCTCCTTTAGACCAGGGGTTTCCAAAGGACCATTTCAAAAGGGTGGTCCTGAGGGGGGTGGTCCACATGAAAAGGGCTTGCTGTTTTGGTTTGCAAGCCATATTTTGGGAACCATTGCTCTAGAGCAGTGATTCTCAAGCAGGTGCCATAGTACCTTGGGAGCCCTTGAGATTCTCTCAAGGAGGCTGAAGAGTGCCACACAGTTAGTACTGTTAAGTGTGCAAACATGATTCACATAATAAACCCAAAGGGCATGTCCAGACGAGCATGCATGCGCCTGTTGTGGCATCTCAAACTGCTTTGAGATGCCGCAAGAGGCACTCTGGGAATGGAAAAATGTTCCCTGCACTGCATAGTTGCAGCACAGGCTCTAAATTTGATATCTGGAAATCCTGATATGAAAGAAAACAAAAAACAAAAAAAACACTGCTGAAAAAAAAAGCAGCATAGGGCACCTTCCTGGAGCATGCCCAGAGGCTGGGTCCTCCAGAGAGACACTTTGGCACCTGGCCAGAGCATCTCTGGCTGCGCTGTGCCCTGCTGCCCCAGCGTGCTGGGGCAAATAGGAGCGGGGCAAGGCTGCAGCAAATAGGAACAAATAGGAGTGGGGCAAGGCTGCAGCGGTGATTTGGACCCAGACTGTGTCCCAGGTAAGTAGGGATGTGGGGGTTGTGATTTTTCTAAATTCTTTGCAACAGAAGAATTGCCCTGTTCTTTTTCTGTAGTAAAACAAAGCAAAACAAGTGAAAACTAAGAGCTGGTGTTTTCCTAGGGGTGCCTCAAGACTATTCAGGAGTGCCTTGAGTCTAAAAAGGTTGAGAACCACTGCTCCAGCACCTCTCTGCTGGTCTGCAGTCTGTGTGGAGATGTGGCAGGCTATTGAATGATGATGATATTCCAACTATTTGGGCTATCCTCAATGATTGGAGAGGACCAAAGACTTTTTTTTTTTAGATGACTTAGCTTCTGTAATAAATTATGGAAGATGGATAAGGCTTTTGCACATAGCCTGTCTTCCATTAATTTTCCTGTGGCTAACTTTTCCAAAAGCAAATATGCTGTCTCATTGAAGAGATGATGGAAAATAAATTCTTCGTGTTCATGTCAATAAAACTGACTCAATACAGTGGTCTGCCCTTCTAGGTGGATGGGCCCCTGCGTGACTTTATATTAACAAACAAGCTGTCCAGGATCTTAGGATAGTTAAGGGCACTTAACTTGAAACACAAAATATCTAGCCATCAAACAGTCCAGGGTTTTTCGTGTTTATTCCAAGTGCTCTTCTGGTGGCTCTTGACGAAGCAAAATCAATCTATTTTAATGTGTTAGATTAAAAAGTGAGAATTGGATTTCTGAGCCCAGATTCCTGCCATCTAAAATCTTGCTCCTGCTACAACCACAGTCATTTTTATTTTCTCATCTCATGTGTTTCTCTGTTGGGAGACGGCAAAAGATATCTGATGAGACATTTGAACAAAACGCTGTCTCAAAGCTACATGAGGCACCCAGTTGAAGGACTGTGGTCTTTGAAATCTTATGATTACCGTCAACTCAGATGAATTGCCTTTAGACGGATACCTCTCAGGATCTCCTTCCTACATGTCATAATTTTCAGGTTGACGTATTAAGAGTATACTGTGAATATGATTGATATCAGTAACTGATAGGGGATTTGTGCAAGTTCTTTGTGTACCTTTCTGCGTTTTGTACCTACAGCTGTTTTTTGGTATGCTAGGCCAGATCATCGGCGCCTGTCAATTTGCATAACTCCACGGAAGTTAATGGAGCTAGTCCAGTTTTTATAGCTGAGAATTGGGTCTGTTGTACCCAGAACAATTTATTCATCTTCCACTTACCAAGATAAACATACACCACTTCCTTTATCGGACAAAATCTGCATGTAACTGCCCTTTCTCACCAGGAGAGGAAGGGATAAGGAAGGAAATTACCGTATGGGACAGAGGCCAGTTGCAATTTACTGCATATTGCTTAGAGCATTCAAGTACTGTGATGATGAAACGTAGTAGAGCAAAGAATAATTTTCTATATAGATTCTGGTCCTGCAAGTTCTTGAACCCAGATAGATGCTGTCACTGGTTATATCCCCTTTTGCAGAATTTATGTGAAACAAACAGCCCATGTTGAAATGGGAATAGCTGAAATGTTTTGTGTATGGAAATGTTGATGAAAGACTACAGACCTCTTTTGCCACACTGAGTATCTTAGGCAAAGCCTTTGGTGGTATTTCTGTAATTTTGAAATTTGATTTAAGAGACATAACATTGATAGTATGGACCTAAATATAACACACAAGATGACTTGCATGTGTTTTTTTGTTTTGCTTTTTTTAGTTGTAGTACTTGAGACCTGTGTGTCAAAGGTACTTGTCTAGCCTTCATTACTGTCATATTTAAGCACCATATAGTCTTTAGTGTATTTATAGTTGTAGGATCCCTGTGAAGAAGGAAAGTGCTACCATCCCAGTTTTGTATATGGCAAACTGGGGCATTGAGAAAAACTAAGCAACTTGGTCCCACTAGAAGTCTTGGAATACAGGAAGGGACTGACCCTAAAGTAGTACCGAGTCCTAGGCTAGCACCCTACTCAGTCCATCCTTCCAGTCATAAAACTAAAACTGTAAATCACTTCTCATTGGCATGAGTTTGGACAGCAAATAGGGCCACAGTCCTGCATTTGACACCTTTTTGATTCCTTAAAATAGTAGAACTAATACTAGATAAATTATTTAAGCCAAAACTTATCTGCTTGTTAATAAAGTCCAAATTCTCTTGCTATTCTCGTGCAACTACACTGATGACAGCAGGATTGCAACATTTTTAATAAGAGAAAACATTGGACTACTACCCCTGGCTTTCCTGTAGAGATGTTTGAATATCAAACAGGCTGATTTGGTTTTGAACACTTCTGTAGTCTTATATGAAATCTAGACTTGTAGACTAACAACAAGCAGTGATCTACAATGTCATGCTGCTGCAGCAATGAGATTGTCTGAATGTGGAGCAATATATTATCATCGTCTTTCTATTCTGCAACACTTTAATGGCCCTCCTAGCATTTAGTAGTACTGTTAAACTTGATCTGGTGTCTTTTTTTTATCAAGCTTGTGATGACTAAATATAGACAATATATAATGAGTTTTGAAAAGTAATTAATATTTTGACACATGCTGTAAAAACTGAAGCAATGTCCCTTGAATTCAGTGGGATTTGGTTTATATTGTGGAGTGGGTGCTACACTGGATAATGTAGATTGCTAGATGTTGGTCTTATCGGCTAATTCTGACTGAAGAAAATTAAGCCCAATTCTGTGTAATGCAGAAAAGCTATGAATTTTGGTGCAGTTTCTCTGGTTTTACTTGGGTGTGGCTTAAAAAAACCCAATATGGCCTTTGCTCTGGATGCAAAATTGATCTTTTTAATGTAAAGCAAAAACCAAGCACAACCAACTCCTCCCCCCCCCCCCAAACCAAAAC
>NW_017729011.1:13309938-13329380 GCF_001723915.1 Gavialis gangeticus | reverse complement strand
CCCCCCAAACCAAAACGAAAAGAAGCAAAAAACAAAACAACCTCAAACCCATCCCAAATTGCCAAAACCTGGCAAGGGTGTAAATGAGTAGCATGATGTTCTAATGACCATAGTTTTGGCAGTGTAACAGTCTGGATATTCAGGTTATAGAAGACTCTCAATGGTTCTTTTTGGAGAAGAATTTTTAGATGCTTTTGTTCTTTGTACACTGAGTCTAAAATGTACCAGAAATTTGTTTGAACTTTTATAGCTTATTAGGCAAATAGATCTATAATTCACATCCTATAAATATTTCAAGAGGAGCCATCACAAAATGGATAAATGGGTAAATTCATCTGTGAAATGGATAAACTTACTGCTGTTATTTCTAAAGGTATGTTGAGGTCCTCAGGAAAGTCTCCTGTCAACAAAATTTATAAATACATGTTTAAATCCTTCCTAATTCAGCACGTCATTTATGTATGTGGCTAGTTAGATCAAGTTACAGTGAAGTCCACAGGATTGAAGCATGTGCCTAAAGCTAAATACATGCTTAAGTGCTTTGTTGAATAGGGGCAAACTGTTGGATTGAGGCCTAAGTGTGCAATAACATTGTAAAATACTAATAATGAAGTATATCATTAAAAGTATGTTCTCTTGAGCACTCCTTACTCTGGCCAAGTTCCAGTAAGCTTCAGGTTCCTGAGACAAGAAGCTAAGGCATCTTCCTCTGTTTGTACAGTGTCAAACACACCTGCTGCTCCCAATAAATATTAAATAATAATCCAGAACTCCTTAAATCCCTTGCAAATCAATTTACCATGGTTGAAAACAAACCTTATATTTAATTCAGTCTTGGCAGATAAATACTTTGAATTATTAAGCATCAAATATTTTCCAATAAAGAAAGGGAGCTAAAATAATGATGTCGGTTAAAAAAATTGCTGGGGCTAATTTTTCTTTTCTTTTTACAGTAAACACTTTTAAAGATTTATAGGGACTGATGTCTGTATGGACTGAATATTTCCAACCAGGAAGTATGATCTTTTTTTTGGCCTCAGTCTAGAAATGTTCCAAAGTGAAGAAGTTCCACCAAAGTTAGTGGGAGCTGTGTGCATATGGGTCTAGCCGGATAAGATGACAGTGCTGCTGTAATTCGAGTGGCTGCAGTGAACTTATGTCTGTTGACACCCAGGTTAAAATTGGCTGTTTTATATTTTAGTTAATAAGAGGAAGGACTGTATTTACAGCAGTGGATTGCGTCTTAGCAGATATTTGTTCAGTTTTCCAGTTTGACTAGGGGCAGGTCATTTAGGGCTAGACTCTTAGGTGCCCAGCTTTTGTGCAGGTACCAGAATAAGCACCAGGGATTGAAACTTGCGGTATCAAGCAGCTCTCGTTGTGACACTTACAACAAGGATTGAAGAAGAGTTCAGCAAGCAGTGTGCTTCTCTTTTTGGATACTTAGGTCCTTATTCTGGGAATTCAGCGCTCTGTTCCCATCCATAAAATGGAGATAATACTGCCTCATCTTATAGGAGTGTTAGGAAGAGAAATCCATTAATAACTGTGAGGCGCTCACAACTATTCAGATTTTTAAAGCCAATCTCATGAGTTTAGACCATGGCTTCTGGTCCTGCACTGTGTATGAGTTGCCCAATCCCATTTTAAAGCTATACACACAGAACTAGGATGCCAGTCTGAACAGGTTTACTCCTGGCAACATAGGAATAGTTAAGATATTTTTAATAGTCATACTTCATTTTATGACCAGAGCATGTTAGTTTCACATTCTCTTTCCTTTTGCAGGCTATCTGTGTAACTGCAGTGCTGTCGGGAGTGTAAGCGTGAATGAGTGCAACACCTCAACAGGACAGTGTGAGTGTCACGAGGGCTACACAGGTCTGTTTTGTGACAGCTGCAAGGAGGGGTATTACCTGAATCAAACTAGTGGGCTCTGCCGTCTGTGTGGCTGTAGTTCCAAAGGCTCCGTCAACTCCCTTTGTGACAAGTAAGTAACAAGACATTTAAATAAGCCTCCTTTGGGAGGGTGGGGGGGTGGGAGAGGGTGCGTGTGTCATGCATTGTAATGTGGATATATTTTAAGATCTGGGGTGCGGATCAGGCAAGAATGGAGCTTGTCACACTGTGCTGGTATAAAAAATAGCAGGAAGGAAGCCGAGCTTATAAAACTTCATGAAGCATATTCTCCTCCTCTTTCAAAGCTTGGATTATAAAAAATACCCATGGCTGTGGCAAAAGATGTGGCAGCTTGAAAGGGAATTAACTTTCATTTCTGAGTTGTATATACACAGAGGTTCTCTTTTAATACCATGTGCATCTGTTTTTTGTCATAATACAAGATTCACTTCTTGCCTTTAAATTGTGAGGGGATTGAGGCAAACCATAAGGGGTTGGATGAGGTTCTGTCAAACATTACTTACTGCATCAAAGTCTGGATTCTCAAAACTGCATAGCCTGCATTGACTGAGTGCCACAAAAAAAATAAAGTGGCAGACCTGCAGCAGGGGCATACCTTATCTGGTATCTAACCCTGCTTCAGATTCCCCTGCCTCCCTTCCCTTATTAAAGAATGTCACAAGTGATGTTTTTGAAGTATTCTCCTCTTATGGGAGAATGCTCTGGCTTGTATGAAACAACGGTTTGCCTAGGAGGTAAATGCTTCTGACCTGCTGCTTCAGGTCCACCAGCGGGCTCAGTCTGAAGTGCAGCTATACTTCTTAAGCACTATAAGCTCTTTGGACAGGGACTGTATGGTAGAGACCCACTGCTTGGGTCATCCCCCCCCTTCCTCATTCAGCATTATAGATTTTCATCGTTTTCAGACATCCCATGCAAACAGATTCCCAAGCAGTACCAGGCCTCCATGCCACAGCTTTCCTTCCTGGGTGCCTCTTCAATTCCACTTTTCTTTTTGGAGTTAAAAAAAAAAAAAAAAATGGGGGTTTTCCCTGGAGTCTACCAGCAGGGCTGAGGGAACACCCAACCCAGCCAAACCTAACCCATCACCCAACCAAACATGTATCCATATCAGACCTGAGCTTCCTGGACACCTCTTGCTTCTCAGTCTCACTCAGTAAGGCTTCAGACCTCCTCTTCTTCAAGGGCGGAACCCTTGGTGGTGGTGGCAGCTAGAATTCTTTGCTTGGTGTCCTCCTTTGGCCCCCTGGTCATTAACCTGTTCTCCTGTTCCTATTTTGTCATTGTGGCCCCAAGAATGTAGTTGTTCCCTTAGTGGCTCTCCAGCCATTGGTGGTGGTGGTGGTGGAGAGCATGTCTTGCAGTTCCCAATGTAACCAGGCTCACTGCCATTGTGCAACAAATTGACCTAGGCCTAGGCCTGTGCCTTCACCCCACTGAGATATTCTGACCCCCTTCTGAGGCAGTTAACTCCCTCACAGCTATGCCCAATAACTCAGCTCCCTGACTTGCCCCCTAGATGCAGCCGCGAAGCTAATTGAGCTTCCATTAGCCCTTTGTCTGCCAATCTGGGATATATACTGTCCATCACTTATTGTCTTGGGTGTTTGCTTGAACAGAGCCCTAATTTTTGTCTGGGAGTCTTGATGTCACTACAATAGACAGAATACATATCAATTATGCAGATGAGATTTTCTGCTGATTTGGGGTGCTACATTTTTTTGAATAACTGGCTTGACTCAGTTCAAAGGGACCTGAGTGGATGTTCACCAGTGGATGAGTGAACAATCATAACACCTGAAAGCCTTTCAGGTTGGGTGCCCAGAAAGAAGCATCTGAAATCATTAGACACTTCTGAAAATTTAGGCCAACACTTAATAGGAGGGAGATTTTACTCATAATAATGTGGCCCAGTCAAACAACTGATGTTTGTTAATGATTACGTAATAGTTAAATTTTGGGGGATTACACCCAGGCCAGTGACATTGATAGTAGCTGTAAAAAATACAGTGTAACTTGCTGCTCTAGCAGCAGCTTTAGAAGCTATGCAAACAACGCAGCACGTGAAATGAATGATGGGATTAAAAATAAACCCGTCTCTCTTTTCTGTTGCATTCAGTGGTTTCCCACCCACCTCCCCATCTTGTGTTGGTCTGGATCTCTTTGATATCACATGACAGTCAAGCTGTAATGTCAAGTCTTGTTCACCTTGCTGGCTTCAATGTGACCATTCATATAAGTTCAGCAAGCAAGATTTGGTCTCTCATGTGAAAATTCAAGTGCTGAGAATGTGCCAGCCCCTCAGCAGTGAGAAGAGAAAAACATTCAGAGGATGCAATAACATATTGGCTAGAGGAAGAAAGAGGTAGCATCTAGGTATGAAATAGCTTTATTGGGATAATACTCATTGTCTTTACCAAATTTAAAGGGCCATTTTCAGACAAGCATGCTGGATAGAAGTTCCCAGTAGAGCATAACTTCCCAGTGAGACTCATTAGAGATTTAGCAGCCCTAGGAGCAAAGGTCATTTTGCATTATGCTTGTTGCTGCTGGGTTGTAATTGGGTGTTCAGTAGAAACTTGGTGACTTCAGGTGTTCTTTCTTTGGAGTATATTTTACACAGTTGGGAGCACTTGAGAACCATTAAAAACAGCTGGTTCAACCCATAAAAGCAGCAGTAACTATATTTTCTGTTGTAAATTCATGTGATTTTTCTAGTAATTGAGTTTGGAGGAGTTATTATTGACTCCAAGATGAACATGGGCCGACAATGCGAGGTCATGGTTGGCAGGGCTAACCGGACCTTGTTGTGCATCCACAGGTGCATCTCAAGTAGAGCCAGGGAGGTGTCCTCCCCCTCTATGCGACGCTAGTCAGGCCACAGCTGGAGTACTGCATCCAGTTCTGTGCACCCCATTTCAGGAGGGATGTGGACAGCATTGAGAAGGTCCAGAGGAGGGCCACCCGCATGATCCGGGGACTACAGGGCAGACCCTACATTGAAAGACTGCGGGACCTAAACCTGTTCAGACTTCACAAGAGAAGGCTGAGGGGGGACCTGGTGACTGTCTATAAACTCACTAGGGGGGACCAGAAGGGTTTAGGGGAGACGCTGTTTCCCCTAGCGCCCCCTGGCATGACAAGGAACAATGGACACAAATTATTAGAGAGTAGGTTTAGATTAGACATCCGCAAGAACTGCTTCACAGTTAGGGCGGCTAGGAGCTGGAACCAACTTCCTAGGGAAGTGGTGCTGGCTCCTACCCTGGGGATCTTTAAGAAGAGGCTTGATGACTACCTGGCTGGACTCATTTGAGTCCAGTCTTTTCTCCCGCCCAGGCGGGGGGTCGGACTTGAAGATCTACAAGGTCCCTTCCGACCCTACTTCTATGATTCTATGATTAAAAAAAAACCCCCCAAAACAGAAAAACCCTCAAAGCAAGATGCAGTTGGAACTAGCCATCGTCCAGAATTGCAAAGGTAATCAGACCATCTTACAGTATGTGAAACTGCTCACAAGCTCATGTGCTGGGAAAAAGAAGTTGGATTGTTTAGCCCATTGTGAAGATGGAAGCTTCCTGCAAAGCTTGCTTCCATCTTGGAACTTTATTTGAAGACTTGTGCGGTGGATGCACTTCTTGTCAAAATAGCTGAAGTGTTCCTTGTTTCAGTGTGAAACCAGAAGCCATCCTAAACTAACTTAGTTGCAGCTTTACAGATTGATTCAGTGAATATTTTGGGGAACCTGTGCTGAATTTTGCATCTTATAATGTGGTGAGTTCCAGGTATGAGAATATGGTTTAGAAGATTTCTAGCATGCAGTATCTTAACCACTGAGAGTTAAAGATGATGCAGAGTACCTTGCCAATCACTGTACAATTCCCCGATGATACAGGGGTGGGGTAGGAGTTGTTCCTTCCTGTATCTGCACTCTAAGAACATCTATTCTTATTTCATCTGAATTAACACTCTGCTCTTGTGTGTCCTGGGTTGAAAGAAGCATGAAACTAAGTGTGTCTATTTGACTAAAAAATGTAGAGTTATTTTTTGTGGACTGCAGTAGCAATGAAGTCTTCTGTTTTTCCTTTCCTTTCATTCTGTTCCACAGCCTTCCTACCCTAAATATTTTTTACCCTTTGCTACCAGCATACACTGAATTTGTTTTCCTGCTGCCAGTCATGACTCTGCCTGATTCTCTCTGCCACCTAGCAACATGGATTGGCTACCAAACAAATAAAGCAACTTTCTCCATGCTGCTTCTTTCCCCACTCCCTGCCAGCATGTTCAGCTTGGTTATTTTATTACTGCATGTTTGATTTCAAGGTTAATCAAATGCCAGCTGATCACCCCAAGGGACAGAAAGAAGCCAGCTCCATCCCTTATACATTCAGCAGTGCATGACTGGTTAGGTGATACAAAATTTTATTTTATACTGTGAAAGATCATGCACGGGCTTCAGTTAGAGAGAGCAAGATTGACTTGATGGAGCTGTGTTCTGTTCTGGTAGAACAAACGCTAGGCCAAAAAGGGGAACTCTGTCATGATGGGCTGCATCCATCTGAAGTCTGTGCTGGCTTCCGCACCAGCAGATGTTAACAAGAGGCTTCCTGGCAATGGGAAGGTCATTTGGGGAAGTCATAAGCAGCTGCAGCCTTCTTTTCATTGGGATCCTATAAGAGGCCAGTGCAGTCCAGCACGTCAGTAGTACTGGCTTGAAACAGTATGTGGGTAGGCTAATCTCCTATGAAGTGATTCCAAACCAGTCACTGATTTAGTGTGGAGCACATTACTGTATGAGATTAGATGCTCTTGTCAGTGTGTTAATTTCATAAGTATGGGATCAGCCTTTCTTTATGGTGTAAGCTGTTGGCAAGTTCAGGGTCGAATTCAGTCTCTCTTCATTGAGTTATTACTGGCCTCACAGAGTGCTGCATGTGAAACAGTATTTGAGCTTTTGATTAGATGCATTATTCCCCTTCACTCTATTTACACAAGTTAAGAGTTAAAGGAAAAGAATGATGTATCCTGATTTTTCTCTGTCTCTTAAAAAGTGTTTCAGTTAACTAATCATGCATAAATAAGGGAATACAGCCCAAAAGACAGAACTGACTATTGGATCCCAACTGGAACCTTGAATAGCACGACTGATAATTTCAGTGTGTAGGGGAAGGGGTTTAAGGATTCAGAGGCCATATAAATACCATAAAGCAAGTAAGTGGGAGGTAGCTCCAGGGGAGTCAATTAGGCTGTGTAGGAGAGGGTGAGTTCTGTGGGATCAGCAGGCAGATCAGCTCAAAGAATAGATTAGTTTGGAATTAGCATGGTGGGAAAGGTTTGAATTGTTTTAGGTTTACAATACTTGTGGAAGTACTAGGTACACAGAGAAGTGAAACTGCTGACTTGTTGATAACATGAGAAGAAACTATTGACCTCTCATCACAATAGATACAGGCAGCATTTACCTTTCAGGAACTAAAAGCGAGAATCCATCCCATAGCTCCCTGTAATAGTGATATTTTGTGCTTTAAATTACTTTCCATCCAGAGATCTCCGTGCTAGACCTGAGTGAACATTTTTTAATGAGACATTTTTCCATCAGAAAATGCTGTGCCAGCACTGAAATTTTCTGCAGGAACAAACTGATTTAAAAAAAGAATTGCTTAGAGAAGAAAGTGTTTCGGAAGGGTTCCAGCTTTTTTGGTTAAAGATTTATAAGGAATATAAAAAATGAAACAATGTTTTGATTTGATCAGAAGTTTACCTTTATTTTCTAAATGTTTTCATCTCAAGTTTGTTTCATTTCACCCTACAACGAAAATATATTTAGACATTTCAGAATTTCCATTTAGCAGGAAATTCTGACTGGAAAGCATTTCTAGTCAAAATGCTTTAGAAAGGACAAGCAAATATTATCTTCTTGAGGGAAGCTAAGGCAAAAAGTAATCACAGAACAGGCTCTGATACCATAAGACAAAGGCTGAATAAAAGGTTACTTTTCATATAGCATATAATCAATGGCAGTGGCATGATTCATGGACAAAAAAGATCCCAAATCCAGGTGGGGATAACAAAATCAGTCCCCTCAGGCCTGATCATGAATCCAACTAATACTTCTCAGCTGTTACTCATGTGAGTAATACCAGTAGAGTGAATGGGAGTATCTGGATGTATGTGAGTGAAGGGTTCGTGGTCTGGCCCTGAGTCACTTGTCCAAGTTCATATATTGCAGTCCTAGAATAAGCAAGAACATAGGCCATATATTCCTCACTCCTTATTAAATGAAATAGGCTAGCCCAGGGGCAGGCAACGTTTTTTGGCTGGAGTGCCGAAAAAACCACAATATCTACCTTGGAAGGTGCCAGAGTGCTGACATGCTGGAGCCCGGAGCAGCTGTTAGCAGCCTCCCGGCTGCAGCTGGCCCATGGAGCCCGATCTGCTTGCAGCCTCCTAGCCACCTGCTGGGAGCAGCCTGGGCTCCATGGCTGGCAGCAGCGCTTAGAGCCCAGGCTGGCAGTGGTGCGCTGAGCAAAATGGCCTTGCGTGCCATGCTTGGCACACGTGCTGGGGGTTGCTGACCCCTGGGCTAGCCTATGGAAATTTAGGGTAACATTCTTCAAGTCACAGAAAAAGTTAGGTGGGAATTGGACTCTTACCTCTGCATTGTGCCTTGGAAAATCTCCCTTTTCAGTCTGGACAGAGCTCTGAAAGTGGCATATCTGTGTATCATTTCATACTCTGACTGCAGCCTGTTACAGCTGTCCTGCAACTGACGGTGTTGTGGGACCCCCAGCATGCTGAGGGAGTAAAGCAAAGGGAGGGGGAATAGGATGGGTAGGGGAAATTGCAAGGGTATTCATAAAAATCTTCTTTGATTTTAATTCCACGCACAGCCATTTCCACCGCAGACAGAAATGACCGTCAGGTCTTTAAAGAAAAAACTAGGTCAGTTGTCTGTGTAATGGAACTAGGGACATTGATATTGCTGCAAGATGCGGCAGACAGCTAGCCTTGAGTGTTGTGATGTGGTTGGGTGAAATTAAAGGAGAGGCAAAAACCAAAAGGCCAAATATTCCCCTTGTTTCAGGCATGACTTGGGCCCATTAACTACAAAACTATTTTACTGAGTCCTTTTGCCTTCTCTAGCTACTGTGTGGAATGGAAGAGGGACTCTGTTTGGGATTTTCATATGATGGGTTGTTGAGTGATGGGTTGTTGAGCTAGTAGTTATCGTTCATTACCTTCAATAGGCTCCATTCAGGGTTGGAGCCCCATTATGCTAGACAGTGTCCACTCATGTAATACAAAGATAATTCCCACCCCAAGAGAACAGTATAAACTCTAGAACCCAGAGCTGTTCTCATTGGTGTAAAAGTTCAATCAACGTTGCATGCATGAGCTATGAGCAACATGGTGAATGGCTAGGAAAGGGTTTTGGCCCAAACAAGAATGTCATCCCATTGTGTGTGGCACTGTACACACAGAGCATCAGAGAGGTCTTGGGGAGGAATTTATGCTCCTAATAGACAAGACAGCCAAAAGGATATTTCCTACAGTGGTGAGGAGGGTGTGATTGGCTTTTGGAGGAAGAAATGTTTCTTGCTATGTGTATTTGCAGCAGGTAGCATGGTGGCCAGCCAGTTTGAGATGTGGAATGTAAGTACTTCTGTAATGCCCATAATAAGCCCCACAGTATTTATTGTTTTAGAGAGAATAAATATCTTAAGCTGGTTTTGTTTTTAAAACAAATTAGCATGTTGTATAAATTAATGCCCATATACTGGCTTAAAAAGGGCTTATTAAACAAAGGGCTCTCTCAGTAAAGTAGTAACCTACTTTTGGACTCTGACCAGTCTAGACAGTTCCTGATTTGAGAAGCAGTATGCCTGGAGCTTGAGCTCTAAGGACAAACGGAGCATATCTGATATATTTGAATCAACTTGTAAAGGTTGCCTTTAAGATCGCATCCATTTTTTTTTTTACAGACCACTCTACTAACAAACATGTCATTCTGTCCCCTGCCCCAATACACTAATCGTTAACTAGACCTCTAGAACAGACCACTGAATTAAAAAAAATAGAAATAATAGAAAACCCCCTCTCCTCTGGCATATTGTTGATTTTTGGAGTGAACATTGACCTGACATGCTGTCACTTTGAATGGATTCTGCTGATACTAATCAAAGGCCTTTATGACTTGATTATGTGTAGAGATCAGCACAGTGTCTCCTTTTGGATGGCGCACTTCTATACACTGCCCATTGGCAAGTTCAGGAGGGGGGTTGTTTTGTTTTTGTTTTTAACAGTGCTAACATTTTGTTCAGTTAAAATTTCTTCTGGCAACAATGTTTCCTTTTTGTTTTGCAGTGGCAGCAAATGGCTTTCTAAACACTTGTGAGAGAGACATCTTAACTGGACTGTAGAAACAAGTCCAAAATACCTGTATTATTATTAAATAGAAACTATGCACTTGACCCCTGGGTCTGAATTGTATCCACTAGAGCACACTGCCACCTATGTATTCTGTTTTCCCTGCCAAACTGTGGGAAGGAACTGAACTTTGAAACCAGTACTGGACAGGCAGGGGTAACACCTTGCAACCACTTTCTTAATTGTGGCTTAGGAAGCTATTTGCACAGGGAATTAGGGCTGTATCTCATCAGTCTGTTCTCTAAAAAAAACTCGTCTTAATTGCTGGACGAAGATTTCTGAGTCTGCAGCCTCCTACTGTAGCATCCTATACCAGCTGTATCTCTTGCTACATGTCAGGTGCAATTTGCCATCGGTCTTTTAAGCAAGGCAGGGGGAGCCTGTTTGTTATACGCAGAGGAACCAGGGATGTCCAGGTGTAAAATTTAGTTTGTTAAAACTGAATAGAATTTGTCAAATCCCTTGGTCTTGTAGTTTTGGTTTTTTGTCAGTGGTTGAGATTGCCTCACAAGTCCTCTGGTTGAACTCTTATCTCCCACTTTGTGTCTGGGAAGAGAGCCAAGAGAGAAGGCAGGAACAGCAGCCTGGGGGAGAGCTGTCTCCAGTCTTCCTATCTATAGCAACATGGTTTAGTGCAGAGCAGCGGAAGTTCTGGGTCTTGGTGGAGCAGTTCCAGTTATGATGAGGGTTAACTGGCTAGGGCTTTTTGTCCCTCTCTCATGCCTTTGCCAAGGACCTTCATCCCAGTGAACCTTTTGCTTTCTGTGACATGCATGGTTGATAATGGGAACAGAATCCCAAAGTGTTGCACCTCAGTACACCCCATACATACCAAGCCACAACTCCAGGCTTCCTTTAGACACTGTCTTTATGCAGTGCAGATGTCCTGGGATAGTATTGGTGTGTCCCAGTTGAACAGTGTGCTGTGTTTCAGGATAGGAAAGAGGCTGGCAACTCAGGGCTCATCTACGTGGGAAATTTGTTCTGGTTGTATCAATATACTGAACAGTTAAACTTCTATAGTCATACTGGTAGAATTAACCCTCCTACCCAACAGAATACTTATGTTAAGTATTTTCTATATAAGTTGCTGCTCAGGATATATTGGTATAACCTTCTTGTGCAGACCTGCCCTTAGGTTGGTATACTTCAAGATACTGGGTTCCAGATGGTAACAACTGAGACTAAAAACTCAGTTTAGGATAAATCCCTGGCTAGAATGAATTTTCAGTTGACTCTTTATTTTGAACCGCCAGTGCAAAGAGCACTGAGTACATTGCAATGTAGAGCAGCTCCATCCCAAGATGGGATTGCTGTCAACTCCCTGCACACATAGGACAAGGTATAAGGAGCTGTACCCTGTACCATCTCTGTATTTTGGTCCTGCTCTCTACTCCAGGCAGGGCAGGGTTGAGGGCCTCTGCTCTCTTGTGCACTTGGGGGAGGCGATGACTTTAGCCATACCTCTTTTCTGCATCCTGTTTGACTCTGTGCTATTGGTGATGGGCAGAGATGGAGCAGTTGAGATCTCATCATTACAGATTACAATGTGTTGGGGTCCCCTGTTGAGGCTTGTTGGATGCCATGGTTTTCCTATGGAGCTTGGCCCAACAGCAACAAAGACAGTAAATTTAATAAGCAAAATTATCTATGAATGACTCCCTTTGTGTCTTACAGCATCTGGGCTTAAAATGCAGCAGTAGGAAGAATTAGAATAGAAGCTAAAGGATCTGGCCTCCCACTCCCCCTGCAGAAATGCTGCAGACTGGGCCAAAACTCCATAGTGTTCAACTGCCTGTGTCTCTGTCTGGCATGCTGCTGCTTTTTCTTTTGCATACAATCTATTGTTGTTGTGTTCTTATTGAAGTTGGTTAATGTAGGGGTAGAGAATATCTTCTGGGTAAACTTCCTTTTGGACTGTAAGTCTTTACCTTGTTTTCCAATAGGAAAAAGATGTATCTTCAGTGTTACAATAACCCCCTGGCAATCCTAGTGAAGAAAAGGCTGTGGTTATTTTGACCAGTAATTTTGGCCTGTAATCTTCATCTTAATCAGGATAGGTTTAAACTGAAAGTGTCTTGGCTCTGTTAGGATTGTAATTTGGTTTAGCTCAACCTGGGTTAAAAATACATTGTTTTCCTAATGAAAGTGAGGTGTAAAGGTTAAAGCAGGGATAAGACACTATTCTCGTGGGCTCATTCTCTTACCTGGTCATCTATCTAGCAAGCAGCATTACACAAGTCAGTTCACTGCCTGTACCTCCACTTCCCTATCTGCAAAGTGAGGATCGCAGTCTTCCCCTCTCTTACAGGGGTGTTGTGAGACTTACTTATATCCAGTTGAAATCCTTAAATGAAACGTGCTATAGAACTGCCCACCATCCTGTTATTCCCATGCTTTGCTATGCACTTGCCTAGCTAACTGGGCAGCCTGTTCATATCACTAGCTTTCCAGGGAGTTTTTTCTTCAGTGTAGAACCACAGTTCATGCATGTTGCCTAAGGCTCTGTGTAAGTCTTGTTAGAGGGCTGCCTTGTCATTCAGTGCCACTTAAAAAAAAATTGTAATGCATGCTTATAAATCTCAAATGTGTTAACCCAAAGATGTTCTGCTGCCCAAGGGGGATCTCACGCCTTCTAGTCCTAGGAAAGGAAATTAAAATGCACACCCCTCTGCACATTTGTACAATGACATCCTCTGCTGCAGGGGACATGGCAAGAGTCTAAAAGGGGAAATCCACTTGATGGACAGCCTTGGTACTGTACATGCCCTCTTTATAGTGGTCTGCTGTTGGGAAGCTGATCCTGAGATTCTTGCTCATGTGAATTACAAGAGCATTACTCATGTGAGTAAGGCTGGCAGGATCTCACAATAACATTTGTTCAGGTCTAGGAAAACTAGGATTTTTAAGGAAGCCTGGGGGCGTTGGGTGGGGAAAGTGGAGATTTGGATATTTAGGTGCCCAAAGATTTAGAAGAAAGCTTTACTGGGTTTTTCATGAGGGCATGAGGTGTCCAGCCACTATCAGTGGGAAAGATTTCTTAGGTCCAGGGGAGAATCTATGGTGACAACTGGAGGGAGACCTGCCCCAGAACCAATAACCTGGTGGGGCTTAGACTAGAGCCCTTCCTTAGGATCTTGGAGATCCGTCTGAGTCCAGTGTTCTGCCCCTTTCATACTGGCGAACCTGTATGGGCCCCTCTCATTTTTCATCAAAGGGTCTTAGTTTCATTATAGTGTAGAATTAGAACAGCATTTAAATTGTACTTATTTGCAGGGCGGGAACACATTTTCTCACTTTCATTTATTACAAAGTTAGGTGCTTTTGTAAGTCTCACTAAACTGTATATTTTTAATTACCTAAATACCTTAGAAAGGTTGTCCCTATAAGACTAGCTACTGTGGACTCCTTTAAAAAAAATCCTAGCCCAAATGCTGTTTATCTGTTTTAGAAACACTGTTCCCATTTCTGTAGACCAGTTGAGCAGAAGCGATGGTTCATTGTCTTCTAACTAATGCCTCGTCAGCATCTCTGTGGATGACTGAATTTTTTTGTAATGGAAGTTGTTACATGAGGGCAATATAAAAGCAGCAGGCTGCAGCTAGAGATTATTAGTTGTTCCATGCTTAATTTGGCTAAGTATCAGTTATGATCTCGTTTATCTGGTTCAGCTTATTAACACCCCCCTCCCCCATAATAAGTACATGTTGGCCCTCAACACTTGTTCGGGGACAGGAGTCATTCACAAATTTCTCTGCCTGGAAGGAATTGACTGATTGATGCCTTAGCATTAAAAGGCAGATTATTATACCTTTAAAAATAGTAATTGTGCCCAGACGATGTTATTTTCTTACCCCTCTGGCAGGCTAGTTTCCATCTTAGACCAGCTGTGTAGTTAGACATTACCTGAAAGATGAATTAATATTCTGGAAAACTCTTGACACCACACATTTAAAATCCTCCAATCTGAATTCTGACTGATGGAGAGGTGGTGTAGTCCAGTGTATGATTCCTGCTTGGGATTTTAGAGACCTGAATCCTGTTCTTAGCAACGCAGCCAGCCATGGGGCAAGTTACTTCACCTCCCATTTGTCTATTGTCCTTCCCACGCTTTTTTGATTCTGACTGTAAGGTGTCAGGGGGAGAGACTGCCTCTTACCATACACTTATGCAGAGCCCAGTATTGCTGATCCCTGATCAACACTGGGACCTCTAAGGACAACCATAATATAGACAATAATGAGTGACTGGAACATCAGGAACCAGATTTCGATGCTGATTACTTTGGAGTAACTCTGTAGACTTCAGTGGAGTTAGTTTGGACTAATGCTGGTCAGAATCTGGCTCACTGATGAAGGAACATTTTTTTCCCCCAGACAACAGGACACTAAAGAACTGGTATAACGCATATTCCAGCTCGCAGAGAGAGAGCATCATCTTTGCAATCTTGGGGCCCTTCCTTTGTGTTGCAGGAATACTTGATCAGGACACATCTGGGTAATTGGGTTTTTGCCAAAAGGGTGTTTTTAAAAAAAATAGTAAAGATGCCAATCCCAGATAAGCATGCAGGAAGGTGCAGGCTTGTCTCAATGGGTATGGAGTTTCCAAAAGGCTCACACGCACATAGACTCTCTATCTGTGTCTGTGTGGGCCATTTATCCAGGCTTATGAGAGGCAGATGAGACCGTGTTTAAGACTATAGTCTAGGCCATGACAGATCACAAATGTTATCTTTTAAAGTTCCCTTCTATACTGATGTTCTGTTAGAGTTGGATTATTTGCTACTTACTAACCTTGTCTCTAGCCATGTGAGCCATGTCATGGGGCCCTTGATCAGGGTCACCTTGTCCTCCCTTGGGAGGAAGTCTGGGACTCAAGTGTGTAACCCTAAAAAGATCCCTAAATGGAGTTAACCCTCTGCAATCACTATTACGGGGTTAGGGGATTGCCTTCCTGTGCAGTAGGCAATGACTGTTGATCCCTTGGAATCTACAGAACCTTGGGGGACTGTGGCAGCTCCCTGCAGCATGGTTGTTGTGGAGCAGCACTGTCATTGTCTCTTGCCCCCCACCCCCCAATCACTAATGCCCATATGGTCCTGGGTAACGGCGCAGAGGGACACGCAGAAGAGTTTGTATAGCCCCAGGCTGCAGTAAGTCGGCTGGGTTTTCTGAGGGGAACAATGCCTAGCTCCCTTCCTCCTATAGCCGCATAGTGGCTGGATGGGAGAAATGGTGTTATGGAGGCGGTAACATTGGCCAGACGATCTGGCCCTTTGACATTTATAAAATGCCCTTTCAAAGCTGTTAAGTATTCCAGCTCCATCCATGGATTCCATATAAACAGATTTTGTCCACAGGCACAAAGCAAGGAATGTTTCACACAATGACCCAATGTTTACGACAATAAAGCCGTCCTTCTTTTCCCTTCCACAAAAGGAGCTCTTACTGGGACTGTGTAATGGGTGTGGGGCTTCTCCACCGGCTGAATCAGAACACATAAAGTGTTATTAAATTAACACTTCCAGGAAAGTGTTTGGCTCCTAATGGCTTCAGTGGAATCAAGGGAGCAAGGATATGAAACTGAATTGTGTACTATGGGCTTGCTTGCTCTTTATTTCCACATCTGTTTAATATCTAGATTAATTGACCTGAAAATCAGCATATAGGTTGTAATGATTCTATTAAGACTCAATTTGCTTATGGCAAGTATTAATAGTGATATTCCACCATGAAAATGTCTGATATCATTTCAATACTAAATTATAGCTTTTCACAAGGCTGCTTGAAATCTCTTACAAATAACAGAATTCTACTAGGTGTTTCAAAAAGCCTGGAGAAAGGACAACTATTCTCTGGTAAATCCTGTAGGTTCCTAGAGCATTCTCTTTTGAATCTTGTTAAATTTTGTCTCGACCCCATTCCTCATTCCTACAGAGTGGTTTTTTTTGTTTTTACTTGACCCATGGAAGTGATAATCCTCAACTGTGAGGGACTGCCACCACTACCAACATAGTATTATAGGACTTTTCTCTCAGCAGTTCTTTACAGGTGCTATTCATTCAGGGACACCATTTTCCTTTTCTATCATGGAGTACAACAGCTGCTGTTGTTGTTGCTTGTATTACAGTAGACCATTGGGACCCTTGTGTGCTAGGTGCTGTAAACACATGTAGAAAGAGGCAATATCTGCCCCAAGGACTTTACAGTCAAAGTAGACACGACAGAGGTTGAGAGGGAAACAGTTGCATGAGGAGATGAGGCTTTGAGTCCCTTAGCAGGTTATGAAAGAGCTAGGAGTAGGGTACAATTTTCCTAAGTGCTGGTGCATCATGCTGTGTACAAACCTACCTCTTCCTCTGAGCAGCCTGGTTTTAGTAAATGGGACTTGGGACTTTACTCTCTCTCTCTGGATATGGATATATCTAAAGATACATATATAGATAGATATGTCTATAGATAGATATAGATATAAAGTGAGTATAAAAATAAAATTTTAGTAAATTGAGAAACCTTGGGTTTTGATCTTTATATTAATCAGATCAAAACGCAAGATTTCTCAATTTACTAAAATTCTATTTTTATACTCACTTTTTTTTTCTTTAGTAAGGTTTCTCCTCAATTTTTACTCCATTTTTTAACCTAGGAAAAGCTCCCATTGGGATCAGTGTGAGTTGGATTAAATGTAGCCCATCGCTATATATACATAATCACCCTATCTATACATAAGCCACACTTGGGCTCAGGAAAGAATTTCCATCCAGGTCAGGTTGGCAAGAACCATTGTTTTGTTTTGGATATTTTATTCCTTCTGAATCATGAGGCATGATCCACTTCCTCAGACCATCTTAGCATATTTTACCTAAAAAATTCCCAAGCAATATAGCCACTAAGGCATTGGAGATGTGTTGCCTCATACTTATATCCAGGAATTTTTATTGAAGTGTTTTATGGCTGCAGTAAAATTCTTTTAATTTTTGTTAAAATGTTTTCCTCTGTTTTTTGAGTTTTTCCTTTAACTTGAATAGTTTTGATTCAAATGGATATATTTTGCAAAATTGTATTTTGTCAAAAAAGTGTTTTTTCCATCTAAACAACTGCAAGTGTCGAGTGGAGAAATTTTGATCAGCTGTCTTTTGGTCCTCAGTTCCCCTGTGTTTGAACAGGGGCTGGGCATCCAGATTACTTCACCAGTGATAAAAATATTCTAAATAGAGATCCCTCCCCCCAACTTAAAATAGCCATTAAAAACTCTCTTAATTTGATATGCAGTTGTTGAATCCTCATTGCTCCATGTGCATGAATATGTATATGTGACGTGTATGAAAAGATGTTTAGGACATGTTCATACATTATCTCCTTCTTTCTGCACTCATCACATCTGGAGGTCTCCTTTGACTTGGTAAAATCTCCCAATTAGTTCACTAGGAGTCGTATCTAGGTAAAGACTGTAGGCCCATCATCTAGCTCGCCAGATGACTGATGTACACGTTTTAATGCTATTTTCTTTCCAGCAAGCTCTTTGGTGCCCATCCTATTCCACATTACATGGTATGGAAAGGACACCATGTTGCACAAGCCTCTAGAAGACGGGACTAGCAGTAGCAGATTTAAAAGCCTGTTTCCTTCATTAGCTATCACATGTTGGAGAACACACTTTGCATGACAGGTGCTGTACGGCTCCAGAATGTGGGATGGGGTAGGGCTTGGGAGGAGAACAGGCATAAGTTACAACTGGGGTATGCAAAACTCTAAAACTCTTGTTCAGAGATGATACCTTTTATTAGACCAACTAAGAAATCACAAAAAAAAAAAATCTTTCTTGGCCAGCTTTCAGGTACATGTGCCCTTCTTCAGACTGAGGGGAAATTAAAGATGGTAAAAGTCCCCATAGGTAGAAAATAAATGTAAGTTTGCACAGAGGAAGCTGAAGGTGGATGTCTGTTCCTCTGGGTCCGTACTGGGGTATGCTACTTTTGGCAGATATCCAGATGGGCCTGTTGAAACCAGAAGAAAGGTAGAAGTGTTCTGGGTTGCCCATTTCCTTCTCATTACTCCTGTGATTGTGAACTTACCTTCTACTGCTCCCACTGAGAGGAATGTTTTGTTGTTGCTATCAACCTGGACTGCACAGAGGAGGAAGCCATGATGGAGTGCTTAAGCCTCTGGTGCAGTTTGGAGATCTCAAGATGCTTCATGAGTGTGTGAAGCCCTGGTAGTTCGCTGAAGGGGACGAGGCATCCCTGCCCAATGGGACAATCCAGAAGCAAACCAGCCAGTGGCAAAATGTGGGATTTCTTGCATCCCACCAGGCTATCTACTCTGCTGTGTGGTAGGACGTGGCTCTGGTGAATGGAAACAAAATCAAATAGAGATTTTACAGGCACCTCTGGTTTGAGTGTTGGGCTGTTTTTTTTCCTGCAAGTATTTTATCTTGTTTACATCTCTCCTGGTGACTCCTGAAGATATTCAGTGTCTGTGTCTCCATTTCATCGAAGAATGGGCTCCACAGACTATAATATTTTTGTGGTCATCTCCTGTCTTGTACTGTTTCCTCCATGGGAGTCCTAGTGGACTGGATTCCCAGCCCTCCAATCTCAGATGTCTAAACCAAATTCTCCATCACTCCAGTGCTGCAGGAGATGTGAGAGGGGCCCAATTCTGTGTTTAACTTGGTTCTGCACAACGACTCCAATTAAATCAGTGCCATTCCAGCAGCATACAGTGAAGCGGAGTCCGGCTTAGTCTTTTTAAACCCCATGCTGTTGCAGACCCCATTTAGCTCATTAATTACTGCCTTGTCCTACTTGTGCAAGAATCTTTAATCCTTAGGAAACATCCATAAAGTTGATGTATGATGCAAGTGTGTTATAAAATGCACACACTGTTTAAAGTACGTACTTGCCCAGATGTAAAGAGAAATGCAGGTTGGCAACAAACCATTGGTACCAGAAGTCAACATTTGTTCCAGCACATCCTATTACTGACCTATGCGTAAGTATTGAGAGCTAAAAAAACTGGCTGGCTTCAGTGGAGTTAATAATCATTTAACATTAGTCAAGGAATTTACATTGCTGCATGTAATATTCCCCCTCC
>NW_017729011.1:13308644-13309659 GCF_001723915.1 Gavialis gangeticus | reverse complement strand
ATCCTGGCTTGTATTCAAAATCCAGTTCAGTTCTCACTCTGCAAGTATTAAACTATGGGTCTTTTCTTTCAAGCGTTTGGATTTTTATGGGCACAATTGGTCTGTTAACAGGACTTTTTTGTGGCTTCATTGCATTTATATCATTGACCTTTGCTTCAAAAAGTGTTTGACAGTCTTTACTGGGCTGGAGCTATGAAAGGAAGTGTTGTAAGGGGCTTTATTCTATAGGAGCAGTGACCACAGGCAAAGCTTTATATTTGCTGAGTGATTTAATTCTTGCACATGCAGAATTTGGCTTTGTGCCATGTGTAACATGTTGAGAAAAGCCCTACTAGGGAGGCATTAAAACCAAACTTTCCAAAACCTTTTTTTAATAACTTCCTTTCCTGTTAGTTTTAACTTAACAAGTAAAATTGAGGGATGTTGCCCCAAAACATTACATTTAACTATAGGCGAGCCATTGAAAAAACTGTTTAAAATGAAGAAATCTGGGTAGAAAGATGCTGGCAGAGAAGAAGGTCTTGTTGAAATAAATGTCAGTACCCAAAGAAGGAAAAAAAAGATAGGGAACCCTTCCCTAGAATAATGGAAAACAACATGGAAAGCTAAATACAATATAGCTTCAGAACCTAGTCCTGTTAACTCCTGCTTCCAAGATATCCCATCTGAGTAAAGATTACTGGCATGAGTAAAGAGTATAGGAGCGATTGCTTAATTTTATGGTATCTTCATAGAATTATAGAAATTTAGGGTTGGAAGGGACCTCAGGAGGACATCTAGTCCCAACCTCCTGCTCAAAGCAGGACTATCCCTAACTAGATCACCACCCCCTTAGTTCAGGTAGTTGAAGGCAGTTGTTAAATACCCTCTCAGTCTCTTCTTTTCTAGACTAAATACGCCCAGTTCCTTCAGTCTTTCCTCATAAGTCATGTCTCGCAGCCCCCACACCATTTTTGTTGCCCTCCGCTGGACTCACCAATTTGTCCACATCCTTTCTGTAGTGGGAGGCCCAAAA
>NW_017729011.1:13278533-13308160 GCF_001723915.1 Gavialis gangeticus | reverse complement strand
TGGCTGCCAACTAGACATTGAGCCATTGATTACTACTCTCCGAGCCAGTTTTCTATCCACCTTACATCCAGCCCGTACTTCCTTAGCTTGCATATGAAAATGCTGTTGGAATAATATCAAAAGGCTTGCTAAAATCAAGGTACACAACATCTACCGGTCTCCCCGCATCCACACAGCCAGTCACCTTGTCATAGAAGGCAGTCAGGTCGGTTAGGCATGACTTGACCCTGGTGAGTCCATGCTGACTGTTCCTAATCACCTCTTTCTCCTCCAAGCATTGGCGACACATAGGGGGTGCACGTGGGTGTACATACACCTCCTGAGATCAGCTGTGCACCCCACAGAAGTGCCAGCTGTGAAACTGGTTGGTGATTGGCTGCTGGGGGATCCCCGCCCCCTGTTGGCGATCTGGTGCTCCCCCAGACTCAGGAGGCACCATTCACCCATGCCTCCAAGTGCTTAGAAATTGATTCCTTGAGGATCTGCTCCATGATTTTTTCTAGGGAGGCTGTAGTCTGTAGTTCCCTGGATCATCTTTCTTCCCTTTATTAAATATGGGCACTGTGTTTGCCCTTTTTCAGTCATCTGGGACATCTGATCACCATGAGTTTTCAAAGATGTTTCAGTAGTTCCTACAATAAAATACTAATGGGTTAAATCTGATATAAGCAATAAGCAGGGGAAAATGTGTTTTTAGCAGAGATTTGAAATGAACGGGGGTAATGAAAGTGGGAGGCATAGGATCCCAGTTCTCTCTTCTGTCCAAGCTATGCTTTGTGTGGTACCAAGACTGATGGGGAGACAAAGCCATCTTTATGTTGCCTCTTTGGACCAGGTCTGTGGCTCAAGTTACAACAGCTCATGGCTACTCTAATTTTCATGCATCTGCCCACAGCTCTGTGGGACCATTTTAGCAGCTGGCAATAGTTTTTGACTTGCCCCATTTCTTCTGGCCCCAGTTCTGGGAGGAGATCAGGGTAAAATTATTAGCTTTCTCCCCTTTCCCCACCACTTAGGAAATTACCAGTCTATAAAAGTATTTTTTAGTGGGCAGATCTGCCTGGTTTGTCCATTGGCATCCAGAGCCATGATGCCAAGAAAGCTGGGTTTAAAGTGATTGTTCTGCATGGGAAAAGATGGGAAGGGTGATGGGTCTAGCTCAGCTTAGCAAAACTAAAGAAATGAAGGCTATTTTGAACTGTATCTTGTAATACGTGTTGGTGAAGATATGTTGTCATGTTATTCTGAAGACCGGAGAAGGCAGAAAGTAACCCATTCTTCTACCTCCTCTAAGTCTGAAGCAGTGGTGGTCCACTGGATGAATGCATCTTGCCCCTTATGGACAGTTAAACTAAATTTCCAAGATGCTCAGGCTGAGGATATGCCCATGCTCACATTGCTAGATGGGATGAGTATCCTGATCAGATGGGAAGCAGATCCTGATATGGAAAGAGTTAAGAGCCCCTGGACCAGTTGGTGTGGGTTTATGATTCCACCCGTCTAATCTTTCATGTTTTACAGCGATGCTCATTGCCTTGTACTATTATTGCATGCTACAAATGCTGTGCGAGAGCATTCAAATGCAAAGAAAAATGGTTCCCATTTGCTTTGGAGTTAATCATCACAAAAGCACTTCAATAAACATTAGATTTTGTGAAAACCTTTTTTATTGCCAAGCCTCCTTTTTGGGGCTGAACAGCCTCACAGCATCCCTTTAAATTCTGTGTCTGCCTGCTGCAGTTCTTGATAATGGCCTGGAGGGTAATGAAACATCATATTTCTTGTTCTTTTTTGTAATCAGTCCATTAAACATGCCTGTAATTCATGTTTTGAAGCTATTTCTTTGTTTAGCCTCTTTGGCTAGGTTAGCGTGTGTGCATGTGTATGTGTGTGCGTGTGTATGTAGCTTTGGGTGTTTCCTGCTTTTTGCTAAGTAAACCAAGACTAAAAATACTAAATTACCTGTGTTTGTGTACAGAGGCACAGCAAAGCTGAAACACTGACTAAAGATGTATGGAGTTAAGAGCAACTGGGGTTTTTACCTGTGTAGCCCTTAGTATGTGTTGAGGAATCTCAGAATGCCTATGGGGCTGTGCTAGCAATGCTGTGGGTTTATAAGCTGGTCCAGAATGGAGAACTTTGTTCATTTCTCAAAGTGAGCATTTTAAAAAAGTTCTGAGATGCTTTGTTAGTGGGGAGGGCTGGTTTCATTTCTTGTAGTTTTTTTTTTCTTTGTTTTTTCATTTTTAGCTTCTAGCTTGGACCAGAACTGGAAATACCGAAACAATCCTTTTCTCATATAGTTTTCAGACCAAGTTTGTACATTAATGAGGTCTGAAGAAGCTTTCGGGGATGCCCCTGATATTAAGGGGTTTCTTGTCTGTGCTAAACTCAACTCCAGACCATCGCTGTCTCATTTATTTTCTGTTCACCTTGTAGTAGTGTTTAGAATGTGTTGCCTGCTTTCCAAACACAAAGGAGGAAACAATCTCTGCTATGAGTTATGCTTTTTAGGCTACTGCTAATTGGACTTATCCATTCCATTCACAGCAAACCTGTTTGGCAATTTAACTCAGCTTACATTTTGACCATCGAAAAATGGAAAGATCACTTTTCCTCTCTAGAAGTTGTTGTTTGGTCTTTAACAGTTCCTGAGCATATATCTTATGTTAATGGGGAAGCAGGGGCACAGGAAGCAAAATGATGTCAGTAGGGTTGACAGAAGAGAGAACTTTCATCATTACATAAAATTTCTTTGAGAATTATGACCCAATTTTAAGTGCTCAGAGAGTGCTCCACGAAGTCAGTATTTTCGTAAGCCCCTGAATAAGATGATTGTCCTTAAAAGTCCAAGGAATGAGTTATCTTTGCTTTAGTCCAGTATTTGATCATACATATGAGAATAACAATTGCCTTGCCTACCTACTGTATTTTGTTATGGAAGGATTTTGCCCCCACGGTACTCATCCCACAACGTCCAAGAAAATAGGTTATCTGTAAGGATTAGCAGTGATGGGATTGTTTCCCAGGGCTGTAGGGCACCTACTTAGTCACTTGTGTTGTTACAGTTCAGGGGCTATGGTGGCTTCCACTCTACTTCACTAAATGGGCTTGGGAGGTAGAGCAGGATGATGACATTTCAGCCACAGGAGGGATGCAGTAGAATGCAGTTATTTCCAAGGATACAAAATGGCAACTGTATAGTACCCAGTGCAAAAGTTTAGGACAGGTGGGAATAGCTGCTGTTTTCCAGATTAAAACTACAGGAAATTTAAGGTATAGAGAAAGGGCCAAATTCTTCCCAAGATGGGATTTGATCAGAGAAATAGGGCTTAACATACTGCCTAATGGTCCTTCAGATGCTCAGCTGGTTAGAAAATTGCCATATATGCTCACTCGAAAGGCAGCAGAAGCAAGAAGAGACTGACGGGACACTGGGTGAGAGGTTAGTCAGCGGGAAAGACATCCACCATCTTGGTGCGTTCTCCTTATCCCTGAGGAGGAGTTCCAAGGATGAAAAGTAGGTGTCTCCATATGGGCCTGACTGATCAACAAATAAAGATACTTGATGGCCACTGAATGGAGAGATGGTACACAGAGTGTGGTGCCTAGTAATGGCTAGAAGTGTCCCAGGTGAGTAGGACCAATGCCTTATCAGTGGAAGCTGCTTTCTATGGCCAGGACTTAAAAAAAAATTGCTTGTAATTTGGGGTGCCTCAGTGTTTTGCACGCACAAGCGAGAGAGACTGTAAAGGGACTTGATTTTCAGAGGATAGATGTTAGCACTTCTTCAAAATCAGAGCGTTAAAAGTGTGTGCAGGTGGCCACAAATAAAATCACTAGATGTTTATTGGAAATCATGGCCCTTGTGTTTTATAATACAGTCACAACACTTCCATTGAGCACTAGTGCAGGGGCATGAAATAATAAGAGGAATTAAATTCTTTTTATACCAGAGCGGCTGAGGACTAGTTTTAGTTGAGTCATTTAGTAGCACATTCATATTCCTTTTTCTTTTTTTCTCTCTTATAGTTATGGAAAATGCCAGTGTAAAGTTGGTGTAACCGGCTTCAAGTGTGACCAGTGCCATGATGGATACTACAGGTTTAACAAAACCACCTGTGCACCCTGCCAGTGCAATGACCATTCCAAGAGCTGTGATGGCTTAACAGGTAAATTCCTTTTGCACACTTGGGGCCAGATTTAATGTTGGTGGGACTCTGCTGATGTCAGCTAGACTGCAGTGATGGTGTAAGTTGGGCTTTTGGACTGGAGACTTGTCGTCTGTCTTTGGTTTCTGCTAATTTAATTCATTATTCCTCCAGCCTCAGCTCCTTTATTTAGATCTTTAATTGAATTACATAGGATTTGATCTGATCCTCTTCCCATTGATGTCAATGAGAGCTTTGCCATTCACAGTAATGGCAGCAGTCCTCAGCTTTTATTGTTATGCCCAGGTGTCCCCATTGGGAATCAGCGTGCCTTCTTTTCTACATACTGTGCAAACACAACAAAACATAATGCTTGTCTTGAAGAGCTCACTCTTTTACTTTATGTTTATCCAGAAACATGTATAGTACAAGTGTTTGTTTGCTTGCTGTGGATGGCCAGGATTGCCACAAGTAACATTATAAGAGGTGGGGATGGGAGGATCTGCGAGAAATTGCTTTGCACTCATTTCCACTTATTGAATTTGCCTCATGTCTCATGTGTTCACTTTCATTGAACATTCACACAACTGTATTTCACATGCATAGATTTTCACATAGCACAGATTTGAATGTGTGTAGAAAAAAAAATCCAGAAAAAAATTTCATACTAGAAATTCACATTGAAACAATGTAACTCGTATGACCAATCTCAACTAAGCGACAGACCTGCAGGCTTCAAATTCAAACTTTCAATGATGAACTATAGAGTAAAATAAAATTTAACTGACTTTTGTGAACGAGCTTAGAAACTGACAATAAGTCCAAGGGGGTTGCAGCTTGCTGGCTAATGTTAAAAGGCAAAATTGATCAAATGAATTATTTGTTAGCCATTATCTTCTCTACCCTCATATTTATTACTGTATTGTCTGCATAGTTGTGGCAAAGAAGCAGGGTCAGTATTGATAAATCATAAAATTAATTCAAACCAGATAACACCATTGTGGCATTTGACAGGAACAAGATTAATGGGAAACAGCAAGGGTAACAGCAGATATTAAAATTTAATTCTGTTTTGGTCTGACTCTGCAGAGCATTTATTCATATATTTAACCTTAACTTCCATTTAACTCACAAGATACATTTGAAGTTAAGCATGCACTTAAGTATTTTCTGGAATTCTAGGTTGTATATATGAGCTTTTTGAGAGAGCACTATTGACTGTAAGATTGCATACTAAAAAAAGTGTGGGTGTGGGTGGAGGAGAAGGGCGTTAGAAAAGTCCTTGACCTTGCTGTTGGGTCCAGTTCTGCAGAAGTGTCAAAGGTCTGTCTGTACAGATCATATTGCAGAATTGCAGCCAGGCTGTGTTGTTGCTAACATGCCCTGTTGTGGAATACTAGAAAATGCATTTTCTTTTTCTTGCCTCTGTGTATTAGTTGAAGCAGAATGAAACACAGACAGTAAACTAGACCTGATTTCTATCGAGTGATATATGCTGATAACTCTTGGTATAAACTAGTGCCTGCACTTTTCTTGACCTCTCTGACTTGTATTAAAAAAAATGTATTCTTTGTCAATGTCAAGGTTTTATGTGCATTAATGCTGTGCTCTGGGCTCCCTCTGGTGGCTAACTGAACACCTACATACAGGTCTGTCAGGCCAGTGGTTTTCAACCTGTGGTCCACGGACCCCTGGAGATCCGCAGACTGTCTAAGGGGTCTTGTGAAAGATGACTATGATCAATCAAAAGTATGTGAATACCCACACTTACAGTTCAAAGGGGTCCATACATCCATTCAATTCTTTTAGGGATTTGCAAAGAAAAAAGTTGAAAACCACTGTATTAGGCTTTGGTCTATTGAAGAAGCAGTAGTTAGAGCAACATAAGTGGAAGTGGCTGTGTTGCTTTAGACAAGTCACTTTGCCACTGTGCCTTATGTTATTCACCTCTAGAATAAGTGGAACAACATCTACGTAACTGGAGTGCTGAGAGGCTTAATTATGCCTGCCAGGCACTTTGAGAATGGAAAGTGCTGTTAATGATTAATGCTTTTCCACAGAGAAGAAAATGAAGCCTGATGGAAAAACACATCGCATGCTTTATATGACTGAGCAGCCTACTGGTCCAGGACAGGGCAGGCATTTGGCTATTGATAGACAAAGATGCTGAAAGTGATTGCTGATAGAAGTTGGGTGTTGAACAGGCTACCCAGAAAAATGCAGTAATACCAGATTTATACTGGTGTAATTGAAAGCCTGAGCCTTAATGTTGACCAGGGCAAACCACTTCTCAGAGTTGGTTTTCCATGATTCATTCAGTCCTTGACCTCTTTCTACTGAGGTAGCCAATAAAGGGTTTCATCCATGGTAAATAGTGATAGGGTAATTTCCCCCATAAAAGATCACTGGCCATGTACCTGCCATCAGAGAAGGATCAAATATTGAAGAGAAACTTGAAATATTGAATGGAGCAAGCATCTTTAGTCATCACAGGAACTACCAACCCCTACCATATATGTAAATGAACTGGTTTTAACAGCAGTAGCCAGCCAGTTATTCATCTCCTTTTAACCTGAGGGACAGATGCAAGGAGAAATCAGACTTTCTTTGGGACTCTGTCTGCAGAATCACCATTGCACCAGGGAAGAAAGATGAAGATGAATGTAGTGCATCTGGGGTCAGACTTGCATGATGTGCGAACAACCTTGATGGATGTTATAACGAACAATATTTTGTTTGAACTAGAATCTCAACATTGACTGACTCATGGATTTTACATGCTTGATTCATGTCAATATTTTTTTCCACCTACTAAAACACAAATAGCTTAGCTCAGTGCTCTTGTGTTTGTTTATGCTGTAAATACACTGCTCTGTGCCACTGTCATTTCTCATAAGGTTGCTTTTAGTTCTTTAAGAGACTTGTACATGGGTTTTAATCAAATAAGCTTCCTTCAAGTCACCTTCGCCCTTGCTGCAATTGCAAATCTTGTTGAAGTACATGATTTTCCTGTTGATGGATGACTCTTCAAAAGGGCTTGTATTGTTAGAGCTAGAGACATTTTTTCCCTGTGTTTGCAGTAATATCAAGGTAAAATTTATAAAAGTGTTTGTGTGTACACATACACAATTCTTGCTAAAATTGTATGCCTCTGTTGCTGTTGTTAAATGACCTGTATTTTTTTTGTGTTGATTTCTTTTAGGTGCCTGTTTGAACTGCCAAGGAAATACAGAAGGAAGTCAGTGTGAAAAATGTAAGGTTGGCTTCTACAGAAGCACCCTCCCAGCCCATGAATGCCACCACTGCCCATGTTCAACTGTAGCATCTACTGGTAGCTGCCGAATAAGTAAGCCTGTTTGTGCTAAGCTAGTTAGAACAACTTCTTTCTGTGTTTTTCATAACTAAAGTTTCCTCAGAGTTGGTCATCTTGGTATCTTAGTCTAGAAGCCTTGCCTTACACTTCAGTTCCCCTGAAAAAAGCTTATTACTGGAAGTGACACATGCCAGGAAAAGCCCAGTATTTATTTAGAATAGTTTATTAGTGTTTAGGAGGGCAGCAGCACAACAGAGACCACTGGAAGGCTGCTCACTGCAGGAACTAGCTGTTTTGTGATGCAAACTTCATTGCAAAGCTCCTGGTAGCTTTCACTGATCTTTTAAAATGTATTTAAAATTTTTCAGACAAGATATTGATGCTGCAGGTAATTAGCCAGTGATACTGCCAAGGGATGAATTGTGCAGAAAATATGCAACAGACGTATGCAAATCTTAATTCCTTCTTGTATAGTAGATAAGTGGTGCAGAGACCATATGTTGTCACTTTCCGTAGGGGCTGAATTTCTCTCAAGTTATAGACAATACAGCCTGCCACAGACATACTCTATTCTTTGGTGTGCTGTAGAGGTTGTGAAGATATCTGTGCCTTAAAATTTCTGCAGTGTTGCTTTGACTGTTTAGCACTAGATGACCAGAAATGTAGCAAAGAATGGGTATAAGTATGGCTGGTGGGATGAAATTAAGAAAGGATAAGATTAAGGTGACAAATGTCCTGACACTGAGATATCTGGCTATGTAAGGAGACTCCTAAAGGTAGTGATGGCAGGTTGGTTTATTTGGGGCTTTCAGAATTAATCTGACAAAAATGCTGGAAAACATAACATAGAGATCTGACTTCCAGTAAGCAAAGAGATTGACTAGGGCCATTTTTCTCAGCTTTTTCAGGTTGGCAACCCATTACTTGAAGTTAAAAATTGTATGAGTAAAAAATGGAGGAGTAATAAAGCTATATAATTTACTTGTGTGTGTTTTGAGAGAAACAGAAAATATTCGACCTTGAGGAGTAATGCTATTCTGGGAAACGGGGAACAAGATTTGCATTGCTTTAGATGATAATAAAATGCTCAGTGTCTCATTGATTGCCTGTTGTCATCCTTTGTTAGGTTTAGATAATCTAAAAAGTTCTCATGCATCCCTAACTTCCGTGGTGTAATTGCAGTGTGCCATTTGTTTGTTGCAGTTGGTCACTCAAGACAAAAGCCTCCTGTAGTAATGATCTCGGGGTGTGGTCAGAAATAACAGTTATATAGATATAGGTAATGCCATGTTAGTCTGGAGCAGTGTTCCCTCTAAGCTGTGTGGCGTGCGTGGCCACACAAGTGTGCTCATGCTGCGTTGCCAGGTGCGTGCCGCACAGCTCAGAGGGAACGCTGGTCTGAAGTCAGGCAGAAAGCACAGTAGAGATGCACCTTATAGACTAACGGAATCAGGGATGCATGAGCATCTGATGAAGTGAGCTGTTGTTCATGAGTGTGTACATCTTTGATTCAGTTAGTCTGTAAAGTGCATCTCTACCCTTGTTATACAGACGTTACATTATACTGGTATAAAATGTTCCAGTGTAATTGTTGTTTTCATGCCAGTGTAAGTGGAGCTAAGCTGTTGCAACTTTAAACTTGTTTCAAGTTTAAAGTTACAATGGTTTATCTTGTATCTACTATATATACTGTTATAGGAATAGATGTAACCTAACAGTTAAACAGCTGATGTTTGCTTCAGGGTGGCAGGTCTTCCCTCCTCTTTTAAATTAGTTTAAAATTATGTCTATACAGAGCCTCAGTTTGCCAGCAGTTTTTTTTTTAATAGCAGTAGAAATATGTAGGATATGCAGGACTGAAAATAATAGCTTTCTTATTTAAGTTATTTGTATTTGCTCTTCTCTTTTTAGAACCTGGCCAGCATGTCCCAACATGTGACAAATGCAAAACCGGATACACTGGCCCAAACTGTAACCAGTGTGACAATGGCTATTACAATTCTGACAGTATCTGCATAAGATGCAAATGTAATGGGAATGTAGACCCAATTCAGTCACCCAGGATATGCATGCCAGAGACAGGGGAATGCATTGGCTGTCTATACCACACTGCTGGGTTTCATTGTGAGGAATGTCAGGAAGGTTATATCAAAGACCCTGAGGGAACCAACTGCACCAAGAAAGGTAAAATGTTCTCCTTATATCGGTGTCCATATATAGTGTATGGATCATATGCTTACAAGCTCTCTGAGGGAGGGGAGGGGTATTTCTTGTATTTGTTTAAGGAGGGGCATGCAGTTGATGGAGGAAGCAGTAATTAAGTCATCCATGATGGACGTGGGCACTCTTTCAAGATAGCAGCCAGAAGAGATTCTCATGTGACCATTTCTGATACGCTGTAAGTCTTGTTTTAATTAAAGAAAGCATGTTTGACCATTGTCTACATTGAAATGAGCAGAGGTGATATTTCTGACATGCTGCTAGCCTTTGGCATTCTGGAAGTGGCTCTTATGGACAATTCCCTGTACATCTTAAGACAGTGTGGGGAAGAGATCTCTTAAGTGTCTTAGCACAGAAAAACATTTGTAAAAATTCCTTTCTTGAAGTCAGCTTTCCTCTTTGTGCGAGTGTGAGGGTGTATGTGTGGGTGTTTTATAAAGGTAAAAAAAGCAACAGATTTATTTGGCTAGGGTTTGAAGGTCAGATTATCTAAATCTAGTGATTCTTTCTGGCCTAAAAATCTATGAATTGGAGATTAATTTGGGTTTTTCAGCAATTTTCTGCTCCTTGAATTGTGGCAGGAGGTATTGTGAAATGCACTGAAACCAAAAGATTCTTTCCAGTGTACATAACTGAACAAGTACATGGGTTTATGTAGCTGAGTGCAAACTCCATCACCCACTCCATACACACATTAACATTATTTTTTTTACAATAGCATTTAGCACCTCAAAGTACTAAATGAGATGTTAACCAACTGCTTAAACCAATTTGGGGGATTATCATCTTTATTTTGTGGATGCTAAAACCAAGGCATGAACCAATTAGCAATTTAGCCACAGGGGCAGAGAAAATCATAGTCACTTGGGGTTTGGAATTGACCATTACATAATATCAAGGCTTTTTAGGAATTGTCTAGGTCGTATACCCTCTCTGTGCATTGTGTCTGTGATTCTCAGGTACAAGTTGGTTGTGGTGCTTAAAGATGCCACTTTGTAAGAGTGCAGCCATGTGGTAGAAATGGCTTCTCTCACAGTGCTGCAGGAGTTGTTAGTACATTACTGAAAAGTTTAATGTCTATTTGCTTTAATTTAATATATCTCAGCCTCCACAGGGATATTAATAGCAATTTTACTTTAGTTCCCCGCACTGTAACTCACTGGGTGCATCTACATATGCAGTTAATATGCTGCAGTAAATTCTGGAGCTGTCTGAGCCAGAGTAAGCTGCTCCCAGATGCAGCATCTACACATGCACCTGGAACAGCAGCAATTTGAGCCAGGGAGGAGCAGGCTCAGGCTAGCAGGGGGCATGGGGGGTCAGCCCCAGGCTCTGGATGGTGGTGTCAGATGGCGGAGCGGCTGGCAGGAGGCAGGGGTCTAGCCCTCTGCTGACTGGGTGCAATGTGCAGCCATGCTCATGGTCCACATGTGCACTTGATTGTAGGTAAGTATTCCACGGTAAGGCAGCAGTGTCCCTGACATTACTATCTTACAGTGGAGTTGATTAGTTTACTGCGTCCTAATACCGGTGCACATTTAGATGGTGATGTTTTGTGGCAGTGCTAATTAGTCTACTCGGCAGTAAAGTACATGTGTAAATGCACCCGCTGGTTTTGTATACAAATGACTGGCATGACCTTGCTCCCCAGCATCTCATGTATTTGCACTTTCTAAAACATTTCCAATTGCACTTATCCTGCTGCTCGAATGAGCTTTGCGATTATGCTGATTTACAACACAGGAAAGCTTCCTCTCCTGCTTCACAGGGATGAGGCCAAGTGATTATTCAGCTGTCCTGTTTCATTGAGATCTGTCCTCTCTTTCATGTTAATAATTAAGAAAACCTGCAGTTTCTTTTTCATTCTTTCCTTTATGCCCCCCCCCCCCGCTTAAAGCAGTGCATAGGAGGCACCGTGTTTTATCTGATTTAGAGCCAAGGTTTTCAAAAGTAGCCACTTAATTTGGATTCCTAAGTTGTTGTCTAACTTGAAGTAATTTAAAGGGCTCTAGTTTTCAGAGGGCAGGTACTCAGTGGTGTATGGCAACCAGGATCCTTTAAGGAATCTCCAGTTGGCCAGTTTTGAAAAACTAATTTTTTATTACTGCTTATATACCACAACTTGGACACAGGGGCAGATTACTGTAGGATTCCTCAAGCACTAGGATATAGCCTGGTATTTTGTGGGCCCTCAAAAACTCATGGGCTGAAAGACCAAGACAAGTGATGTAAGAGCAATAGCTGACACCAAAGATTTGTCTGAGCAATGCTGGCCTCCATCAGATAGCAAATGGGCACAGGGCTCTGAGCAACTTGGTACAAAGACTGACATCTGAGTAAAGTTCTGGTGGAGCTGGCCCCGACTACTACAATGAAGTACTACTGTTTCCATTAGCTTAGAGTTGAAGGCTCCAGTCCAGCATAATTAATTTTGCTAGGAATTTTGCCTGTGGCCTCAATGGGAGCAAGATTAGTACCTGAGATTTTAACTGCTTCTAAAACCAAGAATGTGCATTATCCAACTGGTGCATGCGATTTATGTGTGTTGGCCATAGTTCACAACAATATATTGCCATCAAACTCCCTGGGTTTCCAAGTTAGGTCTCCCATATAAATCCTAGCCAGCCCCAGCGCTGCTTAGTTGCTGAGACTAGATGAGAACAGGTGCATCTGGTGGACTTGGCCATCCAAATCCTCTGCCTAGGTGTAAAATATACTGATTAGCATCACTCCATTTATAAATCCGTCCATCCTTGGTTTAACATTGGTAACATCCCATTGCTGGCAGTTGGGGCTTGCTCGAGAAGTTGTGGTAATCATAATTCTGATTGCCTGTAGTGATACAGCTCCATCGGGAATTAGCTCACCAAAATCGATTTCCCCACTCCGTCCCTATCAGCAAATGTTTTCTCCAGAAGAGCCAAATCCATATAGTGAGGCACCATCATCAGTAATTGATTCAGCTGTGAGTGGCTTTAAAATGAAGGCAGAGCTTTTAAAGCACAGGATGGCAGAATGAGAGTAGGGCAAAATAGAAAGGAGATGTAATGAGGCCTTTAAAGCGAGCTGCATTGAACGTGTATTGTCTGAAAGCACACGTTTAACCTGAATGTTCCTACAAGAACGTGACAATCTAAAATATCCTGTTATTCCTATCATACTATTCACATATCTGAAAACACTGAGGACCTTATGTTGCTCTGAGGCCAAGAACTTGGGAGGATTGAGGAGGGATTGGATATTTTAAATGGAGACCAAGAATAACTAGGGTTATAATAGTTCCTACAGAAGTGTTGGAAGGGGTAGAAAACCTTATGCTCCAGAGCTTAAGCCTCCATACGTATTAGAAGCTAAGGGGACACTCCCCATGGTGGCCAGATTTCCCCATTATATACCTATGAGAGGGTGTTCTTGTACTTTCCTCCAAAGCCTCTTGTGCTGGCTAGTGTTGAAGATAAGGTGCTGGATGAGGTGGTCTCCTCCACTGACAAATCCTGTGTTCCTATGTTTTGCCTGTTAGCCTATGCCATAAACTGAACCTGAAACATGGTGCAACCAGTTGTCATACTGCTTAAAGACTATTACAACATCCACGTGCTTTCTTATTTCTAAATGTTACCGAGCCACATTGTACTCTCTGTTGTGCATGTATATTTAATTGGCTTCAGTGAGGTTTGTTTGTAGATTCATGTGAAGGCAGTTTGGAATTGTGCCTTTTTACATACACAAGTGTCACTTTAGAAACATTTAATGATAGACCATTAAGGCTTTGTTGTTTTATCTTGGCTTTTGTACCTTTTGCTCAGCTGAGCTGGAAGCAAACCTGAAGTGTGAATGTATATAGTAAAACGTAGTGCAAAAATGTGCAAATCATTGTCCTTAGATCTAACCGTCCCAGCTTGATTCTACAGCTTTTAACACGTGGCACATTAAATTCTGGCTTCACTGAAGTTGGTGGCAAAACTCTTTGACTTCAGTGAAACCACACGGTTCCTACTCAGGAATATTTGACATGGTTTGTATTCATCTTGAGTGATTGAGTGTAAGGAGCCAGATTTTTCTAAATCTCTGCACATGCAATCGTAAACAGATTTTCAGAACAGCTCAGCCTCCTTTTTGGCCTGTAAATTAGGTTTGCAAAAGCGTTCCACTCCCACTGAAGCGAACTTGGTGTCCAGTGGTCATGCAACACGTCATACTGTTTTTAAAATCTGGCCGCTCATTTTGATGCATAAAAGGAATGTAAACTTTTGAACGTTTCCGAGCTTGTTGCCTTTGTAGTAACTGTTATGAACAGGGCAAGGTATTGAATGCGTTGTTGGGTTTTGCTGATCTCTGATTATGGCTTATCATGTATTTTACTACATTTGTATTTTTATTTTTATTTCTAGAAATCTTTCCTGGTCCAGAAGCTACAGAGTTCGTAACTTTTGCTCCAAGCACCAGCACGGCAACATTGTTTTCAACTACAGTGACAAACAGTACATTACCACCACCGACTGTGCAGACTGTATTTCCTATAAGCTCCTCTGACAATAGTACATCTGCTTTTGCAGATGTCTCGTGGACTCAATTTAACATAATTATTTTGACGGTGATTATCATTGTTGTGGTCCTACTAATGGGCTTTGTGGGTGCTGTCTATATGTATCGTGAATATCAAAACAGAAAACTTAATGCTCCTTTTTGGACCATTGAACTAAAGGAGGACAACATCAGTTTTAGCAGCTACCATGACAGTATACCCAATGCTGATGTTTCGGGGTTATTGGAGGATGATGGAAATGAAGTGGCGCCTAATGGACAGCTGACGCTGACAACTCCCATGCATAACTATAAGGCATAAAGGAAGAATTTATCCAGCTATTCCAAAATTAGCTTAAAAAATGACTCTGCTCATTCAAGGAGTATCAGAATCTGTGCCAAGGTTTCAAGCAAAGGAATTTGCTACCCAGATATTTTTTTATGTTGGGCATGGTGTAGCTTGCTGGTGAACAGGAAAGGTGTGCAGTGCATCAGGTTTTCAGGTAACATAATGAATGCATTCAGTGTGTCATTTCCCATGAAGATCCATAGACTTCACTGTTGATAAAGACTTTACATAAAATAACGCCGATCTTAAAATATATTTTTGTATGAAGAGTTGCGGTAGGGCTATAGCAAGCAGAACCCTGTGATTAATCAAAAGTTACTTTGACTTCCAGCCAAGCTAATGCTTATACCTGTGTCCAATATTTTGAAAAGTAGCCTGTGAATGAATGGTGGATTTTCAGGAAATAGACTTTTCTAAAAGCTTCATATTATTTCCTTTATATAAATTTGTTTTAAAGAAAGGGGAAATCTCATTCACTTCACCATAGTACTAAAAGACATTTAAATAAGTAAATGTTACGCACAGTAAAACCGCCCCATTGATTTTTGGGGAGCAGAAAAAAATCAAGTATGAAAATATCTGTTGGGGGAGATAACTCTTTTCCCTTATGTAAGGTGACAATACTATTAAAATACAGGAATCCATTTTTATAGAAGGAGTTAATGAACTTGTATACATATTGTACAAGGGAAGACAACCAGACATCTCAGGGTTGCCCTGTAAAAATACATGCTAGGCTTACTATCTTACCCTGACAGAAATGGTGTGTTCTGTATATAGAATGTAATATAACTTCTTGGCATTGTATCTGTAACTATTTGTAAAAAAAGAAAAGCCATAAGTCATATTTTATCATCTAGATTTTATCTGTACAGCAGTTAGTGGCATTGTAAAAAAAATATGAGGATTGTTTAAAATACTGTAAATTAGATGGCAATATTGCTGGAGCTGGGTCTCTGGCAAACATCCATCGTTTAAAGTTCCTCTTCTGATATCACTGAAATTTTTTTAAGAAGTTGAGTGTTTCCTACTTGTCTCTGCAACTGTCAACCTCCCTGTTCCTTTATCCATGTTGACCCTAGTAAATATCCGGTGATGTCATGAACAGACATCTGAAGGGCCAGTGATCAGGGTTGCTTTGAAGTCTCCCCACAAAATGCAGATGTATCAACAATGTTATTTAAAGACTGATCCTATCAATCAGACTTAACAAGAGCTGTCAGCATTCACAGGAGTAGTTTGATTGGAGTCATGGGCCTACTCGGGCAAGTAAGGACTACTTATGTAATTATGAGTAAAATTGCCAATAGTGCTGCACGTTGGCCTATCTCTGCTTCTCTTGATGACAATAGCAAAATTTCCCTCGTCTTCAGTGGAACCAGGATTTCATGCAAAGTATCTACAGGATCAGGTCCCTGGTTTCAAAATTCTAGATACAATAATAAGTGATGTGGACACTGTCAAGTAATTGATTTCTGAAAGTTCACGTAGCATAAAGTTGTATGCTGGACAAGTGGGGACTACTCATTGTTAAGAAACATACAAGGGATCACTGGTTATGCAGAATCCTACCATTTTTATATAGAGGCAGACTGGCTTTTAACAAGGGGAGTACAAGTTAATGAGCACTCTGTCTTTGTCAAATGGAAAGAGCTGTATGGCAAGGTTGCCTTGTTGTTCCTCCACTCTGAGGTATAGGTCTGAATGCAGGGTGCAGCGTGGCTGCTTGAATGTACACCGACATAGCACCTAGGAAGACTGCTGACTGTAGCAGGCTGAGTACAGGTTGGAACATCCAAAAGCATGTGCAGTCCTTGTACAGCTCTGTTTCCTAACATCTGGGAGAAGGCAGTGCTATACCAGGTGCAAAGAACATTAGACCTTCACTGGGGCATTTTGTTTGCACCTGTACAGTGCAATAAAACAGTGCTGTGGAGAACTTCAGCTCTGCCCTTGCCTTTTTTCAGTGCTGCCATTTGGCATGTAATCTTTATTAGGTGCCAGATCCAGTCTGTTTGCTTTATTCCTTTCACTGCACTGAGTGTGTCTTTGCACCCAATCCAGTTCCCATTGAAGCCAGTGGAAAGCCTCCTGAAATCCTCCTGCTGACTTCAGTGAGGTTGAATCAAACCTTTTGTTTGATCTCTTCTGAGCAGGGCAATTAGTTCCTGTCTTGTGTGTTAATTAAGTGAACTTCTGGTAACCTCGGGGATAAAGTCTGTAATGCAGCCATGCCAGTGCTTTGCCGGTTCATTATAACTCCAGTGATAAACAAGGAAGTTAGCAAAGCAGAGCAATAGCTGCATCAATAAAAAACAAAGGCAGAAATAAATATTTCTTATGTGACAGGAGGGAAAAGTACTGTAGAAAGATATTATTTATTTGCATTCCAGAAGTACTGGGAGGCCTCACTCTGGCTTGGGAATGGCATTCTGCTAGGTGCTGTACATAGTTATAATAATAATATGCAGTCCCTGTATCAAAGAGCTTATCTTCTAATTTAAGAAGATGTGATGGACTGTGTATGGACCTCAGCCAGAGGCAATGAAGCCAATGAAAAGAGGTACATTGCCTGCATTGAACTTGAGGTCAGTTCTCAAGTCTGCAGTTGACTGGATTCAAGTCATTCAAAAAGATTTGAGTTTTAGTCGGAAAATAGAAAAAGAAAGAAAATCTGGATATTAGCAAGCCTTTATCATACAACAGGCTTTAAAGGTCAGTTTTTATTAAAGTAGAGAAAATAGTATAATCTGGACATAATTACGTGACAGTGCTAATTTTTATAAGTGTATTCCCTGGTGTTTATGCACACTGGGAAGAGATGACTTTTCATAAGAGATTTCAGTGACTGTGTGTTAGCATCTGGGCCTAGTTCTCTAGAGCAATAAAAGCAACAGGCAAAGTGAAGGAAAGATTGTCTACTTGAGCATGTCAGAATTATTTTCTTCTTTTATTTGTGGGGTTGAGGTGAATTAGCAGATATATTCTTTGAAAGAAAACATTTCTTCATGGATCCTTGGAAAGTCTGCAGGCTATCTAATATAACAGGGTTTGGCCAGTTTAATTTGGACTTCAGGTCCTGGCTTTTTTGATTCTCTTACATTACAGAGTCTGTGACCAGTTGCAGGATTTGGTTTTGAGTTCAGTTGCTGAGCTCCCTTTGATATTGGCCCCATTGTAGCTGAAAAAATAAACATGAAAAATAATATTCAAGCACTGAATATTAGCCCAGCTCTGAAGTGGTGAAGATGTCAGTCTGTTTTACACATTGTCATACAACAGTATGATTCTGTGGGTATTTTGCTGACAGCAAATGGTTCTGGACAGAGAGGTCTAGGAGACCATCCTGTGGGTCTGACATGAAGCCCACAGAAATTAATTTAAGTCTCTTCTTTGGGCTTTAGTTGCATAGCTTTTTAAAACTCGACTGACCTGTTTTGGAGAAACTCTGATGTATGGTATGCTTTGTTTGGACACTAACTTCTGATTAGCAGAGAATGAAAACATCAGAGGGATGCAAGGGATGGTGCATCTAATGCGACAAAACGATTCAGAAGAAGAAACAAAATCAGTTGCACCCAGTTGGGTCTCTTGTTTAGAGAAATAAGATTCAACAGAAACTTTCCAGCTTTGTGTTCAACCTCATCCTATGATCCACTAGTGTGAAACCTGACTCTCTTCCCTCCAACACCCACATAGCCATCTACCTGAGCACCTGTACAATAGAAGGAAGAAGCTAAGTGAGATCCATCTCTCAGCCAGGTTGGACTGCACCTTGTTGTAGTTCATTGCCAGAGAATTCTTATGGGCAAGTATGTCATCCTACCAAAGACCTTGCTTTTTCCAGCAGGACTCCTTCTACATTCAGTTGCTTGTATTATAACTTGCCATCAAACTTCTGTAATGTTGAGGTTTGCCCACTGGCAGGTTTGAGAATGAGAATGACCAGTTAAATAGGATGTAGACTGCAGAGGTTCATCGGGCCCAATGCAGAAAATCATCAGGTCAGAGAAGGGGTGTCAGGCTGAGGAGTCAGGACTGTTGCACATACATTGGTGGGGTCCATCACGCGTCACTTCCCAGCAGACAAGTAGTAAATCAGTCTTGCAGGACAACGGTCGTTGGTTTTGGGCAAGAAAGTGGGTGGCATGGTGCAGTAGCTGTGTGTCCATGGAGTAGCTGGAGTAATAGGGGGACATGGCAGTCCAGAGAAGTATGACGGTGAGACACTTATGGCTTTCGCTCCTACTGGCCATAATCTCAAACCCATGCTGTGGGAAGGTGAGAGCCATGTTGCCACATAGCCTAGCTGGTCTGGGTGAAGCAAATGAAATCCTGTAGTAAAACACTTGAAGACAAAAGCCCTCATGTCAGGGGATGGATAAAAAGCTGCAATCAACCATGTATAAAATGAACAGGGGCAGCCTGGCTGGGTCAGAAGCTAGGGATGTTACTCTACAAGCACAGGATGCACCAAATGTGCAAAAGTATAATCAGCTAATGTGAATACAAGGTCTGAACTCTTACCAAATCACCATAGCTAGAAAAAAAAAAGCATGATGTTTTAGCCTTGGGGACTGTCATGAAAAGTCATTTATTGAAACAGTCATTCTCTTGGACCAGGCAAAACGCACTCAGGCCAGCAGAAACCATTTATGAGCCTGGATGGCATGTTTTCAGCATTCTACTGCATTTTGGGCCAGTTGATCCCTTGTTGTACAGCATTTTTATTCCAAATATTACATGCAATATAAATGATGCAATATGTGGCAGAAAATCTGTACAGCTTCCTTTTAAAAACAAGAACTGAAGAATGAAGCCTAAAACATTTTTAAAAATAAAATTGTAAAATTAGCTCTCAAGGGACTCTGCTATTTAGGTGTCAGATGGAATTTTAATAAGGAAAATGTGGGCCTAAAACATTTAACATCATGCTTGCTCCCAACTAAAACTCATCAGCCTTATCACACATCCCAATAAGGTGTTTCTTACGCATATGCTAAGCTTACAAATGCATTTCTAAAAAAAGTGTATGATTTGAATATATGTCAGAATTTATACAGAAGAATGTTATTTAAAAATGAATAAATGTATATAATTTGTACCTATGCTGCTAGTGTTTTTGCTTTGGTTTTTGTCCATTTAAGTCAAATGGGATTCTTTCCATTTACTTCACTCAGAGCTGCGTTGGCCAGAGGAGGGAGGACTTATTCCATTTAGGTCAATAGAGTTCTTCCTGCTCTACACCAGTCTACGAGGTGAAATCATTGTGGCCCTAAAACTGTTTGTTAATATCATTTGCTAACACATCTGCTATTTTATGCCAGATAACCACTTGAAAAATCAAGCCATGAGAAATCTTTTGAACACCTAGTATTAACTATCCTGGGCTTCTAGCTAATTTTGTTCACATATGCTTGCTTTTCAATTCAGTGGCACTGTCTACCTGAGATGCTACTTCCCAGTAGCAGGGGGGCACTAATTGTGATGCGTGATGCTACTGCGCAGTAGCATCAAAAAACTGTGCAGGGACGCTACTACACAGTAACTCCAGTTACTGCACAGTCATTAAGTACTTGGTTACGCAAATACTAAAAGACTGTGCAGTAACAACTGTGCAGTCTGTTGCTTGTATACACATGGCCAGTGTCAATAAATTTGTTCTACTAGAGTGATATAATATGTATACAGGTTTATTTTGGCTTAGAAAGTACCAAGTCTTATAAAAAAAAAAAAAAATGAGAACAACAGGAACAAGACTAGAAATTAGCAAAGAGCAATTTTATCATGTTCTTCCACATCCTCGTTATGATCGACAAAGGAAATTTGAGGGGATCAAGTTCTCTGTAATCTACAATTGAGGCTTTGTTCATTTTAGAGTAGGTGTTTATATGTGCAAAAGAAACCTTCAGATCTTTGCCTCTAGAACCCTAACCTTTCTTTCTTGTCAGTGTTAGGAAATCAAGCCCTTTTTCCCATACAAAAGTAAATAAATGATAACACTTGTCTTTGTCATTGAAAGTTACCTTCAGCTCCTACTGTCCAGTTCTATGAAGCCTTTATGCAAAGGGGTGGGATGATAGGAATTAAGCAGGTTCTTAAAATCAGGCACAAGTTTAAGTGTCTTACTGACCTGGGGCTTATGTAATGGAGGGCCTGAGTCTCTCTATCTCAGTTGTCATCCTAGTCTTCCATGTAGGAGTAGGACAGATAATAGAGTTTTTCAATACAAATTGCTGGTACAAGGATTTAGTATAATCTCCTAACATGCACTGCTAATTAAGATAAGGCTAAACAATGCTAATCTGATTAGCGGAGGGCAAGTTGTTAACTACTTCAAAATGATAATTTTTTTCCCCCTTTACAACTCCATGGTGTTACTGCAGATTTTGTAATGCAGACATCCCAGTTACCATCATAGCTCTTATTGATCCATTTGATGGAATGCATCTTTTTGTTTGATCCAAAGGGGTTATCTCATTGTAAGACACAAATCCACCTCCATTTAGGGCAGTGCCTTTCTTAACAGTGGGCCTGCTGATTTCAGTTCAATAGCAGGGGACACAGCATGTGTCAAGAGATGTTGCAGGGCATATGCTATACTGGCTTATATCATTTAGGTAGTAAATGTTCTGCCTAGTGGCTGACTGTCACCATGTCAAATACTGTATACGGTAGTTCGTTATTGTTTATGAACAACTGGGTCATGTTGGGCATTGAGATGAATGTCACTCTCTGTGACTGATCACCTTAAAGAAGAAGAGAAACAATTTCAAACTAGACCGGGCTGATTAGTCTGGCTACCATTTAGCAGACGCAGTTTTAAAACTACCAATCAGTCCAGAAAGACTGAGACAATCAGTTCCCGTCAATACCATAAACTCTCACTAAGACTCAGACTCCAGTTGCATAGCCTTAGAAATTTCCAGAGTGATAAGGTGATAACAATAGGCAGGTTCACATACTGGTACTGATCCGAAGCCAATGCATTGAGGAGGTAAGCATCTTCTTGACACTGTCCAGATGGTTATGGTGAATAAGTGTAATCCAGCACTACAAACATAGGGGAGAAAATATTCTAATAAACAGACACGGGCTGATCCTGTAGACTTGACTTAGACAGCCATGTCTCAGAAAATAGGGTACACTGGTATCTTAGAAACAAACTAGAGATGCATAAGCTTTCATAAGCAGTAGCTGGCTTCATCAGATACTGAAATCATCTCTGTCCTTACGCTATAGGTAATACTGCAGATTATTAAACTGAAAGTATTCATTTTTTCATTGTTGACACCTGGGGGGACTCCTGCCCTGTTCCTTTATTTAGTTGGGATGATAGAAGTAGAGTCGTCAGCTTTCGCTATATGATCAGTCAAGCTAGTGGTGCAATATTTAGATGGCAAACACTGCAGGAGAATGTTTAAATCCTACCAAAAAGATTCAACTAATTCATTAAAACTATAAAAGCATGTTAACCAAGTTTTGAAAAGCTTATGGAAGAATAACATAATCCAGCCTTGGGATCCAAAGTACCTGTTCTGCACAATATCAGCTGAAATAGTCAAGAGAGGTGTTGACAAATGAAAGCAACTGGCATACAGTAACATAGTCCTGCCTATATTGTAATAGAAGACAGGAATCCTCGGACACATTAGGTCTCCAATAGAGATAACAAATATGGTTTACTGTTATGTAAACATTACTAATAAGGGTAGGACCAAGATGAGAGAAGGGATTGTCCAGCAGGTAGGATGCCAGTCTGGGCTTTAGAGTAACTGCATTCTCCTAAGGTCTGCCCCAGACTCTTTGAGGGACCCTGGACAAACACACTGCATCCATGTTGTGAGCATAAACTTGTTAAAGACTGAAGCATTCACTTAGCGGTGTAACAATGTGGCCAGGTGCCTGGGGCATCTGCCACACACAGGGGTAGTGGTGACTTCTGGTCATTGCTGCTGCTGGTGTGATTGTGTGGCTGCTGTGACAGCTATTTTTTTCTGCCCCTCCTGCACTCCAGCCCCACCCCGTCAGTGCCAGGGGTGGCTGTTTCAGTTGCACTCCTCCAGACGCCACTTTTGTTTACTATGAAGATGAGGGCTACATAAGTGCCTTAGACAGAAGTTTCCCCTGGACTTAATCTTGAAAAATTCAACCACCAGCTCTGAATTCTAGAGATTAAATGTCAAACCAAACTGTAAGATGTGAGCGTGTGTCAGTGACTAACTCGCAAATCACACAGCATGGCTGTCAGCGTTGTTCTTAACGAAGGAAAAAATGAATCAGGCATACATAGCGCATTTCACGCTGTTTAAATGGAAATATTGTATGGGGTTAGAATAAAATCAAGTTTGGGATACTACCCTTGTACAAGCTGATACAAATACCATTCAATGATGAAATTAAATATAACGTTAAAATATGGCATTTCATAATGGATTGTCACTTTATTTTTAAGATAAAATGATCCATTTGCAGAAATGTAGCGTGGATGTTTCTGGAGTGGATCATCTTAAAAACAGGCTTTTACCTGAATACAGTTGAAGAGTATATATTTCCTAGCTGCTTGTAAGCAGCAGTAATGGAAATTTCATGCACATATTGAGGAAAGAACACCCCTAGGGCGATAAAACTCAATCTAACAATGCACTGTATGGCTAAGTATACTACTCTGGCAAAATACCAATTCTTTTGTAGCTTTCATTTTGGCACTGGGCAAGCTTATGTATTTAATAAACTTATTTCAGGTGGTATTTTCAAGGGTGATTTGTCATGATGGACAGGATTCTTGGTTTTAGATCCATGAATTATACATTTTGCTTTTAAAATAACAAGAAACTTAAGTTGTGAGACTAATTCTATCCATCATACCTGCTTACCTACCTATTTATCGTAAACACATATTCCAGATCACTAGTACTTGAGCACCTGCTGTTACACATTTTATTTGAGCAGACAATAGACTCTCTCACAGGCTCCCAAGCAGAGATGAAGTAGTGTTAGAGCAGGGAAAAGGCTCCCCATGGCTTCATGCTATTTGCATTCATTCCCTTCCAAACCCACCGTGCTGTATTTCAAGGAAGTCAAAGGACAGGCTCTAATTCTTCTACTTTTGTTGGCAGGCTCTATTTGACATGCACGCAGGTCTGCATAAGCTTGATCCCACAGTTAAATGCATGGGTTAGTGCAATGTGGATGGCCATGCCCGTAACCCAAGGAAGATGCAGTGTGCCCAGATGAACCGATACAGCTGGGCTGTGGGTGGGAGCTGGGGCTCTGCTTGTCAATGGTGCTGTCCCACACCCCACCAATTCCATTCACTTCTGCCGATCTTGGGGCTCGAGGTCTCTGAAAGTCAGGCCCTGTGCCGCCCACTCCTAGAAGCAGGAATTCACCCAACAGTCTCAAAAAATGGCCAGCTGTTGCTAATGTGGCCACCATTCCCAAACCCAGGGCTGGCCAATCTGCCACATTTATGCCACAGGTGGCAGAGGCAGCCCATGTGCATAGCACCTGGCTAGGAACTGCCAGCCCTGGACTCTCCAGGATTGAGCTATAATCTCCAGGAGACGGCTGTGAGTCATCCAGGAGATAAATGATAGGGCATTCATTAAAATAAATATTAAATGACGAATCCAATTTATACTGCAGGCCCATGGGTTTTTACAGTTTTAAAATGTAAGAGTAACATACGTTTGCCTTCCTGAGTGCAGTAGATCAGTCATTCATGTCACTGCATCGTGTGATGAAACCTCCTGGAACAGATTCAGACAGAGCTGGAAACCCTGCACCCGGCAGATGGAAAGGGAGCAGAAAGCAGAGCAGCAGATCAGGAAGGGCCAGCGGAGAAGGAAACAGCAGAGCAGCAGATCGGGAAGGGCAGACAGGGAAGGAAGCAGAAAGCAGAGCAGCAGATCAGGCAGAGAAAGGAAAGGGAGTGACATTGGGGGGACAGCGTGGGGCAAGTGGTAGCCCTGGTGACCTAGAGGATCCCTGAGGGCACTGCCTGGTGATTTGACACAGCTGCCTAATCATATCCACTTTATCCCCAGAGGCCCCCAAAGTGCCTTATACCCTCTCCCCACACTGTGCACCACGGGGCCCTAAATAAAGACGGCATCGCCCACACACGTTTCCCTGTCCTAACGACGCAACACCGTGCCCTTAGTAAAGATGGCACCTCCTTAACCAGCTTCTATTGCAAACTCACGGCTGCTCAGGCTCCCCCGACCTTCCTTCCCTCACTCAAGATGGCGGCTGCCCACACTCAACTCCTACCCCGCTCTCAGCCCAGTTGGCATTCTCCACCCCCGTCTGCCCTCAGTTAAGAGGGCGTCCTCGCCCGCTTCCGCAGGCGGTTCCCTCAGCAAAGATGGCGGCTTCCCCTATAGATGCCTATGGTGCCCGGGCGCCAGGCCCTCCCGGGGCGGCTTCAACGGCTTCACGGTCAGGGCCACAAGATGGCGGAAGCGGTTGCAGCCGTTTGAATTCCAGTGGAGCCGCCAAACTCGCACAATAACCACCGGGCACGGCCGCCGCCATGGACTCGCTGCCGGGGGAGGACCCTACGCTGCCCCTGGACTTGGGCGGCAGGTAGGAGCTTAACTGCGGTGTTACTCCCTCATCCCCTTGTGGCGCCGCGTCTCGCCGCCCGCGCTGACCCGTGTCTCTTTCTCCCTCAGCGTCAACGTGGCCGACCTGCCCGACGTGCCCGGGGATGCAGCCCGACCCGGCCCGGCCGGCAGCGCAGGTGAGCGGGGGCTGCCCGGACACCGCCGGGAAAAATTGCCGCGCTTCCCGCGGGCCCGCCCTGCCGCACACACGTTCACTTGACGAGCGATAGAAACCCGCCCCGGCGCGGGCGCTTTGTGCGTGAGCCCCAGCTCTGCTGCGGGTCGGCTCTTCTTTTTAAAACTGGATCCTCAACTGTTTTTTCATCTCCTGCCACAGTGACTTTGTGTGGGTGGTGGGGGTGCGTTTATGGCAGATACTTTGCATGGGTGACTGGTTTATTGCGCGGTTCACCAGTAATTTGCGCGATGGCGCCTTTGCGCGTTGCATGTATTGCACGATTCGCCCATAAGCGATGCCGTGGTTACTTTGCACAGGAGGCTGGGGTACATCGATGGCACAGTTCGATTGTGTGATGGTTTCTTTGCGCAGGTGGCTGGCGCGCATTTATTGCGCGGTTTGCCAGTGAATCGTGTGATGATTACTTTGTATGGGAGGCGGGGGCACATTTATGGCACGGTTTGCCAGTCAGTTAGTTGTACGATTACTTTGCGTGGATGGCTGGTCTACATTTATTGCGCAATTCAGCAGTGATTTGTGTAATAGTCTCTTTGCATGGGTGGCCAGTGTACATGGATTGCACAGTTCATCAGTGAATTTCACAATAATTACTTTGCACGCGTGGTTGGTGTACATGTTATAGTATGTTTGTGTTTCACCAGTGAATTGCATGGTGATTGGTTTGCATGGCAACTGGTATACATTTATAGCGTGTTTCACCAGTGAATTGTGTGGTAATAGCTTTGCATAGGTGACTGGTATACACTTATAATGCGTTCCACCAGTGAATTCCACGGAAATTACTTGCATTCTTGGCCACTGTATGCTTATAATGCATTTCATCAGTGGTTTGGGCAATATAGGCAATGTGTAGCAGGGGTTTAACATCCATAGCTGACAGCTGATTTTTTCTTTTTCCTCTAAATTGCAACCTGTTTCCCTGCTCTGTTGAAACCCAAACCTGGGGAGACTTTGACAGTGAAACTTGCCCACCGACCGGAATGCCACTGAATGCATTAGCCTAGCGGGGAGGAAAGGCACAAGCTTAATGAAGCACCTGGATGCTCACGAGTTAGAGGGTTTTTACATTGTTTCCTCGGCAAAGAAATCTCTTTATGGTGCACAAATGTGTTTGCCTACTTCTTTGGCCTGCCCCAGTGGCTGGAAAGCAGCAGAGAAGACGTGCTATTTCTGTAACAATTTGGGAGCCTTCTTAAATCCAGCCTGCTCTCTGTTATCAGCAGAAGTTATGGACCTTGTGGAAAACCACAGCCAGTGGCAAAGAACTGTCACTCAGATTACAAGGCACTACCTGCCAAGCAGATAACATGATGATGATTGTCCCTTTTTTAAAAATCCAGAAAACCTTCTAAACTCAAGCTACTCCTGCAGATACTAGTATTAGTCCAAAACATTTATGTTTCTGTTGCCATTAAGATCCTGAGGACCAGGCTCTGAACTGCTTGGTCTAACTAGCACTATTGATGGTTCACTCTTGGTATTTTTTTACTTAGAAAAATGGCATTAAACTTTCATGCAGGGCTTTCCAGCTGCAGCCTAGTTAAGTTTTGTTTTCTGTTGTGGTGGCTGAGTCAGCACCTGCTACAGGTTTCTTTCTAAAGGGAAAAGAAAGTCTTTCCATAAAGTTTTACTGACCTGTATTGATCAAGGACAATAACTTATCATCTTTAGCTTTATTGTGACCTTGTGGTGGCTGTATTGTTCGTCTTATTGCAGGTTTTAGAGAAAATATAGCCTGATACATCCATTTTGCTTCAAAAGCAATGTATCCTATTATTTTGTGAAGTGCTGTTTGCACAGTTATAATAGTCTTGTGCGTCTTGGACCGTATTTCTGGTCCATGCGATTTGGAGGCTAGTCTGGGTGCTATGTATTTGTGCAGTTAGCTAAAGTGTATTGTAGATGGAGTTTCAAACAACTACTGCTGCTCAATTTTTAAAGCAATTTATGTATACTTATCCTGGGAGCATTTTAAGGTTATGAAACAAAAATACTTTCTGAAAAACATGCTTGAATGACAATATAGCTGTGGCTGTATTCTCTTAGTTGTTCTAAGAATGATGTCTCATCAGATTAATCACAACTTCAGGATTTTAAGATCTCAAAAGTGAGCATTCCCAGGGGTTTTTTGGACTGTGTTGTGCATATAGAACGGTATATGTAGAATTATTCCAAGTTGGAAGATACTTATTTTTTCCCTTAGTAGCTACAAGGCTGAATGTAGGACCTCAGTCCTTTCGATGGTCTCTGAGTTCTACCTTTTTTCCTTGGGTTTGTTTATTTTGAGATGTTACGTTTTGTGTGTTTGTTTTGATTTGTTTTAAGCATTTATCTAGAACTAATCCCCCCTGGCCCAATGTGTTGTTTTGAAGATTTTATTCAGAAAAACCTTGGGTGCAAATGCTGCACTTTGTCATAAAAATGACTTGCAGAATTGGCTACGTGGAAATGGCACATTTTTTAGTAGCGAATTACCCATAGACAAACAATGGGTATTTCTTTGCTTCATCTTCCAGCCTGCAGATGTTGCGCTGGTGAATCCCCTTGGCATCTGCTGCTTTGAATGGGTGTTACAGGTGTAATTGGGACTTCTGGCCCAGGGGTGTGCATAGGTAAGCTAATGCAACCAAAACTTAGCTATCCAGATGAAATGGATTAATGCATAATGTAAAAAATGGTCATAAAGATATAATTGTGTTTAGCTTAGTGCTTTTATTGCATTTATATGATTATACTAATCCTTAGCTTTCACCAGTTAAAAGCAGAACTTTTAATTCCTTCGGTGTCTTAATTTATTTTAATTTACTTCCCCAATGTCTAGTGTTACCAGACATGGCGGAAGATGCAGTTTCACCAACCAGGGCTCGGACCATGAAGGATTATGAAAATGTAAGTGCAAATGTGTTATAAAATCAATAACAAAATTGATTATCCAAGTTCTGTGCAGTATGTTACGTAATTGAGTACTGATAATACGTGGATGTATAGTAATACCACAGGGATGCATAAATTAATTCACAGTGGTTGAAGTGCTGACTTTCTGGGTCAGATTCTCACTCTGTTCTCACTCAATCAGCGCATCTGTTTTGAATTTCGTGATCCATCTGGGGATCTGGCTATTTGTTTTTAGTACCTACTCTTTCAAGTACTTCTTTCAAGGCTGAAGCAAGATCCTCTTACTGAGGTTAGCAAATTGCCCACCTGAGTTGTGGAATAGCAGTAAGCATCCCAAATTCCATCTAAAGACTTTTATTCCTACATGTCTGTTCCACAGTCCACAAGGTGCTTGTCTGACTTAATTTAGGAATTTTGTGTATCAATTTTGTGACCTTATCTTGAACCAGGGTAGTGTCAAGATTCAGTTTTTATTTTTAATTCTTTGAATTCCATATCCAGATCTTCAGGTATCCAGGCTGTAACCATATTGGTCTAGAGGCAAAAGGAATTGGAACTCTTGGTAAAGGTGATAAATCTTTTATTAGACCAACTAGATTTTTGCAAAATTAAAAAATTATGAAATAAAGAAAAAAAATTAAAGATTCTCCCCCCCCCCCCAATCTAGTTGGTTTAATAAAAGCTATCACCATGAGTTCTGATATCAATATCTTCACATCTTCATGGTACAAACATACTTGGCTAGAAAGTCTGAAGGGAGAAAAATGCCTTTGACTTAATGGGATGATGCTGTCTTGATTTGTATTCAGGGCTGACCCTAGGGAGGTGTGGGGCCCAGGGCAAATTAGCCTGTGCAGGGGTCCCTTAACACCGCACAGGGCCCATAGGACCCTGCAAAGGCAGAGTATGGGAAGGGATCTCCCCTGTGCCTGGGTGGTGGAGGGGGGAGGTGGTCTCTGTACTTCTTCTGCAGCATGGGGCAGAGCCGCCAGCACCAGGTGGGCCCCGTGGGAGGGGCCATGGCCACTCTGCCTTGCTCCGCAGGGTCCCCCAAAGCGTGGGGCCCAGGGCGGTCACCCTAATTCACCATACCCTAAGGACGGCCCCGATTGCATCACAGCTTATAAATAGAATTGTACTGATAGAATCAGCCTAGAGTGCACGGTTTCATAGTTTCTAGGGTCGAAAGGGACCTGAGCAGATCATCTAGTCCGACCCCCTGCCATGGCAGGAAAGAGTACTGGGGTCAAATGACCCCCGCAAGGTGTTCATCTAACCTCCTCTTAAAACCCCCCCAGGGTAGGAGCCTGCACCACTTCTCTTGGAAGTTGGTTCCAGACCCTAGCCGCCCTGACCGTGAAGTAGC
>NW_017729011.1:13271057-13273533 GCF_001723915.1 Gavialis gangeticus | reverse complement strand
GATGCAGTACTCCAGCTGCGACCTGACCAGTGCCGCATAGAGGGGGAGGATCACCTCCTTGGACCTGCTCGAGATGCATCTGTGGATGCATGACAAGGTGCGGTTGGCCTTCCTGACTGCATCCCCACACTGCCGGCCCATGCTCATCTTGGAGTCAATGATGACTCCAAGATCCTTTTCCGCCTCCGTGCTGACAAGAGGGGAGTTCCCTAACCTGTAGGTATGGTCTTGGAGCTTGCTGGAAAATGGTTTCATCTTCACTCACTTTTTTTTTTTTTTTTTCCCCCATTTGCCCAAATATTGGTAACTTATAATCAGAGAAGTTACTTACCTGTATTCAGGAAATCTAACAATTCTATTGTCTAAATGGTTTTAGGCCAATTTAGCTATCATTTCTGGCACCAAAAGGATAAGATATTTATTTCCCACTCGCTGTGTGCTTAAGTTTTAAATGCCTAACTGAAGTGCTCAGCCTTGTTTGAAGAACTTTTAGAGGAAGAAGTGATTAAAGTTTTCTCACGTCTAATATCTACTGATGGTGGCTTTTCTACGAAAGGAGGTTGTGGCTTATGATGTTATATCTTTTACCATTTAAATTCGTCCTATTTTTTTTTTCACTATAGTTCCTTTGCTGCTGTTTGGTTTTGTAGCATTGTTGTGACTGAATGGAGCACTCCGTCCTAAAACCTTATTTCAGCTGCTCGACCTTATTTCAGAGCAGAAAGGTCTCATGCTTGATCTCAGTCCAAAGATGAAATGTTTCTCAGAACTTTAGCAAATGGTACTTTATACTATCTGTGTGTATCTTGTGCTCTCTCAGGCCTGAGATATTGCATTAGGTAGAAAAACTGCTTTAAAACATTACTTTTTAGTACACTAAAGAACTAAGAAATTTTAAATATGATGCTTGTTAACCTCAGTGAGGAATATCTGCTTTGTGAAGATTGGTGTGGTTCAGTAATTCTTAAAAAAAAAAAAAATATCAGATTGCTTGCTTATGTGGAAGAAAGGTGTAGGGAAGGAGGAAAATTTGCTGAGGGCCTCCCAGATTTGTTCCAAGAGTGGGAAAAAAGGAATGAGTGTATTCTCCATTCAGGAAAGGCACGAGAGATGCAGTCTTTCCTCCTCCTTCTGGTCCATGGCTCCCATTCTCGAGATCATTATAGATCCCAGATTCTTTTACAGCAGTGGTTTCCAACCTTTTAAGGTAGGAGATCACTGTTGTCATTTAAAAGCAACTCAAGATCTACTGTGTATTGCTACCACCCCCCACACCATGCCCAGCAGGTAGAGTGAGAAGAAATTATTTGGGGATGCACCTCCCTAGCAGGTAAGTCACACCTGGCCGGGGCCCCACTCAACTTACCCCTGCTCCTGTCTCTGCAGTACTGCCCCTCAGCACGGGGGCCTTGATCTGGCCCCTGCCTCTTTCCTCCCCCATGAACTGACCTGCTGGGCTGGGGCATGTGCGTGCATGCACGCGGGCACTTAGCCCCCCGCCCCAGCCTCAGAAGGACTCCAAGAGGCTCCGAGACCTACCGGTGGATCGAGATCCGCTGGTTGGTAATCACTGTTTTGGAGGCTAGTGCCATCTTTGTCTGGGCCTACAGCTTGGCTCCCAGCTGCTCTTTCTCTGGTCCCACCTCCCTGGCTTCCCAACAGCTACAGGCTTTGTTTAGATTAGAGTGCATCACAGTTTTAGGCCTAGTTCAGACATGGCTATGGAGGACTTCTGTTACTGCTGTCTTAGAAGAGGTGCTCTGTAACCCCTGGCCCCCCCCCCAAACAAACAAACAAACAAAAAGTTAGTGCAAGAGTGTTTATGTCTCGAAACTACACTAACCTTGAAGGGAGGAAAGGAAGTGCAGAGGCGGCAGCCAACACCTGGTTATGCACGGGGAGATGTGCTCACAAAGATCTGCTCTGTGCAGGCCCAGAGCGTGTGTGGCACCCAAGGAGATTCAGGTGCTGGAGTCTGATATTTGAATGTGTACAGAAGTAGAAATGTTGGTGCTTTTGTGTCCTGCTTTCTTTGCTGAAGATTTTTTTTAAAACAAGCCTGCTTTTGCAGGTGTACCTGGAAATGTGGATACACAGGTGAAAGTTCAGTTAAAGGGTGTATAGAAGAAAAAAAAAAAACAACACAAAAAAATCAGTGTCCAGCAACATTGCATAAGGAATACTGTTTGACCCATTTAACTGCTGTTTTGCTTTCTTGTAAAATGGCCTCTGCTGGCAAAAGCTGTGCAGTGAAACCACAGCCTGTGCTGACAGATGTCATTTTGCATAAGTTGCTTTATGCAGAAGTGAAACTACTATTAAACTTATCTAGACAAGAGCTGTTTTCTGCAGTGAAACTGTAGTACAGTCTTCCTGCATAGATTATATTTGAATTGTGCACTCAGTATTGAGAGAGACTTTAAGATTTTTTTCCCCCCTTTCTCTCTTTCTTTCATTTTTTTTTTTTTTTTTTTTT
>NW_017729011.1:13267821-13271006 GCF_001723915.1 Gavialis gangeticus | reverse complement strand
TTTTTTTTTTTTTTTTTTTTTCCAAATGTTGAAGTCTGACCATGGATAAAAGTTAAAACTGAGAATTTAAAATATAGATGTAGAGAGATGTAAAGTTAAATTCCTAAGTCTGTGTTAATTAGTTCATAGTTTACAAAGCCATACTTAATTGCTCTAAGAAGCTGGATGTCATTTTGGTTTTTTTTAAGTCCTCGGTTTAGTGTTTAGTTGTAGGTGTTGCCTGCATTTTGCAAATTGTACCATAAAGCTTCTTGACTTGTACTGGGAATGTTGTTGTTGACTTAGAAATATAGTGAGGCCAATGCTGTCTGAGTACTTTTGAGAGCCTGAGGAAGGGCACTTGATGCCTGAAAGCTTGTCCACCTGCTGTGCCAACAATACAGTTGGTCCAATAAAATATATCACAAAAAATCCTTGTCCTAACATGGAACTGTGATATAAATTTAAAGAATTCAGAATTAGAAATATTTCTGTAACAACTTTGTTTTCTTGCTGTCCAGCTTAATAAAAATACAGGCACCCCCCATTTAACGTTGTTTCACTTAGTGCTATTTGTCTATAATGCTTGTTTTACATTGATACCCGATACCACTTAGCACTCCTCAAGTTTCATTATAACGCTTACAGGCATCGGATAACTGGCAGCAGGTTTCACTTAACGCTATTCTGCTTAGCATCTTAATTCGTTCATGAAAAACCAAGTGTTAAGTGGGGGTTGCCTGTAAACAAATTGCCACTATTTATATTGGTTTGGTGACAGTTCGAGCACATGAGTGGTATTTCCTGCTTGCAGTATTGATGCAGATAGGTCCACAGAAGTCGAGCTTTTCATAGGATAATAGAAAACAGGGCTGGAAGGGACCTCATCTTATCCAATTCCCTGTTCAAGGCAGGATTGTCTCTGTTTAAATCACTTGGATGAGATGAGCAGTATTTGGCCCTTGGGGCTTAATACTGCAGCATCCTTTTCATGTGAGACTGCCAGGATGGCTGCAAATAAATTCACGAATGAGTTGTCATTCTGCGTCTTTGGGTCTTAGACCACATCCTGGATTATACAAAGTTTTTGTTCTTCAGCGTAGGGATGGTGATTTACTGATTTAGTTAAACATGTGGAACTTTGTACATGGACATTTTACTCCCAGTTGAGTGCGCCCAATATCTCACCCTAGGTAGCTTACTCCTCACGCTTGTTCAGTTTGCCTTGTGGTGTAGTGGAGGGAAAGCTTCCAAAATATGATAAATGAGGTGTATCTGTTTCCTCTCCTGCTGGAGGTAGGTTTCATGTTCCAACACATTGTGCAAACTTGCTGCCTAAAACTGCAACTCCCTGGTCACTTAGCTTGTCCCCGCTTGTGTTGGTAAGGATGGGGCTACTTGCTTCACAAGGGCAATTCGATTGAGGAAGACCTTTCATGTTGAGGATCATGGAGTGTCTAAAAATCTTTTACTTGGTTTTCACCAACCAAGCATTTAAAAACAAAACAAAACATGTATTGCTAATAGTTTCCACCTGTGGTATAATACTGTCTTCCTACAGAAGCCCCTATAAATATTTCATCAGTAGCTTGGTAACATTAGATTTCTCTGGCAGGGGACACTTGTTTTATTTGAATGAATGTTTCATGCTTGCTCTCTTAAAAAATTTAGAGGGAGATTCTTTCTCTTTAAAGTAATTGCTGATTTCATTATCTTTTTCCGACCGGGAGGGTTAAAAGATGCGCATGTTGAAGGACAAATATGCAAGAAGACAGCTTTTTTGGAGGGGGGTTGGTGCAAATGATGCCATTGTAAAATGTGTGATGGCACAGGCTAACATATTTTTATGGGTGTGTGATTCAGATGATATGCTTTACTGGTGTGGGTCTTTTCCTCCCATGATTTGGGCACACGCTCCAAGCTTGTGCCAACAAAACCTTCATGCCGCAACACATTTTCATGTATTTTGTTCAAGCTCCATTTTTATAGAAGGGAATTGCCTACTTCAAAAAAAAATTAAGTTTAAAAACTCTTGCATCTTTTTGTCTCTAGTCCTAGGATGCTTTAGTACTTGTTCTGTGAGCTCTTTAGGGCAGATGCTTTTGTCTGCAAAGCATTATGTTAATACAATGATGAATTTTAAAAGCTATGACTGTTTTGCTTTTCTTTTTTTAAGGGTTAGTGTCTTCTGGCAAGGTAGGACTTAAAACAATCAACCTTGCACCATGCTGTATCCATTAGAAGAAAGTCAGGTTCCTAGATGCCTACTATAGGTATAAAGCAAGTGTCCCAGGCTAGACCGATTTTTTTTTTTTTTTTTCTCTCCTGAGGTGGGCAGAAAAATGTCTCCTCTGTAGGAGAGAGAGGGAGAGGAGCTTAAACATTTGGAGTGGTCTCTTTGGGCAATGTGCAGTGAGGAGTAGAGGATTGTAAGCTGTTTGGAGCATTAGAAAGTTGTTGGAATTTGCCTAATGGAGGATGGTTTAGGGGACTAAGTGCTTAATTTTGACTTGAACTTTCCCTTTCACTGATGACCTTTTTAAGTGGGGACTCATGTTTTTTTTGTTGTGTCATAACAAAATTAACAGACTTTTTATAGTTTTATCTTGTTTGCCTCTTGTAGTGTGATGAGCAAATGCAATATCAATTTTTATACTCTCGACTTCTTGTAAAACATGTAGCATAGTGTACTGATCTTTCCTCTTATTTTGCAGCAAATCACTGACTTAAAAAAAGAGAATTTCAACTTGAAGCTTCGGATATATTTTCTAGAGGAGCGGATGCAGCAGAAATTCGATGGTCCCACTGAAGACATCTACAAAATTGTAAGGATTTAAACTCGCTTAAAGGCCTTGTGTAACTTTCCATAATGCCAAGTCGTCAAACTTTTAAGCAGCTGGGGGCCAAATGCCCAGTAGGGGCTCCACGGTGAACCCTGAGCTGTATACCACACAGATGTCTCCCACTCTCCCCTCCCTCCCTGCTGCCCCATATACCCATGTACCTCCAGGGTCATCTTCAGTTGCCCTGGTTGTGCTGTGCTGTGCTGTGCTGTGCTGCACTGTTGCAGGGGCAAGTAGCAAAAGCCAGAAGAGGGATGAGGAGCCTGTTGCAGCCAAGTGATGGGGGAGTGGCAGCTGGGCAGGAGCTGGGGACTGCAACTTAACTCTTTGTGGGCTGCCAGTTGGACAGTCCTGCCATAGTTT
>NW_017729011.1:13259684-13262821 GCF_001723915.1 Gavialis gangeticus | reverse complement strand
GCCTGTTGCAGCCAAGTGATGGGGGAGTGGCAGCTGGGCAGGAGCTGGGGACTGCAACTTAACTCTTTGTGGGCTGCCAGTTGGACAGTCCTGCCATAGTTTCCTCTGTCTCCAAGTTCCAGATCTGCTTGATATTCATGCTTTAGTGTTGGACATTTCAATATAGCCATTTCATTTTATTCCAGTCTAATTATATGTGGTAAGAAAGGGATTAAAACAACCTTTATAAGATGTGAAAGATTAATTTTGATTGTAGTTTTTTCAGTACTAGCTAACATGAAGCAAATTATTAGAAGAATAAATTGGAGCTTCCCCCTTCTCCTAATGCTTAATTTAAATTGCATGTTACTGTGATGAGTGGATACTTCTCATTTAGTTGCATCGCTGATGGTTGTCATTGCTCGTGATATAACCTTCCAGACCGATCAAAGTGGTATTGAAATTTAAAGCCAGGCATACAATGATTACACCTTCTTACTTCTTCTAAAGGCTAGCTACTCTTTCTTCCACACTCTGGGAATGAGTGTTATCAATATTTGCAATTCTGGGCGAAATTCAGAGATGGCGGTTGTTGCATTTCAAGTGGGTATGCATCTTTGGCAGATGCAACTTAAATTATAGCCTGAATAGAATGGAAGGAGTAAGTTACTGTGATTTAGACCTCTGATGCAACAACTGATCCCTGTCATCAGGGAGATGGACTCAAGCCCTTTGCTTTTGCCTTGGGTGCCTTTAACACTGTTAGAAAGCTCCCTGGCTGCTGCAACATGTGTACATTTGTGTGTTTCTTCTTCTGCTGCTAATGTTCCTGGGAAGAGCTTATTTAATTCCTGAAATTCTTGTCTGGTGTCTTATGCTGTCTCATCAGTATTTTTTTTTTTTTTTTTTTTTTAATATGTTGCCTGAAACATTTGCTGTGCCAGTCCATCCGTGGCTCATTGGTTCATTATAAATAGGGACCTACCTAATTCACGGAGGCTGCCTCCAAATTTCACAGTCCTGGTGCAACATTGGGCATTGTTTTTTGTGGCAGTGTGGCGGGTCCCCCCCCACACCCCTGACTGGCTGAGTTGTTCCAGAAGTCCTGTCCTTCCCTGGAGATTGACAGATGCACCCTCTCCCTGTGCTCCAGGATGCCAGGTCTTCCTGCCCTTTTCTGTGTAGAATTGCCTACCCCTTCCTCCCCCCAACACGCACACGCACACGCACACGCACACAGCTTTTTCACGGCCCTATGCTTTTTTGCAGGAACCAGGATTTTTCACAGGGGACCTACCACATTCACAGTTTTCACAGAAATCCATGAATTTGGTAGGTCCTAATTATAAGCATTTAGAGAGAGCTCTTTTATTTCTCCCTAATTGTTAGTCTTGTTCCTTTGCACCAAAGTTGGGAGAATAGAAATGAGAGGCTTATACAGAGGCCAAGAAGTCATCAAAGCAGGTAACATGTCAGCACCTGGGGAGGGGTTTTCGTTATATTGAAGCAAAAGTGTGACCCTAGTGGAATGTCCTGCATATGGCTAAGGCATGACTATCCTGAAATTCCCCTTATCAATCTTTTAGCAGTTATCTTTTAAAATTGATATGGTGCTGCTGATCAACAATCCCAGACAGCATTTCGCCCACTATTTTTTATAGTTGTAAACATTTTCCTGTTCGCATGGTTTTGACAATACTGCCAGTTCAGTCTGAAAGCAGGAAGTGGTTTGAAGTATAACAAAATTAATTGCAAGTGTGGTTGAGAAAATACAGACAATAACTATGTGACATTTGTGGTTGAACATCATGGTTTTCAGAAGCTTTAGAGATGTTGGAGAACTGCAAAATAAGGACTCTTTTGCAGGTCAAAAGTCAGAAATTCCCATTTTCATCCTTTTCTAATTGTTTTTTTTTAATTTGTTAATTGCCTGTAAAAAGAAGAAAAGAGCAGCAGTTAATGTACCAGATTAATTTTGTTTTGTTGGCATCTTGCCTAACTGTCTTCTTACTGAATTTTATCTTTTAGAACATTGAGCTAAAGGTTGAGGTACAAAGTCTGAAACATGAACTGAAGGAGAGGGAAAAACTGCTCATCAAAGCCTCGTGAGTATCACTGTAACAATTTGCCATCAACATGAGTTTCTCTGATGCCTTCTCCATATGATAATCCCAGAGTATTTTACACGTGGCATGTCAAGAAATGTCTTTTTTTTTGTCCCTTTGGGATGAATTCTTAAAAGCATGCGGTAACATTTACTTTTAAGCTAGACAGTGAAGAATAACATAAAAACGCAAGTACATGGGTATTTTCAGCTTGAGAGAATGTAATCGCTTAAATTGGACCCAGGTTAACATCCTATTCCTTGTATAAAGTTGATGTAGGTTCTTAATGGTGCATTTTTCTGTCAGGGCACTCTTTGGCTTCCAAAAGACAGCACCTGAAATATCACCAACCACACTGCTGGGGCATTAGTTGAACGTTGATTCAGAATGAAGTATGCCCCTTGCTTTATTTAAACAAATGTGTTCGCTTAAAAACAATTCTCAGTTGTTAATAAGCTTGATTTAAAAAAAAAAAAAATTCTTAATTGTGCATGCTACTTCTGTATGAGCTGTAGAGGATACATACTGTAGACGGACTAGATTGCTTTGAGCGCTAGTCATTGGCTTAAAAGAAGCAGTTAGAAAATGATGGGGTTTATAACCATTCTAGGTTGTCATGTTAGTGACTAAAAGCTGCTACGTGCCCTCTTTGAGTTCAGGTTTCTCTGCAGTTCACTTTAGAAAGCACCGAATTATTACTAATTAGCCCACTTGCCAGCAGCCTTGGAGAGGCCAAGGTTCAGATGGGGCCAGGATTGAATTACTCTTCAATATGGTCTTTCCAGGCAGTTGTCCAAGTCTGTTGCTGGATTACTGTAGGGCAGCTTGAGGGGGAAATAATACGTTAAGTATATTATGGGTAGGAGTGGCTATGTCTCTGTAAAATAAATGTTTAAAGAAAAAATCATTGGAACCAGCAGCCTGGCTATATGTACAAGTGAGGAGATGAATGAGAACTGTTCATTCTATCTGTGGTCTTCAGTACATGGGATGTATACTCCATTAGTTGGTAACTCCTTTCAGGATTTATTTTGAATTCCTAATAAATTACTC
>NW_017729011.1:13234918-13254684 GCF_001723915.1 Gavialis gangeticus | reverse complement strand
TGTTTAAAAAAAAATTAACCCTTTTCTCACAAGGCATTGGCAGTTGTTGAAAAGACAATTGGGGAAGTCTCAGGATATATATATGTACATTCAGCTGGCTTGTCTTTGTAGCATTGCTTTCTTTGCAAATTGTAGTTTTCTGGAGACTGTTCTGGAGTTTGAAAAATGTCAGGGAAATACCACATTGTATAGAATACTATGTTACAAAAAATGATAAAGGGCCCTTGCTTATCAATAGTGACAAGGTGCTTGTGTAGCTCTTCTATTGCTTTATGTCAAACAGACTCTACTCAAATAATGTTATATAATTATCTGCAGTCGTATAATTCATGCAGTGACATGGATACAGGTAACGTATATTTGTTTGCTTACGTCGTTATGTTTTAAGTGCATCATAATGTGCCATAATATCCTGTTACATGTGAATTTAAGTCACTTGTGCATGAACAGGAAGAATATCTAATAAACTTTTTATTCTACATAACCGAAAGGCTCAAGATTAGGAAACAGCACTGTTCACTATCTTTGTTTTAAATGTCATCTTGGTCTTAACATCTTTATTCTTTCAGGAAAGCAGTTGAGAGCTTGGCTCAGGGAGGTGATACTGAAGTACAACGTGTGAAAGAAGCGGCTCGGAAGAAGGTGGAGCAAGTGGAAGAAATCCTGACCAGCAGAATCAACCTTTTGGAAGAGGCAAGTTTCCAGTCCTGGAACATGGTTGAATTCATTATTGCTTTTGCCCTGGCATCTTTGTTTTTTATCTGGGACATATAGGATGATGACCTGCCTAAGTTTTTCTTCTGGAGCTGTTGTTTCAGCTTTAAGGGAGGCATGGCAGGGAGTGGTTAGAATGAGAAGAGGATAAATGCAATGGAAGGGGAGAGGCATTGTCAATATTATTAAAACCTGTCAATGTAGAAGGTGGGCAGATTTTCTACCAGATTCTTATTTTTAATAGTTTTCAAGTACATTCAGAACAAGTTAGACTTTAGAGAAAAGGCTTTTAAATAATGCAAGCTTTACGAGCTTTTACTAGTCACATGTGCTCGTAGGCTAGGGACAGACATTACACACAAACTGGTTTAAGTGTTTAAACCTGTAACAACAGACATTCAGTGCACATAAACCAGTTTGAAAATGGCTGAAACCAGTTTGAGGTAAACCTGGTTGAATGTAGTAGCAGACTTAACTGATCTGGGTCAAACCAGTTTTATGCAATGTCTGTCCCAGACCTCTTGGTGGTTTAAGGTAAACCAGACTCTCCAAGCATCCCAGCATGCTGTCTGGGCTGGGTGGGGCTTTCTGCTCCACAGCAGAGCTGGCCCTTCCCCCCTGCTCCCTGGCCAGAGCTCTGGCAGAGACTTGCAAGCACAGAACGTTTGCCTTCTTTCTCTCTGCTAAGCAGGGATTATTCCCCCTACCTCTCTGCCTTATGCTTACACCTCAGCATTAGCTAGCAGACCACATACTGGCTATGGTTTGTGCTGTGGGAGACCACAAAGGTAGACAGGCTTTTTGGAGCTAATCAACTTTTGGAGCTAATCAATGGTAACTTAATGTTGTTCCTTGGAAAAGCTGCTTAAGAAGAGTTTGAGAGGCTTTGTTGTCTTAATGGGTTGATTAAACACTGAATTAGGGGTGATAAACATTACCTGCTGGGCTGCTCAGGAGGTGGGGAACATCAGAGGTCCTCCTGGGGCCTGGCCACGCACTCCCCCCTCAGCTCAGCCCTGTGGAAGGGATGGGAGTGCTGATTTAGCACCCCCCGGCTTCTAGCCTGAGCCACTGCAGGCCTACGCAGGCATTTTCTGGAATGAAAAGGGAATGTCTATGCACCTCCAAATTGGTTCAAGCTTTGGAGGTTAGACTAACCTGCAAAGATTGAATCAATTCTGGCTCAGGCTTTTTGAATGTTTGTTCCTAGCCTTAGGGAACTGAAGCCATGCTGTAATGGTCCATGCTGCCTGCCCCATCCTCAAGCCTGCTCACACTGGAGTTGTATATCTTTATCTACCAGTATGAGTTGGTGATATGGGGATTTTTTTTTTTTTCCCAGTTAGTGTTCATTTTGTGAGGTGACTGGATTATGAGAGACATTTGCATGGACCTGCTCCTGGGGATTTGGATTAAAAAGTATTTTTTGGTATTCTACCAACTTACTTTTTACTGCTATACCTACTTTAGTGGTAAAGAGAATCAGCTTATGCTAGACATTATCTGCAGCAGCATGAGAAGATGTTAACTTGTATATCACTATTTTGAGAGATCTCTGAGTAAAGCTTTCTTGAATAACTTGTTTTCAATGATTGGGATTACCTATGGCAAATATTGGTTCCAGAGGTGCTGCTGGTATGTTAACCAAGGACATGTATAGTTTCCAATTAATCCATGATAAATCTGCTGTTTGGGGGGACACGTGTGCATGCACATGCACACACATGGTTTGAGTGAGAAAGTATGGAAAGGGAGAGACTTTGAAAGATTTTTCTTTTAAGAAAAGAGGGAGGCAGCAGCATCACCTGGCAAATGAAATGTTTAACTTTTCTTTTGCTGGGAATGTTTGTACCTAGATTCAGAGGTGCATGTATTGAAAATATGCTGGAAGGTTCATTTGGGGTGATTTGTCAGGGGGTGATGGATTTTGGGGGGTGGGTGCTATTTGTGTACAGGAAGGGTAATGTAGAGCTTTCTTCGGTAGGAAAAGGTACTTGGTGCCAACTGGTATGCTGGTGGTGCACTTGCTTACCCCTACAAGAGATAATTGTTCTTAAGATTTATTGCTATAGTGCTGAGGCTAAGGCTCCTTGCCAGAAGGATCAAGCAGCACCCCTAAAGGAGTGAAGTTTTCCAGTGGGAGAAAAATCGCTCTGCCCTTTTCTGTTTGGTGGAATTTTAACATGAGGATCATGATAGTTGTCTGTTGGGATTCACTGGTGTTAGTCATTTTAATACCAGTGAGTGCAGAGAATCTTTATTCTACACCAAAGGGGTCTATTAGACCTGTGTTTGTCTAGAACTTCATGAAAGAGCAGATGAGCAAATACCATAATGTGAAGAGTACCTAGTCGGTGTTTTCGTACAAATTGAAAAGATTAGTGTTGGCCTTGAGGATGATTTTCTTAATGCTCATGAACCAGACATACGTTATTAATAGGCGTGTTTATGTAATGCTGTGTATTAATGCAGCTTAGGCATGATGTTGTCTGACCTGAAGATTTTTTTTTAGTTAATACAGATGCACAAAGATACAGAGCAACTCTTAAGAAACGGCCTGGTGATTACTGTGATAAAGAATTACTTTTAAAAGAGTATTTTTATTTTATTTTAATTAATTAATTTTTGAAATAGCAGTTTGAAGGAAAGAGAGCTTACTTGGCATATAACAAGGAGGTTATTCTGGGCACGGGGAACAATATTAACAAAGGCGCAAAACTGAAAGGAGTAGGGAGGATATAGAGAGAGGAAGGGTGTGTGGAATAAGTGCTTTATAATTTATTAGAAAATATTAAAGCTCAGGATGACAAAGCTCAAGGCACAAGGAAATACAAGACCTGAGCCAGGGGCTACAGAGTAGAGGATGGGTGTAGGGGTGTGAACGCAACTAAGTTGCATATAAAACATGCAGTCAACTAAGCCGGGGGATGAGGGGGTGGGAAGAAGGGGGAGAGGTTGTGATGTGTATATGGCAAAGAATATGCAGGAGACCCCACACAAGAATACCGCATTTGAGTAGGGAGATGGTTCGTAAAGCACACACACAGAGTAACAAATAATGACATGTGGGATACAGTTGTGGGGTAGGGAAGAGTCTGGGATTTCAAAAGTCCTTGGAGTCCATTAGGTGTAGCAGCAGGGGAGCAGTTGGGCAATCCCCTCTGCATCGCTTCTGGCTGGCAGTCTGGTGGGGTCTGTGTACTGGCGCTGTCTCATGATATCCCTGGACCAGCAGGTGGTGTCAGACATCATGAGGTGGTGCATCAGCTTGGTGTAGCAGTGGGATATTCAGCAGGTGCTCAGGACACTCTTGTTGCTGGGGTCCGATGCTCTGAGCACCCCGGCGATCAGCACTGTGACCGTCACATCGTGTACCCAGCTCCTCAGGACATCTGCCGGCGGCTGGTACATCTCTTGCTTCTGTTCACTGGCCTTAATGAAAGCTTGTCGCCAGTTCTCCAAGGCGATGGTGACATCTATCATCATGACATGCTTGCTGTCTTGGTTGGTCACAATGATGTCCATGTGCAGTTGGCTCTTGTAGCTTGGAATGGTGTGGTTGACAGATGCAGTCCCCGCTGAGGCCAGGATGATCTAGGCCGGTCGGTCCTGGACAGTGTTGCGGCACAGCTGCCATGCTCTTGCGTGGGGCTTGCAGGTGTACAGCACGTGGGCAAGATTCTCTGCTTCATAGCCCCAGCATTGGCACCTCCTGTTGTGGTTCCTGTACCGGAGGGCACCATTGAGTGGCAGGCACTTGATCTTAGCTAAAAGGGCTTTATGGTTATGGTCCAAATTCCCAGGAGTAGGTGCCTGCAAATGGCCTTTTGTAACCCAATCATGAGAGGGTGTGAGCATAGACCTGGAAATTCACAATGTCACCAACTCATACTGGTAAACCAAGGTCTACTAAATGAAAAGTAATCCAGCATATTTATTAACTATTTTTAATACATTAAAAAGATGGGTTTTATTTGTGCAGTCTGGACTATGTATGTTCTCCCTGACGACAACCTAGGTTGTCAGAAGAATTTGGCCTTAAATTTTGCATCTTGCCTGAATTCTGGTTTATGTTGCAGAGAAATTGCAGGCCAATGTATGGTGATAACACTTGTGGGAACTAGATGATGTATGATGGAAAGTGTTCTACCTGTTTTGCACTGTAGTTATGAATATTTATTTGTTCTTTTATTGAAATAAAGATCCCTTTAACCATTCTGGCTTTGATTTTTACGGTTTTTTTCCTTAAGGTAAAAGGTGATAGGCTAAGGCTTCATTGCCCACTGGTTAAATGTGGGAGTTAGGTCACTTTTGTTCCATTTCCACATACTTGCTGCCTCTTAGACAAGCCACTTCACCTCTCTGTGCTCAACCTTTCTTATTACTAAGAGGCAGATAATGTGCTTGTCCAAGAGAGTGTGCATGATTTTTATGTCTCCTGAAGGTTAATCTACTGATATTTGTTAAAGCATTTGGAGATCCTTAGTGAAATATTTTAAATACAAATTATATGAAAGATGCTAAACTTAATTAGGGGCTGACAGCGTACAATGCTGGGGAGGGAACATTAGTATGGAAAAGCTTTGTAAACATTTAGTTTTACTGTTCCCACTTGCATCATGCATGCCTGTTTTGATTACAGAATCTTAAAGCTGCCCAAGAAGAAGCGGAAAAAGCCTTTGCGATGACAGAGAGGGAGAAAGTTCTAAGAATGGCTGCCGAGCAAAAACTCTCTTTGGTTTCAAATCCAAAGGATCTGGATACAGTTGCAGGAAATGAAAAAGACAGGTCAGCTTCTTCGTCATAATGTTTCTGATCCATGGAAATTTATTCACCGTGCAAAAGTGTGAAGACCAGTCGATGCAAAATATAGATTTTTTTTTTAAAGCCTTGATCTCTACCTTCAGATACATGAATGTTACTACATGTCTTTTAAGTCAGTTATTGAATAAAATATAGCAGCTGGTCTTACAAGCTACATGTCTGGTAGCAAAACAGAAGCTTAAATGCACCTGAAAGTGGAAGAGTGGATGTGCAAGTGATATAAAAATGCTTTAAAGTAAATAGCTGGCTATGGTGGTCGTTATTCTTATTTATTTTTGTGCCCATATAATGCTTATTTTGCCATTGTTGAATGGGGATTGCAGTGTGTACGCTTGCATTCATTTGCTGCTTTCATGTATTCATGTGCTATTCAGTCCCATTGACGCATCCATTGAAATTTAATAATTTTAGCAGAAATTGGCAGGATTTTTAATGCTTTTGCTTAGTTTTTTTGGAGAGTGCTAGATGTGAGTTGTTGGTAGGTGAAAAAGTACCTGCATAGTGAGCTGGTGCTCAAGAAGCAGTTGGAACTCGTGTGTAAACTTTTGGAAGAGAAAGTCGCACTCTGTGCCTTTTTTCCCTTTTGGTATTAGTGGAAGATGCATTCAGTTAGCACAACTCCATACGTCTGGCAGATTCAGAACTGTCTTGAGGGCCTACCAATCCTTAAAGAGTGCACTTTTCTATTCTCTGCAGGCATGCAAGGATTCCTGTAAGCTACACTGTGCAGATGCTTCACAATAGTAGTAGGTGGAAAGTTACATTGGTCTGAAACCTCAAATGTCCTGTGTTTGGAGTAGTGCTCAAAAGGGACGGTGAGTGCTAAGGGACCTGTGACAAGTTTAGGTGCTCTAGTCCATTAACTGGGTTGAAAGCTGTAAATCTGAACTCTCCTATGGCATAAGTCATTTGGTTATCATCTTTCTTTCAGCCCATACCTCTCTTTGCCTATATGATTTTAACAGCTGCTGTCCCAAGGCACTTGAATTGGAAACAAATACTTTGTCATGTTATAAATTTACTTTGGAAACTTTAAACTGCAGCTTTTATATCAAGCAGAGAGTAGCTTGTGTGGGAGATGATGACGGTAATGGGAATGTCTTCATTTATGTGATCCAGTATCCATGATATTCCACGGTTAGACGATGGTGGATCAGAGTAAGTGCTTTTAAGGCTAGAAAACTAGAGCGCTGAATAGTTCTGTCCTTGTAGTAAACTAAATTTCAAAGCCTTACCGGACCAAACGCTGCTGGTGACCCATGATTTAAGCTACAGAGCAATAGTTCCTTGTACATTGTACTATGATGTAATATGCAAAGTGGATCTCTTGGACCTCTAGTGTTAGTTCCTTCATTATTTTGACATTTAAAGAATTTCATTTTTGCATATTTATAGGAAAGACTTTATGGGCCTTGGTGGCCATCTGGCTATGAGTTGGGAACTGGTGCCTCGTTAAGCCAAGAAGTTGATTGCTTTGATTTTTATCGGTGGAAGTGATTTGGGTGTCAAGACAAGTGCTTGGGTAAAGGAAGGGTTGTCATTGAGCTTTGTTATTGCGCTATAACTAAGAGAAGTGGGACTCTTGCTCAAATTTTCAAGTTACGTTTGAATGGCTTGTTCAGCATTAAGTTGGCAATTGGCAGGAAGTGAACCGCGCTGATGGCTGTTAAGTACTAGAAAGCTTTGAAGTACAGTTTTCTCTGCTTTGAAAATGTCAAGAAGAAAAGGCTTAAGCAGCAGGCTGCTTTTGGGAAAGTTGTTCCCAAAAAAACAAAATGGAGAATACTTGATTGTTATTTAGCTGTTTGCTATAAATTATGGTACTCTTTCTGGTTATTGTACAGGGGGAGAGGAATGAGGTTGATGCTTGAGAAATGCTGTTTGGAGTTTGACCCTTGGGAGGTGCTCCAAAAAATCTACTGTAATGGCTTGAGATCTGATTTTTAGACGATGATGATATACGATTAATATTTAAATCTTGTAATTTTAGACTTATAGAGCAACTGAATCTGTCTTTGAAAAGTAAAGAAGCTATAATTCAGCACCTTGAAGCGGAAAAGTCTCAAAGTGGACCTTTTGATGGGAGCTTGTCAGCAGAAAAAATCAGAGAACTTACTGTTGCTTTGAGGCATGAAAAAGATAGTGAGATAGAGGTGAGGAAACCAAACAGTTGTACATCGCAAATCTCACATGGTCTAGGATTTTAAAGGTCTTGAGCATAACGCTAAACAAGTGACTCTATTGTAATACAGATCTCCTCCGAGTTGTCCCTGACTCCTCAACTTCATCCTGCTCCATTCATTGTTCGTATCGTGGTTTTGGCAGCCAGTATTGCTCCTTGCTGTCCAGATCATAGTTTTTATTAATTTATTTTGTATTTTTACATTTTTTTGCACACAATTTACAGCTTTTGTTTAATTATCTTATAATAGACACACACATCTGCATAGATGATTTAAACTGAAATGAATAAGCTTTCCGTTCTTATTAAGACCTTTTCTTCTTCAGTAGATCATTTTCCCTGCGTAACATAGAAAATCATTTTGAAAGTTAAAGTGTCTCTTCACTATTACGTTCTGGAGGAGAGGTTTTGGTAGTGGAGGTAGGCATAAGTAGGACTCCTGTAATAAAGGGAAGGTGTAGATCCAGATTCTACAGTGAAAAATGATCTACCAGCACCTGTCTATTTTTACTTCTCTGTAAAGAAAAAGACTGATATCTTGGAGACTGAAAATCAGAAGTGAACTTAAGGCTTGTTTTCTTCCCCCCTCCTCCTCCACCTTTTCCCTGGGTCTTTGCAAATAATATAAATGAAGATTGACGATGAAATGCAGATAATAAATCATGGAAGCTGTCAAAGCTCCTGAGAAATCTTGTTTCTGCATTTTTGTGCGCAAAATACTATTTTTGGGTATGTTGTTCAGAAAAGCAACCTTTCCTCCTTCTTTGCCAAAAACTGGAAAGTGGAACGCTTCTCAGGATTGGTGTGAATAACGGAATTAAAAGATCAGAAGCGCACAGAAATGAAAGGATTGAAAGCTTTCATTAACGTGTCTTGGTTGATGAGAAGTATTGTTTGAGGCCCACAAAACCTAAGGGATATCTTTTTAAAATCAGTTTATGGGAAATAGGCAGAAATTGGTACCTTTTTATTCTTATATGACCTTGCCTTTGTTCACCTCAAGTATCCTTTTGTTGAGATGTCAGATTTCTCTTCACAATTACTAGTATTGTTGGAACAATAAATAACTTTTGCCCTTCTCTTTTTAAAGATGTGTGGATGTGTATCCTTTCTTGCCTCTAAGTTTCTATGTTTTCTGGGGAAAATTACTAGAAAAGGAAGAGTCTTAATTAAATTTGAGCAGTTTCAAGTAAATCTACTTGAAAAATGTATCCTGTTGTCATAGATAACCACTCCTTAAAAATGCATTTTTGTTAACTTGTCAAGCAGAGTTGTCATGTCTCATCAAGAAACCTGGCTTTTTTTAAAGCTTTCTACAATGATTCTGTAGAAATCAGACTTATAATTGTTTCCTGGGAGTCTGCTATATATTTTTGTCAAAATGTTGAAGGTACTATAACTATAAATATTACAGTCAGAGTTGGTTTGGAGGAATTACTCCTCTTAAGCTCTAAAAGAGAACCTCTATTTCGTTCGTCTCTCTTAATCCTTAACGACTGAATCTGCATACTTCGAGTAATTTTACCTTGGGTAATGGCTATTTTCTTCTTGTAGGCTCTTAAAATGGAACTTAGAAATGAGAGAAATTTCTTTGAAAAAAAAATCCAGGTATGTTAAATTTTTGTTCCTATTTATTTGAGCTTTTACAACTTAAGCATTTTTGTAAAGCACTCAAAGGTAGAGTGGTCTTGATTCATGTTGAAACAAAGAAAACCCTTTTTGCATTATGAGGCAGACTGCAGCTTCAGTCTATTTCCAAGCAGTTTTCAGGATAGTAAGTCGCAGCACTCCTTAGATATTGAGACGTGCGGCACGTCTGATACTCATGCCATTCTGCTATATCAACTTTCCTTCATATTTCTGTTCCAAATATCTGTGAAGACAGCAGAGTTGGATTTGTATTTTGTTTTAGTGGCTAGACTAATAAGACGGTGTGCTCAACAGAAACTCTGCATTTACATTATATTTTAGCATGAACTTGCCTAATATAATGCAGCTTCCATGTAATCCAATTTAGTCTCTTCAAGAAGAACTGCAGGAGAGAGAGAGTGAGCTTGCTGTTGAAAAGAAAAATGGTTTGAAAAGGGATAAAACAATTCAAGGTCTAACGCTTGCATTAAAAACAAGGGAGAAAGAGGTATGTTGACTAGTTTGTTTAAAAAAAAAAAAAAAAAAAAAAAAAGGGGGGTTTTTTGGGGTTTCAAAAATTTTTTTTAAAACAAGTGGGCTTTTTTTTTTTTTTAAAAAAAAAAAAAAAAAAAAAAAGGCAGGCTATTTAGGGCCTGATCAAATGTTATTGAAGTCACTAGGGTCTTTCATTTGACTTCAGAAGGCTTTGAAATCAGTCCTTTAATGCAAATCTGTGTTTCTGAGGAATCTTATATGTAATGGCTTGCTACTTTAAAATGGTGTGCTGTCTAGAGATTTAGTTGTTTGGCTATGGAAAAAGGTTAAATGGCTGAATTGATGGACTTGCTCTTGAGGATGAGAAAAGAACAGTTTGAGCTGGCAGAAAATATAAAGAAAGCACTTTCCATTGTGGTGCCAGTGGAATGTGAGCTTAATAAAAGCTGCATTAGGAGAGACTACCTTCAAATGAAGGTCAGATGTGTATGGAAAATTTTAGTCGTTTATGTACAGTTACAATACTGTTGCTTTACATGTCAAGTTCAGTTGGACATTTCCAGTGCTTTATGAAGTTCTTGGGTGGTTTCTTTCAGTAGGGTGAAGGGATAATGCAGTTTAATTTATAATTGAACCATGGCCATTTAGAGAGAGTTTTTTGACAGTGTTACTTGTGACTATTCATGCTTTCATGAATTCTCTTTTCTGTTCTAAGAATGAAGAACTTGGTTCTGAAATTGAAGATCTAAATGTTTCACTGGTTAACGCAAGAGAAGCGACTCACAAAGCTCAAATCCAGAAGTTCAAGGTAAGATGCAAATGATTTAAATTACTTCCTTTGCATGGAAATATTGAAAGACATTTCACTGTAACAGCAAGGAGGAAGAAATTAAAACTAATTTAAAATTTTTAATTGTCCTCATTGTGAAGCAAATTACCTAAAGTAATTCAACTTAAATGATAGACTATTGAAAGTAGATTTCTTACTATTTATCTTGTTTTTCACGTGTCTTTTTTTCTTAGTAGCGTCTCTGAGAATAAATAATTAATTCAGAGGGAGAGGAAACCTCTTATGCAAAATAAGAATATATTTTCAGAAATCGCCAACATTACTATGGTAACTCCAAAGTTAAACCCCTGTTTCAGACTTGGTTTGTTGATCTCAGAAATGTTGAGTGAAACTTAGTGTGCATAGTGACACCAATCTGTACCATGATGGGGGAGGTTATTTTAGTGGCTTTTCTTATTACTTTTTCTTTCCTGGCTTTTTCATCCACCAGGAAATGCCTCTTGAGGGATTTTGCAGGGCTATATTATTGCTTCTCTCCATGTATGTGAGACCACTAGGGGAGACAATGCAACATTTGGGGTTGTATTGCTGTAAGTATAGTGACAGCACACAGCTGTCTCTTCTTCATTAGCAGACTGGGAGTGGGTGTGTGAGACTTGTTTGGGTTTTATTTTATTTTTTTGTAACAATGTGAAATGTTTGTTAGAAAACAGTGGAACATTTGTTAGAAAACAGTGATTTAATAACACTTCCATGTGGGCAGAGGAGGAAGGGCTTAATGATGGTAGTTCTGCACTCTAAAGGCCTTATTTTGTGAAATAGTAGGTGCTTCATAAAATGAGAATTGGAATCTACAACTTAAGTAATGTATTTGCTTTTATGTTTTTGGATTTGTCTTGAGAATGACTTATTAGTTTTTTGGGTTTTTTTTTCCAACTTGAGTAACTAAAATAACATTTATAGAAAAAAGTTGCTGAAGTTCTGTCATGATAGTCTGGTCTCCTGCATGAGCAGAGTGGAAAGCTATGGGACATGTTAGATGCGCTAATGTCGGTGCATCAGATTTTTCTGAGTGGCTCGAATCATTGTGACTACCTCCATCCTTGCTTTTGGATTGAAATGCATCAGTTGTAGTCTAATGGAACAGCAGCTTTAAAATTTAGTATTGCTTTATGAATAGATGCATCAGAGACATGCCATGCAAATTGAAGAAAACAAACAAACGCCATCCGTAGGGTTAAATAAAAAATGTCTTTTAAATCCATTTTAAATCTTGGCATCTGAGTAAATAGGTGGGTTAAGAGTTTCAATTCTTTCAGTTTTATACAAGTAAAGTCTTATTTGGAGATCTACAACCCTCATGCTTCCCGTTTTTTAAGCACACATGATTCTCTACAAGGTCCAAAGTTGAATTGAAATCTAAATTCACCTGTCTAGAGAACCAACACAGCAAAGTGGGAGCCAGGCCAAGCCTTTCTCTTCTCATTATCCTGCCAAGTAGTTTCATTCTTGACCTGGAAGCCCCTGTGCCCTCCCCCAGTAGTGCGAGTAGGTCAGGCTCCATGTCCCATTCCTTTGCTGTGTTCAGTGCTGTGATCATCAGTAAGGAAGCTGACTGTAATAGTGTGCATAATGTCAAGCGGACAGAGACCATATTTTCCTCTTCATATATGCAGCATGCTCTTAACTTGGTAACCAGTTGACCAAAGTCAAACCAGCAATGTAAAGATGAAAAGCTTTATGCATTATTATCCTTTCCCTAAGCCCCCAAAATAATTTCATTTTCACTTTGTACTTTCTGTAGCTCAGACTTTATTTCTTAAACATTAATTATTCAGATTTCTTGTTATCCCAACCTAGATCTCATTTGGAGTCCTTTTATCCCATTATTTTAGATAATCAAGAGACTATTTGATATATTTCCCATGTTATTTGGGGAATTGAGATTAAACTGAAAAATACAGTGCAAAGGTGAAACTAATGAAGGGAGTTCAGGAAGAAAAGTAGGTAGGAGTATAGGCTTCCAGCCATGTGAAATAACTATATACTATGAATGTTGCTTTTTATTCTAGGGGGCTGAAGATTATCAAGCGCTGTTGATGGAAAAAGAGGCCCTCCTAGCAGAGCTGCGTTCAGAAAATCTGACAAAAGACACAGAGAATCGTAAACTACAACGGAGGATTAAGAGGACTGATCAAGAGCTAAATGATCTGAATCTAGAAAGAGAGAAAATGGAAAGGGAATTGGATGAAGCTCAACTCCAGAAGAGCAGATGCGACAAAACCATTAATGTTGTTATCACATTTTTTCCCTACCTTTTTAAAGTTTTAATAGAGCTGATGTGGTTTCTAGCATGTCCTTTCCTCTGTAATGAATTAATTCACTGTTCAAAGGATAAAGCCCAAAAGTGGTGTGTGTTTTGCCTGTCCTTAAATTGTTCTAGCTGACTGGAACACATTCTAAAGATTTTTAATTTGGCCTGTGGTTGAGTCCTGTATAAAATAGGAAACGGAAAAGTTCAACTTCAGTCCTGCTACGGGTGGAATCTCTAGCTCCTCTAGTATTGTATATTTTATAACAATCATATTATACCTGTCAGGCTAAATATATTTTGTAAATTATCTTAAATGACATTACATCAGTGCTGGAAAAAAAAAAAGTTTAAATCTGAGCAATGTCAGAATGAGTTAGCCAGGGGTTACCATTGGGAACCAAACTCCCACGTGCTATTACTAGTGCACCTTGTTCTCTGTAAACCCTGTACTCTTCAATCTCAGTTCCTACTTGTAAAACCTCAAGAGCAAAGGATTGGCTAATCACGATACAGAGCGAGCCTCAAGTGCTAGCTGTGTTCATTAATTTCTTTGCTGCTCTCTACTTGATGTTTGGCACCTTTCACCTTTCTTTAATGTCAGGATCAGCACAGCCAGCTTCAGCAAGCATGGCAGCAAAGTGAAAGATCAGGTTTCCTCTTTTTACGTTAAAGATGAGCTGTACTGAATGCCTGTCTTAAAGCACACTTTTTTCCTCTTCCCCTGTGTCTGGTCACATGGATTTTACTTACGTCCTGTCACCACCTGTTTTGGCAAAGACCAGGTTCTTCAGCTGTAGCGGCAGCATCAACTGAAGGGATGAACCGAACTTCTCTCTTAGTTAGGGAAGGTTGACTTGTAACAGCTTTGGCACTGCCTTTTAAATAAGATTTACTTGGAACCATGTTGAATAACATAAGACAGAATGAGCTTATACTTGTAAAGAAAAAAAAGATTTTATTAAACAGATTTAATCATGGTTAGTTTTACAAGAAGAGTTGTGTTTTAGCAGAGGCTAACCACGTGAGGGCATCTGTTAGGCTACGCTCTGTGTTAAAACAACTTCTGGTGGCGAATGCTATTTTTTGAGCCTTATATTCCATTTATTAAGCCAAGGACCTCTCAATGTACTAGGTATGGATGAAAGTTGCAGTTGGTCTCCTGCAATATTACATAAATCCAGTAGAGGGGTCTCTTTCCTTACAAACATAGTCTTTTCACCAACAAGATCTAGTTATTTGAGTTACAGCTTTGGTTGGATATCAGGTGTGGTTAAGCTGCCATCATGGTATCTTAGTGCATGCTGTTCCTTGAAATTTCCTCTGGGTATTGAGGTTAGGAAAAAGAGCAGATGACTCCTGTCAGTACAGCAGTCATAAAAAGCATACTTTTATTGATTTACATCATTTTACTTTTAACTCTCTTTTCTATTCAAAACCCTGTTTCTTTCTTTCTTTTTAAGGAAGCTAGCATATAAATCTAAATAGGAAAGGCAGGATTCAGGGGGCTTCAAAGTTGGAGCCATTACAAATGTCTATTCAACTCTATTCTGTCCAAGTTCCTCATGTAAATGATTAATTCCTTGGGGAAAAATGTCTCTGCCAAAAGATGAGCAATCTTCTAAAAATTACATCCTTGACCTATCTTCCATTCCTTGCACAATGGCTGCTTCAATTTCAGAGCTGCAAGTACATTTGGATATAGCAATGCCTGTGAAATGTTACTCATTAAATAGTTGGTATGTGGGCGTAAAAAATGTACTGTGATATTTTGCTCTCTGACAAATGGAAAACCACTTTAGTGATCTGATGCAAACTTTATATGGGAACAGCCTTAAAGATGCTGTTCTGTTAATGTTTTCAGATATGTCTATTTAACTATATCAGTCTATAAAACTAAACCTAAGAAAATGGTTGTGGAAGGCAGAGACATTCTTCCTCCAAATCCTTAATTAGATGCCATCTCGGCTGTTTCCAGTTTTTTTTATTAGGATTTTTTTTTTTTTTACAATCTTTCACACAGCATAACTGTAATGATATCTGTTTCTGTGCAGAACTATGTAGGGAGACAGGCTTATGATGTTCTGTGACAGAGAGGAAAACCCAGGAAAGTTCCTTCACCCTGCTTTCCCATTCTGAACTTGCCAGGTCACCACTTTGCACAAGTCTACCCCATTCTACTAATGGGGGCAGAAGCTAAATTAAATGTAGGTGCAAGCCTGTTTGGATGGGATCTGTTTCTGAAACCACTGGCTAAAAATTTTAGCAGTACTAAAAATTTTCTCCCTAGATAAATGGCATAGATAGTCTCCTCAAAATGGCTACTCTGTCCTGGTTTTGCACCTCTGCTGTTCACTGGATTATTTAAAAAACATGCTCCTTCCTGTCCCCCAGAGAGTCCCTTTATAGTCGCAGGCACCTCAGTAGCTATAGATTTATCTCCTTAGGAGGAGCCATTTTTTAGATCAGCATCATTATCAGTTCTGGTAGTTTGCTAAAACCGACTAACTGATGAGACAACTTATTTAACAAGCTGTTTCCTATAGAACTGACTAGGAGGAAAAATCAGCACATTTAAAATGCCACATGTGCCTAATGCTGCGTATGCATATGGAAACATGGTCTCAGTATTTCTTTGGTAAAACTTAAAATCCAAGAACTTGTTTAGCCTTTGATGAAATATCTTATGTAGCTTTTCTGTCCTGGCCTAAATTCATGATTAAGGTATATTTATCAGTTAGTTGGGAAATGAAGAATAACTTGTTAACCAGAATTTACCTCGTCTGCTCTCTCTGTTATATGGAAAGGGAGGTTTTTGGCACTTCAGGCTTTAATTATTCACCAATCTGTTTTTTCTATCTGACAAGGAGGGGGAGGCACCTGCTCCAATCTTCAACCAACATTATAGTGTTTCACATTCATTTTTTCTTAGTTCAACTATCATGAATCATAGAAAAGTCCCCTGAGAGGTTGGCAGAAAGGATTGCGAAAGTATGCTCTCAGTGCATAAACGAGAGCATATAGGTATTATATTGTCCTTGCAACTCAATGTATAGAAACCGATAGGCTTTCTTTTGGCCAGTTCGAGTGGTCAATGAGTTCAAGCAATCTGCTACAGTGATGGATAGTTTTGTGTGTTACAGCAAACTAACTCATGCAAAGACAATAATTTTCAGTTCCAATCCTGGCTTAGTCTGGCAAAAATTTGGGGATCTCATAGGCAAAGCAAGTGCTTCCAAAGTATCTATAAAATGGCTGTCCCACAGAATGTTTCATCTCCTCTGTTTAGAAATGATTACACCTTGTCTGTTCAATTCCTCCCCGCCCTTTCCCTTCCTTGACCATAACATCTGTGTCACTCAAGGAGGAGTCTCTATGTTTCTTCCACAAGGACTGATTTTTACACCTATACTGGTGCTGATATTGTGGGGGAAATAGTACCATTATCTTTACTACCACAATCTCTTTTTCTATCTAGGCATACTTCTCTCCATAAAACTTTCTAACTTCTGTTTGTCAAAGATATGGAGTGCTGGATTCCATTGGGGTTACACAAGACAGCCAGATCATAGCTATTTAAAGTCTCAGCTGTCAAATAAGCAGTGTATTTGTTAAAGCCTCAGTGTAAAAATAAGAGGCAAGGAACTGTGGAAGGTATAGTGAAAAGCATGACTTTTCAATTAATCCTTGAATTCCAGTTCATGATCTACATGTGACCCAATTAGGAGCTTCATGACATGGAACCAAAGGCTCTTGAAGCAGCTCTGAAATGTGCTGTTTCCATATGACGGTGCAGTCTGTAATAATGAAATGAAAGTACAAACATACACAACCCCCCAGTTGCAAGTGATGCAGATGGTATCTTAAGCTGGGACCAAGTTTGGGTTTGACCTTGCAAGTCTTATTCAAATAGCTCTACTCATGCAAGTCGCCCCATTGGTCTCCACAGGACTCTCTGCATTACCTAATTTGTAGAAATGGGGTCTGAGTTTGCCCAGTATTTCAGTTGTAGCAATTGTTTACCTTGAAGCGGCTATTAGCGATTTCTTAACTGACTAGTAATAAAACTACATTTAACGTATGGAGAAAGGCAGTCTAAATGACAATTTGGATGAAGCAAATAGAAGTAAAACACCAAAGCAATTAAAATAACGTTAAGGCTTTGATGTGAACCTGCATAATGCAAAGTCATAAAATCAAGAAAATAGCATGCAACAGTAAAGGGACTGTAATTAAAGTGTCACCAGTAATATTTCCCTACACTTCAGAGACATCTATGCTATCTTCTCACTGTTGTTAAATATTAACTTTAATTGTGACTACTGATTGTGCGATATATACAACATTTGAAACTCATACTTCATATTTTGCTACTTCTAGAAATGGAAGGAAGACAAATGTACCTAAAACTTATCCAAAGCCAACTTTTATGAGAAGATAATTGTATACACATTCTTGTATATACTTTATATCTCTTCAATTTTAGTCAGCTCTTCTGTTATCTTAAGTCCCTGCTTAGTTTCTGCTATAAAATACTTATCCCAAGTATTTTAGTTCTCCCTACTGTGAAGTAAAAAGGTTATAAAACTAGCAGAAGACAAAAGCCTCCCATCCTTCCCCCTTTAACATCAAAGAATGATGGGGCTGCAATGGGCCTTGAGATTATCTAGTCCAACTCCCTGCTCCAGGCACACTCCTATCTATGTAACCCATGCTAGACCTGCATTTTAAAACTCCTGGTAATGGAGGTTCTACACCCTCTTTTACAATAAATAGATTTTTTTTTTAACATCGCAGCAACCTATGAGAGGTGATGAAAGAGAAGTGCGATGGGGGAGAGGAAGCCTATGACGAATGAAGTTACTCTTACTAATTTTTCCCTTGTCCTATGCTCCTCTCCTCAGTTCTGTCCCTAGAATCTAAACGTTAATAAGAGGTACTTTATAGGACCTCACTTCTGCAAATGCTCCCTGTGTATGTTGTTTGGCCTCATGATTGGATCTGAGCTATTAGCAGTTAATACAAGACATTGGAGAAGGGATTATTGTATCATTGCTTGAAGCACAGCTTGTCTAAAGCCTTACCCCCCATAAGGCCACATCTTTAAATTAAGGATCAGTATAAGGGTTAAGAGAGAAAATAGCATTGGCTTAAATAGAAATGTAGCTTGCAGAATAAGGAATATTATTATTTGAATTATGGTAGTGTCTAGAAGCTCTAGTCCAGATCACATCTCCATGGTACTTGGCGCTGCACGTTAATAAAATAAAAAGAGGGCCTACCTAAAAGCTTAAAAATAGACAAGAAGTGTTTTTAAGGGGAAACTAAAGCATGAAGAAATAAAGTAGCTTGCCGAGGATTGTGCAAGAAGTATTTGACAGAGCTGCAAGTTGAACCTATGTCTCCCGAGTCCCCTTCCAGTACTGTAATCACAAGGTTAACCTTTTTTTCTTGGTTGGTAGTTTAGAGTTTCTGCTAGTGGGGAGGGGAAAGGTTTTAACGCTCCTGTTCTTTTTGTTAATATAAGGGCAAGTAGTAATACAAATTTTAGTGCAAGAATTCCTGTTGTATAAGAGGAGAAGGAAAAGATGACAACCTGAATTACTACTAAAGCAATTTTCCTCTATTTCTGGTGAAGGAGTAAATTGCTTTGATTCAGAAATGAACGTTCATTCCGACTGACAATGACAAAGCAAGTATGTGAGAGATCCTCGGCAGCCTTGGAGTCCAGTCATTCTGTATGAAAGGCATTAAAACAATAATACCATAGATCTGTAGAAGACAGTATTGACACCTCATTTAAAAGTTTCATTTCTTTAACTTTATTCTTAAAGTGTCAAGAGGAAGACAGTGGCTTAAATCTATTCTTTAGAACATTCAATGATATGAGTAATTTAAAGCAATGGGAAGTTAAGCTAATGACATAGGTTGTCAATCTTAAATTTTTTGTAAAGCTGATTTACTAAATATTCAGTTTCACTTTTTGTAGGACCTTAGAAATCAGCTAGAGAAATTACATGGTGAAGTGATTGAGAGAGAGAAAGCAGTGGAACATCGTTACAATATTCTTTTGAGTGAAAGCAGTCAGAAGTTACAGAGCCAAGAACTAGTTATCAAGCAACTAACAGACAGTGTCAATCAAAAGGATCTATTGCTTCAGGTAGGTAGACTCAAGCCAAAATGAAAAAATATCTTTTGATTTTTATATGAAGAACGATTACAGAATCCCATTTGTATTTAAATTAATGTTGATTTCTCTGATAATCCTTCACTCTTTGTAATACTGTATTTACAGAATAGATATACAATTACATAGATGTGGCATTCAGCAAGACTTCTTATTAGGACCTGGTGGGGGGTGGTAGAGCAGAAGGATCCAATGCTTGCATAGAAGTTTTGCTGTTGTAACAAGATGCTTTGAAAGCTCTAAAGCATTCACAGCCTGGAATTTGTTCCCTGGAAACTAGAGGTTAAGGAATGGGGCTAGACAGTGAAATGCCTTCTCATCCTTAGAAAGTATTCCCTTTAAAATGGGGCAAAAGTACACTGGAAGGAAATCAGTGGCATGCTTACGGTGCATCTCAAACCTCGTCTGTGGATAAAGGACAGGATCCTGGAATTTGTGCTTAACTACCATTGAGGTAGTTGGACAATTGATGTAGGCAACTACTTTTTTTTTGCTTCTATTTTGGTCTCGTGCTGGACTTCTCCAGACAACAAACAGTATGAACAATATGAGCCCAAAATATGTGTCTTCTGAAATTTGTATCTATTCTTTTTTTTTTTTTTTTTAACAATAGTACAATTAGAATAAGTTTTCA
>NW_017729011.1:13155419-13234813 GCF_001723915.1 Gavialis gangeticus | reverse complement strand
AATAGTACAATTAGAATAAGTTTTCAGAATTTTTTTTCTGTATTCTTTATTTTGCTTTGTTAGAAACTTGATGGTACAATTAAAGAAAAGGAGGTGGAATTTCAGGATCTTTTAAATAACTATAAAAACCTTCTAAAAGTGAAAGAAGAACTTGAGTTGAAGAATGAAGGATTGATAAAGGAAAAATGTGCCGCTGAGTCTGAACAGTCAATCGCCAAGATAGTCAAAGAAGTGGAGGTGAGTTTGATTTAACCTTGGCTGTTATAGATGAGATACAAACACTGGGCCTGATCTTTCTTTTGGAATTGGTGAAAATTTTTCCTTTTGATTTCAAAGAGATGGGGATCCAAATGTTTTATTATAGTTTGCCAGATAACATAAGGCAGCTTCTCAACTGTTTCAGATTGGTAGTTCCTCATTTGAAATGAAAAAAAAAATCATGGTTGTATCTATAGTCTATGTAGTTGTGGAAAATATATCACTGATAGCAATAGGCCTATATAAATTGTTTTTGCATGTTCTGATGGGCTGAAAAACACCAGTTGACCTTAGGAGAAGTAAACAAAGTAACACTTCCTTTGCTTTTCATTACAATTGTATTTTAAGGCCTCATGAGCACCCCTGAATTGCCTTTAGTGACCACTCCTTGCAGAATTTGTGACCTATACATTTATATTCACTGGCCTGGGGAAATGGAATCTGTCATTAACTCAGTAGCTAACTCAAATCAGGATTGCTATAATTTGGATAACAGTTGCCACTTGTAAATAGGAAGAGGAAAGGGAACATTGCTTTATTAATCATCTCATACTATCTCTGGTTGCTTTTTCCTAAGACTGTATGTTGTTATGGCATGGGTAGTGCCATGAACATACATTTTATTGTACAGTAATGAATTATGTGAAATTACAAGGTTCTGTTTCATACTGTTTATAGTCAGAAGTCACAAGTAGGAAAAACACTGTATAACACAGTTCAGACAAACAGTTGCATAGTTACTGTGGCTAAAAATTTTCACTGAAGAAAGAAGCATGGGTATTTCTGAAGGAGTTATAGAAGGGAGCCAGGCATACTTGTAAAAGGGAAGGAGAGAAAATACATAGTAGAGTCAGAGGATGGGACAAAAGCACTGAGAAATTTTTGTGTAGCTGGTTTCAGAAGAGATGGAGGTAGAAATAAAAAAAGAGTTGCACTGAAGAGAAATGCGTACTAAAGGCAAAAGAAAAGGAGAAATTAGTATTGAAGCATGAGTATTGGTGGATAACATGGGTGTCATTTTAATATGACAGTATACATAAAAAAAGAATTAAACCTCACGAGAAACCCAAGTTCAAAACACTAAAGTTATCATAAGTTACAATTTACAGTACTTTGGTGCCAGCAGTAAACCAGAAGCCAGCTAACCAAGCAACACAAGCTGCACGTTTGTACTTGTTTTTGAGATATGTAACTTACTGTGGGTGCATCTATATGAGACTCTCTTCTGTGCAGTAGACTAAAGTGTCACTGTCTACACATGTGGCATTTACTGTGCAGTAAATTAGTACGTGTAAATGCAGCTACTAGATTAGCTGCATAGTAGTTGCTTCGCAGTAGCACTTGTGTAGATGCTGACTGGGAGCAAATTTGCTCCTGGTCAGCCACACCAGCAGAGGGCCACAGAGGAAGGGGGGAATTCTCTGTCCCTGGTCCTGGCATTGCTCAACTCCTGGCTCCCTGAGTAGCACCAGGACTGGTGAGCTCTCTGCTTCCCCACTCATCTGGGGGGTCACTGGCAGTTGTCCTGCTTGTGGGGCAGCTGCCAGCAAGCCCCATGCATTAATAGCACATGCAGAGGGAATTCATTTGCCTTATTGAATTCATTTGCTTTGCACATGACAATGCTGTTTGCACTGGGCAAACCCAGCAGGAAATGAAACAGGAGCATATAAGCATGGATTGATACAGACTGGATGATTAGTACCCACAGAGCCAAAGAAACATCACTGTTGGTTATGTAACTGATATAGGATGTTCCCAACTTACATGCAGAGAAAGTAAAACCTGTAAAAGATTAGTTAAAGAGGGTTTGCCTCTTCAGCTGGCTCCAAAAGAAAGTCATCAAATGAAATCAACTACAGTGTATTCACATAGCTCCAGCATTATGAAAATGTGAGATGCTACAGGAGTGGCAAATCACATAGAATTAATGAAGATGAAAAACTAACCGCCCTCTCTTCACCTTCCTCCCATTCTAAGTGTACAGCCTGAAATGAGAACAGTGGCAAGTGGAGCCATGCATAGCAATAACCCACCCCTAATTTATAATCACAATCCATTCTCTTGTGCTGGCTCACTCAGTGACTGAGAACAATACTTAATCACAACTCATTGTCCTCTCTGCACAACCACCATCCTCATACCCTGTAGGATCCCATAGTGGCATATTAATAATAAGTCTTTGGACACTGATTACCTAAAGCTGCATTCTGATTGGCTGGCTTGGCCTCTTTGGTGACATTCCAGTGCTGTACCACCTCAGTAAATGCGCAGGTGGAACCTCGTCACCCAAAAGCAAAGAAGCCAAACCTTTTCTTCTAGCTTACCTGCTGCATTCAGGTTTAAGAAACTGAACCAGGAGGTGCTGAATCTTCTGTCTCAATTACCTTTTTACCTTTTTTCATATGAAGATAAATTTTAAAAGCAACCAACATCTGAAGCATTGCTACAGGTGCACTGGCCAAGGGGGAGGAAATAGAAAACATTTTCCAGTTGAAGTTTGGATTTTCAAGCTACAGCAGTGGGCTAGAGAGAGCAAACATGAGCACTGGTAATTAGGGTTAGTCATGCGACTGCTAGATTCTTCTGATATCTGCGTAGTCTCAGAAGGAGGCATCGTGAGCTTTACAACCAGTAAATGCAGAAGTGCAGCGGACTGCCTTGTAATTTAGAAAACTTGTTATTTCTGTGCTTAATAACACCCTTTTCCATTACTCTCTCCAAACAAGCTTTTTAGTGGGAGTGTTTATCACACAAATGTATTTTAGCTGAGTTGTTCAGACCTTTTGCAGTTTACTTTAGTACCAAGAAAAGCAACAAAGTTTAGACAGCCCACTCTTACTCAGTCTTTAAGTTGTATTCTGGGCCCGATTGTGTCCTTTAGGCTAACTGACACAATGCACATGCTATAGGAACTTAGTGGCATTCGTTATGGCTCTAAATTGATTTTGTATGAAGTCCTAGTTATTACAGTGTAACCTTTCTGTAATAATGTACCTTTCCAAGGAGGTGAGCAACCTTATACAGTGTTTGATGCTGAAATCAGAAATCCAGTTAGTTGATACACTCCAAGGTAAATCCGGTGTCTCTGCAGACACAAAACACATTGCAATTCCTGTATCATCAGTACATTGTTTGCCTTTTATTATAATTACTCCAATATTTAGGGAGTTAATACCATATGATCAGGGAATTGAAGCATACTGTGTGCATACAATTGTGAAGTTTAATTTGTTGCAGTCAGAATTATAGTCAATGCACCAAAGTTATTGATGTAGCCAGAGCATTGCATTTGATACCTTTCCTGGGAATGGAGACTCATGCATATGTTGCAGTACTGCAGACATTTTTCAGCTGTTGAAACTGATGCAGAATACACACAGCTGCTGAGGCTGTGGCAAGTGATGCAGTTGACTTTTTTTACCTGCATGCTAGCTACTAAATTGCAATCAGTATCTTGCAGTCTTGTTGAAACTGATGCGGGAACATGCATCCAGAGGAATAACTTGGTCCCTGGTTTAGATGAGCTGACATCATTTCTGAAAACTGCCATCTTTTTGAGGTTGATGTCCTTGCCATCCACACACCTAGAATAAGATGTTTGCTCATCATTACCCTGCCTGTGATTGAAATGAGCAGAACCGATGCATTATACCAGGTGTCAAAGATCTGGCCTGCAGGCTAAATGAGGCCCACGGTGATGCATGTGTGTCTTGAATCGGCCCCATGTGCAGCATGCAAGACTTGTCTGGTGTGCACGTGACAAGTGACATGAAGGGCCAGTACAAGACATGGTGGATCCTGTAGGTGACAGGTCTGTGAGCCCGACAGCCTTCAAGAGTTTGACACCCTGCAGTATACCAGTCACGTGCTTCCAGAAATCTCTGCTCAAAGAAGTTTGTCCAATGAAGTAGCACCTCTGATATGTATTTGTAATCTACTCCTCCTTTGCAGAGCAGCAACGGGGGACTATGCTTAAAGCCATCATTTTTATAACATCTCCAACCGTGGAAGAGAGATATCCCAAGAAAAGTCTCCAATAGGGACTATTACAATGGTGCCTTTCTTTTTTAGATGCATGGCTCAGTGACATTTAGCAGTCTCACTTGTAGGGGCTTCTGACTGTTTATGGCAGAACTCTTATTTCAGTGCAAGTTTTGGAAGAAGCTACCAAACACCGGTGATGCCATGTCATTTTGGGGCTAAAGGAAAGTCTAGGTTCTAGCCTCCAGTCACTGATTCAGCCTAAAACCTACAGAGATTTTCAAAATGACCCAGACGTTGTTGAAAACGCCTTGCGTGCATGAGCAAATCAGATGCAATTATGCTGCTGATTTACCTAGTATAGAACTATACCCCCTTTCCTTCCATCACTTGCCATTTAAGAAAGCTTGAAGTGGAAATAACATTCCAAGTCCTCTAGCTCGTCTATTTAGCAACAGAATTTCAGACTTTAGATTCAGACTGTAATGGATTAGGTTGCCTCCTTATATTGGAATATAAAACTTTCACTATAAGACTACCCTATATGTCTAGCAGTTATTTCCTCTAACACATTTTCCCTAACACTGTATGTCAAGAGGTTTAATGTTTCATTAACTCCCACAGCATTACAGTGTATGTAGGCTACATCCCTGCCTTTTTCTTTGTAAACCTGTGGGAAGTTGATCAGAATAATTCACTCCTACACCTTATATAGGAGTGACAGTAATAATACACAAAAAAGAGATGATGGTTCTTGTTTGTTTCTTCATCCTTGTTGATTTTCAGAAATACTGTGAGAGTAAAGCATTTTTTTACAATTTTGCGTAGTTTCAAGTAACTTCTAGCTAGCTAGTTGAATTTAGGGGTCAAATGAAACTGCCCATTGTCCTAACTTTTGCTCACAAGATATTTCGGTATAAGAAAAAGTAGCTCAGAATAGTCCTTGCCCTCCAGTAATTCAGGAAAGCAAGATTTGGCAGGAATTTCTGAAATCAACAATGTTATACACAGATTTTGACACAACATATTGATACCAGATGAATATGAGTGTGTTCATAGAACCCAAAGCGTGTTTCCATGTGACAGCTCTCTGTTGAACTAAGGGTTATAATGGTCACAGATCATTCAGGGAGTCTCATGTTTTGCTTGTATACTGTCTTCCCCCCCGGGAGGACGGTAACTTGGCAGTGGCATAGAGATAGTTTTCAGTTTGGAAAGAGTTTTGTATCATATGCATTAATATTGCAAAGACATATTAGGCACATATAGGTTCAGAGGTGGCTAAAAAGGTAAGGATTGAATATATAACTTCTGTCAGAGAAACTGTGGTGTTGTGTGGTTTTCAGCTGTGAGAAGTCAGCCCGTTACCACTGTCTGGCAATAAGAATGTCTGAAGAAACCTGTAGGCACCTGGTAATGGATACACAGGATTATTTTGGGATTAGGACTGCTTGAATGAGACTTCATCCCCTTTTTAAATGCCTAGTCGTAAATCATATGTAATATTCACTCTGGGAATAAAGGGTTCTGGACTAACCTTAAGAAATTTGAGTCTTACCTGAGAATTCTTTGGGCTTGGACTGGTTCATCTGTTATGGTACTCCTTTATGTTTTCAAGAAAAATCTGCACAACCTATGAAAAGTCTTTTTATTCTACTAGTACTCTGTGTTAGTAATTCACCTGTCTTCTAGATTTTAGTTTCCCTTTGGCTTGTGCTTTGTATTCCTTTATTCTTTTGAAATCTGTCAATAACAAGGATGATTCCTACTAAGTTAATGAACCTTTCCTTTGAACTACCCACATATTTGTACAGCTCAGTTGTCACAATAGTTTTTATTGTTGGTTGCAAAGTCCTCAGCCAATGGAGTGAGGAAGCTTCCAAACACAGATACTGAATCTTTCCCTTTTGAATTGTTGCAATAGCAGAGAGGGATTATTCAGCAAAGAATATTCTCTTCCCTCCATACACTATCCAGCAAAACCGTCCCTCGTGTGTTAACAGAATCTGATGTGTAAAAGTCCCTAAATATTTATCTAGACATTTATCAAAATTCTGTAGATTTTGTGGCCATCCACCGTAATCAAGATTATCCTTTTTAGACATTCACCTAGAGCAGGTTAAAGTTTCTGAATATTCATTCAAGTTACCTCCTGCACTGTTTCAGCAATTAAGTTTCTCTTTTAGAATGATGGTCTGAATATTGTCTGATCACGATGGGTACCTGCAGACATCACACTTATGTTGACCAAACTAGGCCTAGGTCAATCTGTGTGCCGAACTGTGCAGCTATTCAGGAAGGTTAAATCAGGCAAAAAATGGTCAGCTAAATCTAAATTAGTTCACTGGAGGAGGAGAGCTAAGTTAGATCAGGACTGTGTTAGCTCGGTATGTCTGCAGTAGTTTGGAGTACAGGTGCCCCTAGCCGCCCCTAGCCCTGGGGCTGTGTTCTTCCTATTCTTCCCCCAAAACTGAGTGGGCTATTTTCAGTCTCCCGAACCTCCCCACCCCAGGACAGTAAGTAAACCAAGCGGTGTGACTGTAGATCAGGTGCAGTGAATGTCTGTACATACCCTGCATTTGTTTGTTATCCCTGAGTGATGTCAATTCAGGAGTAAGACACATGCAGAACAGTTATCCAAATTAAGTTGGCCTATGTGATTTACATGATGTTTTGTTATAGATTTTTAAATGTATATTGTAAGTAGAGGTACACCGATACATCTGTCCCATATCGGATTGGCACCGATATAAGGAAAATTGACATCATCATCATTTGGCTTTTTTTGGCGGATGTGGCTGATAATGTTGCTGATAAGTACCCTGTGCATGTCTGCAGCCACAGTGCAGCACGCAGGCGGCCCGGAGTGCAGCTCAGCAGTGTGGAGAGCAGCCAGGTCTGGCTGGTAAGTGTGTTGTGAGAGAAGGGGCATGGTGAGGGGCAGATTGAGGCCCCAGTCATGAGGAAGGGAGTGGGGCTGGGGCAGGGGTAGACGCTGCCCAGCTGGGACGCCTGGGGCACAAGACGGGCTGCAAGTAACTCATTTGGGGGGCATGGAGGGAGGGTGGTTCCTGTCCCCGCATGCACCCGGGGAGGGCATGGTGGGGGTGGGCAGGTTGCTGCTGCGGGCTGGAGAAGGGGGCCAGGGCAGCAGTGGGCTCTTCCCAGCAGGGGGCTGGGCTGGGCTGGGCTGCGCTGCACTCTAGGCTGGGAGTGGGGGCTACGGAGAATTTTGGTATGGCTGTAGCCCCCTCCCATAACCTCCCTCCCAGCACTGCCGCCACACACCCTGAGTGCAGCCCGGCCCAGCCCCCAGCCGAGAGGAGCCCAGCGCTGCCGCGGCCTGCAGCAGCAGCAGCAGCAGCAGCAGCCTGCCCTCGCCACACATGCAGATCTGGGGGCACCCCCCACTGTGCGCTCCCAGGGTGCATACAGCAGCAGGAGCCACCAACACCCTCTGCCCCCCTCCCCTGACGAGCCACTTGCAGCACCTTCCTGTGCTCCACCCCAGCTGTGCAGTCCCTCCTTCACCACAGGGACCTCGATCTGTTCCCCCCACACCCCTTTCCTTCCCCTCGCCTCTTTCCCCACAACAGACTTACCAGCCAGGCGTTGCTCTCGAATCTGCCTGGGTGCATATCGGTATCGGCTGATATGGGTTCTTAATAATTGGCTGTTGCTATCCCCCCAAAAAATCTCTATTGATGCACCCCTAATTGTAAGTGTAGGTTTGCCTTTTTTTTAGTTTAGAATCCTCAGTTTTGTTTGAGATGCCACCTTTGCTACACCTATCTACTTACCTTATTAACTATAGGATGCCTCTTTAAGAAGAGCTACCTTATCTGAATATTTTGTCATTCTCTCATAAAATAATTTTAGTAGTGCCCAAAGACCTGCATCTGGAAAAGGCTACCATTGTCGTAGGCCATAGAACAAACGCATGCAAAGGGGTGATTCTTTTCCAGCTCTTCTCACCTTTCATCAGCAGAGAGGTGACCTTGTCTGTCTTGTCAGCAGGGATGGATAAGCAGATTCCTCTAATGAGGGCTAATTTGATCAAAACTTCATTGCTTTTACAAGATATTGTATAGTACATTTTACCAGCTTATTTGAAGTATCAGCATAAATAATTAAAAGTAAATTGCAGTTGTCTTTTTTTCTTGTATTGTTTACTTTGCAGATTGCTGAATTTTTCAAATTAACAATGAGTCTTCGCATCATTAGTGTGAATTAACGAGATTCTACTGTAGCTGAGTTTTTGTTGCGTTACTCTGCTTTGGGATTGCAGTTGGAATACTAACAGCTGCTTTTAACTCATGGGTGTAGGTTTCTTCTCTGTTAATGATCTGTTCGCTAATGATACAGTATCTCTGGAGAACTTAGTTTCCAATCTTGAGGATCTAATATGGAGAAAATAGAATTACCGTTAAGTCTTGTCCTCTAGAGGTATGTTGCCATTCTAGATCCACACTGAGTTTCCCCTAGGAACTGGGGATACATATTTTTTTCCACCTCTGGGTCAGAAAAAGAAACTGATGATAAGAGGCAGTAAGACTTATTACTCTCCCTAAACAGGCATGGAAAATACAGTGCTTGCCAATAATAAATCAGAATTTGCCAAGAGGTATCCTATAACCACTCCTATTATATTCTGGTTTGCGCATGCTAATCAGTCAAATACTTTTATGTGGCCACTGCAGGCAAATGTTGACTTAAATCTGAGTAACTCTGCCACCTGCAGAAGGGGGTTAGCTGAGCCTCTGTCTTAGAGATTAAAAATTGTAGAAACTTCTGACAGTCATGTACTGGGGACATAGACCCAGCGTGCACATGTATTGTAACAATATACCTTTGGAGAGCAAGGATGGCAGATAAATACTTTTCTTTCCTTGGCTGACTCATCTTGACCAAACTGATTATTGTGAAATTTGACTCAATGAATGCATATATCTGACACATTCATCAGCTATTTGTCAGCCTTATACCATCCCTTTCCTGTGGTATTAGTACAGTTTGTTGCTGGAACCCCTGCAAATAGAAAGGTTAATTTTATCCAAAATACAGAGAGTGCTTTTGGAGCAATGTTCTGAAGTCTTTACTTGGAGCGTAAAACTCCTCAAATACCTGTCTGCCAGATCATTCCTTGGGCTGTTAATTTGTAAACTTTTGGAAGTAAGGACACTGGGGAAAAGAGCTTACTTTTTTTACTGTGGTAAAAGTGATGAACAACTGCTTAGAGATGTGACTGTTTTATGGCAGGTAAATAACAGAGCACTATTAACCTCCTTTAATAATAGCTGCTTTTAAATAGCATGAATGGCTTCCATACTCAACTCTGTATTTTATGATGGGCAGTCTCACTCTGCAACTCCTGCACTTGTAATCACTAATTATTCTTTCACTTTTTCTTAAAGGCAGAGACTGATGTAATTATCTCCATGGAACACATGTTTACAAGTACAGCTGTGTACCTAGAATCTGAAATTTGTGAACCCAAAAAACCTGTTTTTTTTAATTTTTTAACTCAGGTGAAAAAGGAATCTGAATATGAAGAGCTTATTCTTGCTCTAAGAAAAGAGCAGCATATTTATTCTACGCTAGTGAAGGCCCTGAAAGATTCAGACAGGTAAATATTGTATCTTCTTGCCTTAAAAAGGCAAAGGGTCAAAATCACTAAAATTCAAAACCTGTGTAAGATGGCACAATTCAAGTGTGAATTAGTAGAGTGGTGCTTCGCCCTAAACTGGCCCAGATTTATCTCCTTTAAAAATGAGTGAGCATATTTTAAAAATAAACCAAATCTGATAATTTTTCAGGACTGTGTGAAGGCTTTATTTTCCTCCAAGCATTTGAAATGAAAGGGAATTGTAACTGTGGCTGCATACAGACATTCAGGGAGGTTAGGGCAAGGTTAGGTTGAGTTAAAAATAGGCACTTGATCTAAGGTAAGTTGGGATGGGGGATAGTGGGGGAGGTTGGAGGATTTGGGGGGGGGGGCAAGCAGGCTCAGTGGGGAATATGGAAATTCATAAAAAACATCTGGGGTATAGGCAGGGTCTGCAGGAAGGATAAGCAGAGCAAGTGGGGTCCACAGGAGGACTTTGAGGTATTGAGGGGCAGGCGGGGTCTGTGGCAGGGATTGTGGAAGTAGGTAGTGTTCATAGGGGCGTCAAGGGAGCAGGCAGGGACTTCAGGAGGTTGCTGGAGCCTGGGAGGGTTTGGCAGGATCAGAGGAGCTTGTGGGGTCCATGGGGGGGCAGGACCAGGGGCTATTTTAAGTCCTCCGACTTCCCCACCTCTCCTCCCCCCAGCAAACCATCCCTCCCAGCAGGACTTGCTTCCTTGACTCCCAGGATTGGCGAACGCTGATAAAACTGGCAGCGGGAGCAGCTTAGGGGAAGGGGTGAGGTGCTGGGGGGCTAAAAATAGCTTGGTGCCAGGGGGGCAGGTAGGAAAAGCTCAGCTCTGGGACTACAGCCAGTAGTTCAGCTTTCCCAGCCCTGGGGATATGCTGGGAACTGAACAGAAGTTCAGGTAATTTAGATCGGTTTAAAAAATGGCCAACCCAGTCTAAGTTGAACGACCTCCAAGGTAAGGTTAACTTGGATTGGGTCAGCCATTTATAGGCTGATCTAACCTTCCTGGAGCTTCTGTACAGTTTACACTTAGATCCCTAGTTAGACCCATCTATGTGCAAAGTCCGCACTGGGCACTAAGTTAGATCATGTGGCTATTTTTAATACTATCTAACCTCCCCCTAGCGCCTCCTCCTCCCCTTCTCCAAATGTCTGTACACACCCTGTTAGGATGGGGAAGTGGTTAAGGGGCAGGTGAATTTATGGTGGGCTATATTAAGTTAAAAATACAGGTAGAACTGTTTAGGTTAAGGTCACCTAGGTCAGGTAGATGGGCCTTGTAAACACTCCTATAAAATGAAATAGGAGTGTTAGAGAAATATTAGTTAATGGCACCAGCATAAGCCTCAAAGCTGTGATATCTGGGGACTATTTTTCGTTCTGCTGTAGACTTGCTCTATAATGTTAGGCAAGTCTCCTAGCATATAATATTTAGAGGAGCCTAAGGGTGAGATCCAGAGAGCTCCCTAGGTGCCTTCATCTTACAAACTTGCAACACCTTAAAATTAAACACCTGGTCCTAGCAGGATGCTTCAAAGAAATGAAGTTAGATGCTTAGGCTTTCTATGTATAGGGAAAGTTAGGTGCTTCTGAAAACCATTTCACAATGAATGCAGAGAGCCAGGCGTCTCAATCTTTTTGGGCACCAAAATTGAGCAACTAGATTTTCGGAAGAGCTGGGCCTGTGGGGGGGTTTTTAAGCTTATGCATCCACATGTAAAAGGAAATAGAATTGTAGCCTGTGTGCGAGTGGGCAACCTGCCACATATGCAGCCAGAAAGTTGACATTCAGGTGCCCAAAGGGAAATAGCATTCTGCTCGGTTTCAAAATTGTTCACAAACATCCTTACAGAATGGAATTTGTTTCATCTGAAGAGATGTTAAATGGGTAGCGTATGGGTATTATTCCTTATTTTGGAATAACGCTTAATGAATAAGAAATTAAGTTTCTTGCTGAATAGTCACCTGACAATGTAAATGAAAATGTTGTTACTTTGTTTTTTGAATGACCTTTGTCACTAAATTTCTTTCAGCTTAATCCTGCATGTGACAGGGGCCACCCCGGAGGCAGTCATAGTACTGGCCTGCCTACCTGTCTAGAGCAGTCTGTCCTAATTTTCCTGCCACACTTTGATATAATAATCCTACATGTAAAATATGGGAGGCTGCCCATAGAATCAGAGTCAGTGGACCAGAAGGGACCTGTAAGATCATTGAGTCCAGTCCCCTGCCATAGGCAGGAAGTTAAAGAGCTAAAACTAGTTCAATGAGATGCTTATCCAGCCTCCTCTTAGGCACCTTGAAGGATGGTGACTGCACCGTGTCTGCTGGGAGTGTGTTCCAGGTTCCAGTTACCCTTATGGCGAAGAAGTTCTTCCATATGGCCAGACTAAATCTTCCCTCTATTAGTTTGTGACCATTGGTCCTCATCCTCCCAAGGGGTGCCTTCTTGAAGAGTTGCTTCCCAAGATCCTGGTGTTCCCCTCTGACATATTTGTTAGGTGACATATTTGTTTGCACGGATGGCGACTTCTTCACACCGTTGGCTTATATTCATCTTCTGGTCAGTTGTGATCCCCAGGTCCCATTCAGATGCTGTGCCAGCCAGTGGGTTACCACCTATCATATAGTTGTCGTGAAGGTTCTTCCTACCCAGGTGAAGGACCCAGCGCTTTTCCCTGTTGAACCTCATCTGATTCCAGTCAGCCCGTAAAACCAGTCTGCTAAGGTCGTCCTGGATCTTTATGCTATCCTCTGGTGTGCCCGCATATCCCCACAGCTTGGTGTCATCTGCAGACTTAATCATCCAAGTCATTAATAAATATGTTAAAAAGCATGGGTCCAAGTACTGATCCCTGTGGGACACCACTGGCGACAGTCCTCCAGGATGAGGCCATCCCATCAGTTACAGCTCTCTGGGACCAGCCTTTAAGCAAGTTATCCATCCACCTGATGGTAGGCTGGTCTAGGCCAGTACCCTTCAGTTTGACTGAGATGATTTTATGGGAGACAGAATCAAAGGCCTTACTGAAATCTAAATAAACGATGTCTACCTCATGACCCTTGTCCAGCTGGTTAGTTACCTGGTCGTAAAAGGACATCAGGTTTGTCAGTCATGATCTACCCTCCATAAAGCTATGCCGGTTGCTTCTTAATACCCTGTCAGTTACAAGCTTGTGATTGATGGCTTCTTTAACAGTTTTTTCAAATGTTTTTCCAAGGACCGAAGTCAAATTGACTGGTCTGTAGTTTGCGGGATCATCCCTCCTCCCTTTCTTAAAGATGGGCACCACGTTGGCCCTCTTCCAGTTGTCTGGGACCACCTCCAAATTCCATGACTTCTTGAATATCTTCACAAAGGGCCGGGCTACGAGTTCAGCTAGTTCTTTCAGGATTCTTGGATGTAGGTCATCTGGCCCAGCGGACTTGAAAACATCCAATTTTTCTAAGAGGGCCCTCACCTGTTCAGGACTGATTTTCATGTTGTCTGTAGGCTTTCCTGGGTTCTCTGGGCTTCTGGACAGATGCCCAACTCCTATTAGCTTTCTGAAATACCCACATGAAGTATTCATTTAGGAGCTCAGAAGGGCTTTTTGTTGCCCATTTAATGCCTTGATGCCTAGGGTATTATACACAGCTTCAGCTTCCCTTTTACCATGTCCCATGCCTCGCAGAAGGCATCCAAATCACTCCTAATTCCCCTGGCCCTATTGCTGGGCCATACTCGGCCTCAGGCATCCAGAGACTTATCTTGGCTGTGAGCCCCCTCACTGGGGCCTCTACTCCCACATGTACTTTGGGCTATATGCAGGCTTCTAGCCCCTCCACTCCACCTCTCCCTAGAGTTGCTATTCCACCCCTCACTGGGGCTACGCAGCCTTACAACACATGGGCCTCAGGTGTCTGTAGATGTGCCTAGACCCCACACTCAGCCTACTGAGGTATCTATAGACATACCTGGACTTCACTCTCAGCCTGTCATTAGACCACTCTTTGATTTAGGCCTTGGTCTTTCTTCACCCCTCTGGGCCTTCCCTGTTTTCCTGCTGAGCTGTTCTCACTTTTCTGGGCCCTCTGTTGCAGCTTCCATTTCAAGGCTTCCTCTTACTGTCCCCATCTCACTTAGACCCCTTATCAGACGCCTCCTATCCAGCTTCCACCTCCATCATTACAGCTTGCTGGTCAGCTGAATGCCTGTCCTCTCTTAGACAGTGATGTCCTTTGTGTCCCTTCCCCCAATCAAAGGGACTTTCAGCCTCTTTAGGCTCTGGCCCTACCTCCATAGGTCCTACCTTAGACCTCCAGATATTCCTGAGAGCAGCAGATCCCAAGATAATGATGTTATTTTAGCAGCATCCCAACAACAACTGTCAGCTCTACCCCCTCAGGGCCGGCTCTTATGCTGAGGCTCTACAGCCCAGCTCCAATCAGGTGGTCTGGTGGCTGTCATGTGACCGTCTAATTGGCTCCGCAGTCACCTGCAGGCTGCTTCACAGCCTGCTAAGGCCCTTAAAGTGGCAAGCACCCACAGGTGTGCTGCCACACACTTCCCCACCTTAGAATCCTTCCAAGGGGGGTGGCTCTGTGCTGCTACCCTTATAGGTTTCTCCTCTGCAGCCTGCACCAGCCCTCCAAGTGGTGAGCACCCCAGCGGTGCTCTGCCACACTGCAATATCAGGATTTCATGCCAGTATCTTGCAGTAACAAGAACAACACCTATTAATCAGCTCTGGGGCATCTTTTATTCATACATCTCAAAGTGTCATACAAAAAAGAAACATCATGGGTCCCAGTCCTGCACCATTCAAGCCAATAGTTTTCCTGTTGACTTGAGATTGAGCTACCATATCCTAATCTAGAAAGAACAGATTATGGCTCTGATTCTGCTGAGACAAAATGATTTACAGATCACAGAATGAGGTGGTGGTAGAGCCAGTGGGCTGATAAACAAGTCCTGCAGATAACTTAGTCATCTAATGACCATCATTATCAAATTTTTTGATAAAGAAAATATCCTGAGTTCTATTGGTATCTCTCTTTTTTTAAAGGTATTATTTATTCCAAACCATTTGAACAATTACATTTTCTTGTTCGGGGCCAGTACCAAGACATCTCTTGTCTCTCCACAGCAGGGAATCAATGTTTCTTCTAGTTAATTCATTAAGTTGTTATGAGAAGGAGGTGTGCTTACTTAGCTTTTAGAAGCATGTTCTTTTTTTCTGAGCTTTAAATAGTATCAAGACCTTTCTCTTTTGAAGATATTCTTGAGCAAGGGACAGTTGGTTAAAGCAGTAGTTGTAAAATAAATCCTAACAGCAGTCTCCTTATTATTCTTTCACAAGACGGAATGGGAATCTTTTTATTCATATATTCTTAATAGCATAACTTTAGCTGAAAGAACAATTTTATTTATTTGATACGTGCTCTGATATAATCTCCAATAAACTGGACCTGAACTCTTGAAAAAAAATTCTGGGATTCTCAGGCACAATTGTGGAGTAGGTTGGAAATTGTGCAGCAGCTTCATTTGTATTGATTTGGAATGAATTAAATATGAAAATAGATAAGTAAGTCAGTGCCACAACACCTTTTTTGTCTTAATATTAAATTTTATTTCTTCTATGCTATTCTGTTTTCAGTGTGCTTGAGGCCTTCTGATTGACTGTTGATAACTGCTCTGTAAAAGTTGCTGAGGGGTAGGGGAGAAACTGCAGGTTTCTGTCAGTGAGGTAGGGGACAGCTGGCTATATTGGCACTTAGGAGGCAGTCTGGGATTCTAGAAGAAGCATGTTAGGGTGATGTTTCAGCTAAAATGCTCAACAAATTAGTTAATGTTGATACTTAAACTGCCATTTTTTAGGTTTTGGAATTAACACCCCATTAAGATAAATGGGACAATTTAGACTTGAAGTGATTTTTTTTGATCTGTCTGTAGACTGAGAAAGAAAGCACTATCAGTTTACATTTAGTTCGTGTCTTCAGAGTTATCTTTTAGCCCTAAGGAACAGAAACGTAATTTTAAAAAAAAATGATGGCTTAAATTTTATAGTATGATTCTGTGGCAAGGGGACACCATTTCCATGGCCACAATATGATGAAACACAGCGAGCCATCAATATAACACAGTAATGCTGTTTTTTGACATACTTTTCATAAGCTAGTCATTTTGATTTTCCTGAAAAAGAATTATGCAGAAGTTGGCCAGCAGAATATATCTATCATGCTCAAGTTGACTTACAAGTAACAGTCCTCAAAACATCTAGAAAGGAGGCATATACATAAAGGTTTATTTTCATCTTGCTATGTAGGTATTTGTTTATTCTATGCATCAAGATGATATAAGTATGTGATGAAAAACTGCAATTGCTACTGTGGAATGGGCTCTTTATGGAAACCTTGATGTATAAAAGATGCTGAGGTACCCAGCAAAATGTTTTGAATGTGTGAGTTGAAACCTAAAAGGTGTCTGTTAAAATTTCTGATTCTTTCCTTGTGTTTAGTATAAATAGTCTGCAGGCAGAATTGAACAACATTTTTTTGTTGCGAAAACAACTGGAGGAAGATATTTTAGCTAATCGGAATCTGCGGAAAGTCCTGGAGGATCAAATTAAGGAAATAAAAAACAAAGGAGGTCTGTATATCTTTAGGAACATGGCCCTTTCCTTTATCTTAACTGCTTCTATTGCACTCGGTTTATAGCAAATGCATTGAAAACTTGGAAAGTAGATAAAGGTGTGTGAAAAGATCTCTTGTCTTTTTTCTTGTAGTAAAGATCATTTGGGGGATTTGTAACTGGATGGCTTTAAGCAGTCAAGGATATACAGGAGGAAAGCTTTTCTCTTCCCCTGCAGCAACAAATGTTAGTAATTCTGTGGCAATTCTGCTGCAGTGATCATTTCAAGCTGCCTCCAGCTCCATACTCTCAGAATTTACTGTTTTCTGCAGAAGTCAAGGATCCCTGGCTTTGAATAAATCTGTGACCATGGGATCACTTCCTGGACATGGAATCTGATTCTTTCACAATACTTTGATAAGCAGTCAATGTCTAGAGAAATGGATGGGTTCTTCCTAATAGGACATGCATTTTCAGAAGAAAAAGAAAATAATCAACAGTTTTATTACATTGTAATTTACTTCAAGCATGATACAGCTTTTTAATATATATAGCATTAATGTTTCTAATATATCTCTGAGAAGCGACTGTTAGCAGATACTTACCTGTAAAGAAAGAAGAATATGAGCTGTTTTCTTTGAAAATGGTATTCTGAATGTACACAAACTTGTCTACCTTTCTTCCACAGGGAACTGATAGGCATAAATGCATGGGCATTATCGTTATTGTCCATTATACAGACCTGAGACAGAGAGCTTAAGGCTCACATTTTTTAATGTGGCCACAGATTTTGGTTGTCTCCATTTCAGGGTGTCAAGCTTAAGACCCATAGGGCCTGATTTTTTCAGAAATAATGAAGCTAAAAAAGAGCTTGGAGTAGTCTTGGGTCTAATTCTCAGAGGTTATTCTCTCTCTAGTGGGGCACCCAGCCACTTGAATACAGTGCAACTCAACTGCCCCAGGCCCAGTGTCTGAGGGCTAAATAGAACTCAAATGTGTATGGTTTGTAATCCGTGTTAGAAATGAACAGGTGCTTATACAAACAAGTGAAACAGGTATTTACTGTAATTGCAAAGGAAAAGAAGCAGCAGCTGTTGTCTGTTCAGTTGATATAGCCGGTTGAGCCAACAGCAACATAAAATTCAGTATCTTTATTTAACCTGGCTTTTACCCTTGAGACATAGAGTTCATTTGCTTGAAATTCTGGCTAAAACAGAATAACTATTCATGCCTTACTTATCCTCCCTGAAAATTATTTCTAAATGTAATGCTAAATATGCAAATTATAATTCAGAATTAGATTCACAAAGCATGCTGATAACCACAGAACATATAGCATGTCTGGATGTCACAAGCACAAAGAAATGGAAGGGGAAAGTTCTTTCAATTAAACAGAAAAGCTTAGTAAGGAAGATGAAACATTTCTTTGCAGTCTTAATAGTAGATACTTATTTTAAAAGTCCTTTTTTAGCATTTTTATGCATTACAAAGGAGTAATGTTTCTGAAATAATACTGGCCCTTGCTTACTTTGACAGAGGAAACCTTATCTTATTGTGGAGATCAGACGTCTTATATGAGTATTTGCCTAGGAGAGCACAGTCTTTTAAGCCTACAGGTAGACCATCTGTCTCTTGAAGAACTGAAAAAAAAGGTATTGTTGTGTTTTTATTATTTAATGTTTTAATCACTTAATTCTCCTACATTTACAATTTGTTTCTCTCTCTCTGAAACATTTTGATCTTTTACATAGAGTTGGGATATTCTGAAAGGATTTAAAAATTCTTGTGTGTGTAGTTTGTGATCCCCTTTTTTGTAGACTTTTTTGTTACAATATACGAGTTTCAGGCTTGGCTGAAAGACAGCCAAGTTGCAGAAAAAGTTTTATTATACTGAGACATCTGGATCCAAACTTGAGACCCAGTAATGTATTCCTTCAGTATCAAAATTATTGATTCCAAATAATAGTTAGTGTCTGTGAGATTTCTAAAAAACACATTACCAAGGACTTACTATCCTCAATAATACTGAAGTTGGTAGTTTTGTGATTTGCATTGCTACAGTGCAGGGGTATCAAATTCGCCTTGTGGCCCAGGCCAGATCTGAACCTCAGGGCTCCTTGTGGGCCAGATCCAGCCTGCAGATGGCTCTGGCAGCAGTGGTTGCTCCAGGTCTGGCCCAGTGCATGTGGTTGTGGCGGTGGCAGCCCTGGTTCCCACCATTTGATGTGCCCCATGCTGGAGCTGGAGCTAGTGTCACTGCCATGTGCCTGGTGTGGCAGCAGCAGCACTGGTTTTGGCACAGGGAACAAGGCGATGACAGTTCTGACTGACATAGGGCAGAGGGCATGCAGCGATTGCAGTGGCAGTGGGGCCGGTGATGGCAAGTGGGGTGGCTAGAGGGTGACTGGGACAGTATCAGCTCTTGCTTATGCTCTGGCCATGGATCACTGTGCGTACTGGGACCCAAGGGCACCAGATCATGCAACAGGCCACTGCCACCCCCCCTCCCCCCAATTTCTGGTGGACTGTTGGAAGCCTGGCAGGCCAGATTGAGCAACTTCACAGGCCAGATCCATCCTGCAGGCTGTATGTTTGACACTCTGATATAGTGTATTTCAGACAAAGGTTCTAAATGGCCTTTAATAAACTTGATATGTTGTATGGCATCCCATGAGCTAAATTAATTTACCCCAGTACTGCAAAAGGAGAAACTAAGACAACGCAAGTTAGATTTGCCCACGGTTGCACATCAAGTAACTGTCATGGTGTAGAATCCTTATCTCCTTACTTCTCATCACATGCTTTAGCATTTAGCTAGTTATGCATCCACAGTTTCATCATAAAGATCATTTTTGGTATTAAAGCCCTTTGTCAGATATCTGTCAATGGTTTCCTGTCATTCATGTCTGACTTCAGGTGAATGTGAGATTTACCTTTAGGATGAGTAAACTGAAAACAAAAAAAAATGACTTGCCCTACTTCAAGCAGGAAGCCCGTGGCAGCATCCAGATTGACTCTTAGTGCTATGCTCAGACTGTGCCTGCTTTTATTTGATTTATAGTCACCTATCTAAATTTAGGCGCGCTCATTAGCAGAAACTGATACACTATGTGAGTCTTGGAGGCTAATGACTTAAAGCGTTTTAGATTGGATTCGCCACTCTGGTATACTACTTTTGTACCAGTGCTATCCACAATGGCATTTAAAGGGTATGAGAGAGAAAATGAGACTTCTGATTTTTTTTAATATTTCTTGGTGAATGCTGCTGTCCTGTCCTAATAATACAACTCCTGCTTGCACTGAATACTGCTTCCCAAATCAGTCTGCTGGTATGACAGGCCGTGACTTTTTTTATCTTATAAGTGATTTATGGAACCTGAACCTAATGATTGAAGTTGAAACTATAGTCCTCCAAATTAGCATTCCTTGAGCACAAGTTCCTAATATATTATATAACTGAGCTGGTTTCAAACATATACAGTCCCTTGGGCAGAGACAGAAGCATTAAGGTTTATTGGAAGTAACGAACACGACAGTTCTGAAGTTTAACACTTTGTGTAGCTTTACAGAAAGATGTTTCTCGCGCTGTATTTCTTTACACATTAGGATGAACTTTATCTTTTCTGATTGTTTGTTTCTTCTGTTTTTTTAGGTTACTGAGCTCCTGTCAGTGGTAAAGGACCTGCAGTCAATTAATCAAGATCTGAAGAAAGAACAACTTGGATTCTCCAGATTTGATTCTTGGGGAGAAGAAACTCTGAAAATATTTAACCAGAGTGAGGTAGGATCTCTGTGCTGAATCACTGGACCTGAATTTCAGCTCCAGCACATCTCGCACAATCATTTACATGGGTACCAAGTGGATGTGAAACCCTGCTAGGTCAGACTGATATTGTTCTATAATTACTCTTTTAAAAGATGTAAATGGCTGTATGAGGTTAGACACTGTGAGAGTCAAGACCAGCATATTTTATAGTCAACAATATTTTAAATTATTTTAAGAAAGCAGCACATATATTAAGATATCAATTGGGATTGTGTTTTTTTTATATTTGCAACATGGAGTTAATTTTATTTTTCAAAGAAGGTACAGCTCCATAAAATATAGACGTCCTTTAGTTACTGCTACTTGTAAATCCCACAGGTTGAGATTCATTCCCAGAGTGGTGTGTAGTCCTATGAAAGCTTTGTACATAGCTGTCACTTCTGAGGCCACAAAGGTTCTCTGTCATTCAGAAGTGGTGCGGTTGCACTATGCACAAAGGAGAGAGAACAACGCTTTAGGCATCTGTGCACCCATCCTGTGCAACACAGAGCAGTGTAAAATGGAGGGGCAGTATTGTGGCCTAGTCAAATGGGAGAGACGCAAGAAAGGGACCGTTGTATTTACTGATGCTTGGATCCTCTATTGTTTTCCTTGTGGCTAAGATGCACAATGACAATTTCAGCAGTGGAGCTGAAGAAGCCACTGCAAAGAAGCTCCACAGATTTATGGACAGATTTCTAGGTGCATCCCTCCATGTCACATGCTACGTGATGGTAGTACTTCAGTGGAGTAATGTAGATGTCCAGTGCACCTTTATGGCTTGTTGTGACTGTTACTTTAAATGTGGTGGCTAGCACCTTTTGTTTTTTAATGTTATTTTCCTATGCACTACTCACTAAATGATAATGAGATCAAGCATAAAGAGAAAAAGCTCACCACCTTTACTTTTTGTACTGAATGTCTAAATCAGGCTTAAGTGGTGAAGAACAGGACAATGACATGATGAAATAATTTAATTTAGTTGTGTGTAGGTTTTGTATTGACTGGATGCTGCAGAAGCCTGTGGCCAAATCAGGATGCAGTTTATCATATGTACTCCAGATGGGATAAAGACCATTGTCAAAATTCATACAAAATGTTTTTGCTTTTCTGGATTCAAGTCAGGCCTTTCATGTTACTTTTACACATATATTTTAATTATAGATTGAAGGAGTTTTTTTTGGCCCGTTGGGATAACGTCCAATATCTTAAAATAGTTAAGTTACAGATTTATAGACTAGGTTAGCACTGAAAATGTAGTACATAAATCTGTGTTGCAGAAAGTGTATGCAGGATGCCTATGTGAATATTACTAGCAATTTGCCTAGCAGTCCTGTAGAGGCTGCTGTGCCCTCACAGATTCCAGAGGTATCAAGGCATTGCACTGAGAACATCAAGGCAAGAATATTGCACCTTCCTGCTCTTGTCTTGCTGTGATTGGAACATGCAAGGCTATTCAGTAAAGAATTATTTACATGGACCCAGCTTTCGAACAGCCAAGAGTGAAATTTGTAAAATAACCTGTGAATGAAAGCCACGATTTCTGGTAAAGTCAGGAGGCAAATAAAACATGATATTCAAAGCTGCGCCAGAATGATTAAGGTGCTATTGAACTCAAAAGTTAAAGGCTCAGCAATCTAATCCTTTAGTTTTAAAGGTACTATATCATTAATCCTGGCAGTAAACAGCCCGTTTCATGGTTTTCTGGCTCTGGGTTACGATGGGTGCACTTTGGAAATTGAAAGTCAGTGCAGAAAATATTGAATTCTTCTTCTCTTGGTACCACACTAGAATGTGTTGGCATGGGTTGCTAAGAGGACACCAGTCAGTAGGGCTGTGCGAAGCTTCGGGTGCTGATTCGATTCGGAGGTGATACGGTCTGATTCAGGTGCCAAATCTCTGAATCTGCATCGAGTCAGGAGACCAGTAAAAAGGTCTGAAAAGATTCAGAGAACTCCAGAGATTGGGGCAGTCCCCACTTGCTGCCACAGGGAGCTAGACCCAGACTCTGTGCTGGTAAGTAGGGGGTAGGACTGGGGAAGGGGGGGCTGGAGGAGAGGGAAGGAGACCACGGGGGGACCCTCATCAGGCTCCATCCCCTGCCTGCTCCCCCAGCCCTCCTGAGCACCCCCGATCCCGCCTGCTCTCCCAGCCCCTCCCATGGCTGCCCTGCCTCGCCCCCTGCTCCCGATGCTTAAAAAAAAAAAGTCCCCACTCACTGGCTGCTGCAGCAGACCCGGGGCCTCTGGGGGCTCATGGAAGAGCCCCCCCATGCAGCGTGGAACAGTGGGATGCCATGGGGATCACTCCACTGCCTGGCAGGAGCTGGTAAGTCTGGGGCTTTTTTGTTTTTTTGGTTTTTTTAAAGAGCCGGAAGCTGGGGCCAGGTGGGGCAGCCATTGATGGGGCTGAGAGAGCGGGTGGGGGATGGAGCCTGTCCGATTTGGAGATTCGGCAACGGCTGAATCTCTGAATCAGATTTGGCTGAATCGATTGGGGACAATCATTCGAATCATTGAATCGAATGACTGTCCCCCAAATCGTCCAAATCTGAATCTGAAATGGATACTAGCTGCTTCACACAGGCCTACCTGTCAGCATCCTCCAAGTGAAACTGGGTAGGATGCAACAAGGTAGAACCCGCTCAGGTGCTTCTTAAAGAAAAGAAAGGCTCGTGCATTTTAACAAAGCTGGAGTGCAAGCCAGAGAAGTCTGCACTTGGGTGCCCCTGCAAAGCATCTCCCAAAGGCCTGACAGACTTTAATAGTTTGTTTCTTGGTTCTTAAATTAAAGGGAGGGAGGGAGGGATAAAAAGGTTGTTTTTGCACTGTCCTCTGAACAACTGCTTTCTCTGAGAGAAGCAGCCTCACTGATTCCAGCCTTCAAGGCTCCAGGGATCTTTGCAAACCAAGCGTATCAGTGGTTCATTTAGGAAAAACATTCTCAAGGTTTTCAGTCTCCAAGGAAATATTTTAAATAGGCAGCTTATTCTCAATAGATTTCCTTCTGGCCTTAAGCCACTTATTTTCTTTTAATATTTTGTTGAACATTAGATTGTATTCCTTGGAGCACAGAAAGTTTTCTTTTCAACCTCAAAGACTTGATGAGCAAAAAATTCAAATTGCAGCCCATTGCTGCAGTGATGTACTGTACAGTCTTCTGAACCTTGCGTCAGTTGCTTCATTGTGACGAGCACTGTTTATGAAACTGGATACTGGTCTGAAAAAGGGGATGCACCAGAACAATGTTAAAATCTTAAAAAAAACTAGTGGTTGTGGGGTTTCAACCACAAGCACTTGGCAGTCGATATGTGCATGTGATGGTTTAATTTGCTTTAAAAAAATAAGCTTGGGCTACAGTCTTGTTTTGAATGTGATAAATGGCTAATATCTTTCTTTTTTCTGTCTAAAGTAATTTGTGAGTAAACTCCGTGTTACTCATGAAATCAATGGCTATGATCAAAGTATGGGCTTTTCTAATACGGATCTTTGCCAGTTCACCACAGTCCGGATCTGTAGCCTCCCTGCTATCCTAGTTTTGGCACTCCATCTCAGTTTTTTAGTAGGCTGGAAAATCTGTATTTTAGTAAACCCCCCCCCCCAAAAAAAATTCAAATATTAATCTTAAGCAAAATTTGAAAGGGCAAATAAGCTAATAGCTAGCACCTAGCTTCCCCTTTGTTCTGCATTTTTTTAAAACTTATATTTAAACCAGTGGAGGGTCTTACACTGCTAGAAGGTACAAGGTAAACCTGAGTTTTTCATTCGCTTACAACACACATGCACGTTACAGAAATATACAGTAAGAAAGGAACCCACTAATACTCTAATCCAATACGTTTAGAAGACAAAACGTACTAGTCCCCACTACATCCTCAGAATTCTTTGAGACGGGGTCCCCATGCCTTGATATGGTGTGATATTGGGAGAGAAGTTTTCTATCTTCTCAGAATCATTAGAATTACGTTTTGCATGAAGTCAGGTTACAATTATTACACCCACTCCCTTGGTCACCGCTTCCTTTTTGTCTAGTGCATCAGCTCAGGTGCTTATTGTGCACATTCTCAACTCTGATGCTTTTCTGACCCTGCTGAAGTTTCTGCTTTTTCTTTTTTAAAATTTTTTATTAGAGTTAGGGCCATGTTTCCTTAGCCTACCCTAAGAAAGGACTTGGCTGTTAGAGACACTCTTCTAACGGTGTTGCCTTCAGGGCATCTACTGGCTCTGGCAAGAGCAGAGCGGATCAGCTGGAACCCATGCGCAGCCCCAACCTGGCCCCTCAACCCCGTGCCAGCTCTGCACTGCCCACCCGTGGCACATCCCGCTGCCCCTGGGCATGCAGCAGGTTTGGGGCAGCTCGGCAGCAGGACTGCCTTTCTAGGCAGCCCAGGTGGCAGGTAGCTCCTCCTGACTGCCACTGACCCCAGCTCTGCAGTACTGGTGGGGATCTGTGCTGTACAGCCCTGACCCCATGCACCCTGTGCCTGCTCTGGGCTCGCCTGTCCAGGCTCAGCAGTGGTAGCACAAGACAGAAGCTGCTGCTCAGCACAGGGGGAAAACAGCCCCTTCCCTTCCCACTGCCAGTGTTTCCTGGTGCAGCTGCCTGGAGCCCATGCCGGGCTGCCCTGCATCTCCACTGCCATCACTGCTGCCTTGCGGCCACCCTGCGGAGCAGCAGTGACAGCGCAGAGCAGATGCAGAGTAGTGCCACACGGGCTCTGGGCTTCCTCCCGGCACTGAGCCACAGTTTCTGTCTTGCACTGCCGCTTCTCAGCCTGGGCGAGCAAGCCTGGAGCATGTGCAGCGTCAGGGCTGTGCAGCGTGGGTCCCTGCTGATCCTGTGGGGCTGGCAGTGGCAGCAACCAGTAGAAACTACCTGCTACTTGTGCTGCCTAGAAAGGCAGACCCGCTGCAGAGTTGCCCCAGCCCCACTGTATGCCCACGGGGTGGCAACACACTCCACGGCTGGATTGTGCCTGGGCCAGGAGACGAAGGGACCCGCCATGGGTCAGATCCGGCCCGCGTGCCATATTTTGCCCACCCCTGGATAAGACAGACATTACTACCTTCAAAAAATGTTTGTTTGTGGGTAAGCAATTCTCTTCCATCTCACTTCGATTTCTTAATGAGCTTCTATCACCAAAGGTCCTAAACAAATATCTCTTTATTGAGTTGAGAGGTGGTGCCTTAGATAAGAATGAGATTCTGTGTATACATATTGTAGATCAAATTCTTGTTCACTGCTGAAATGCCCACAAAATTTGCTGTGTGTCTTGCTAAAGCCATATAAAGCTGCATTTATAATCTGCTTAGCAATGGCTTCATTTTCTCTTCCAACACCCCATTTTAGCCCAGAATGTGAATAAATGGTGTGGGGGTTTATGAATTAAAAACATGCTTTGTTGTTAGTGAACAAAAACACAGACTTGAGCCCTCTGCCTGGAATCCCACTCGGAGGCATCGAGCACAGAAGAATAGTGGACCTGCTACTCTGGGAGTTGTCAGGGAGCCAAATTGAGGGGTAGACAATTCTCTTTTGCTCTCCAGCTGCTGTGTGAAGGTTTTCGAAGCGTTGTCTATGTTCAGAGCCTTTTCCAGAATGCGGCCCCGTAATATAATCAGAGCAATCAATTGTTAATTAGTGTTGTTTTTATTTGAACAATTTTAGCTGCCTCTACAGAGAGGGTTAAATTCTGACTTCTTTTGCGAGAAGCACACTGGTTGTGGGAGCTGAACTGTCGAGGAGAGGCAAACAGTACCCATGCTGTTATGCCCGGAGGTGATGTGCACTCAACAACACCTTCACTGCTGCTTCAGAAAGTCCAATCCCTTCCTGTGCTTCTAGTGAGGCTTGGAGTGCTACTGGACACGCTAGTTAGTGGCTCTTTCTTCCTTTTCCCTGCTCCAGGAGTGTTTGTGGCATCACGTTCCCTGACTTCTTTTGATGGTGGGGAATTGGGGAAAGATGATTCTGGTATCATCGCCTTCCCTGACAAGTCCACGTAACACAAGGCAGAACTTAACCTTCAGAGCAATAATAATTGTCTTTATTGTTATAGCAGACAGCTTAGCAAAGTGTCTTTTTCATGTCTACTGAAGAAAAGCATAAAATGTTAGGCTATAAAAGATATTTTAAAAGGCAAAATAAAATAGATGCAATGAGAATATGGCTTTGGGCATGGGTTGTTGCAGAAAGGGATAAAAGGAGAAATTTTGTAAAATTCAGAGGGATGTGCAGTGGTGAGTCAACACAAGAAATTCACATTTTTGTGTACCCAGTATGAATTATTCCTGTTCTTTATATTGATTCCTTTTTGATCTTAGTGGAGAAAGCTAATCTACTGTTTGTTACTTTGTATTACAGGCATTTTTTAGTTTTCTTTTAAGACATGTCTTAAAAGATGTGTCTTTATGCACTTATTTATTTATGCACATTTCATACCATGCTTTTTTTTGTGCTCCGTTTTCACATCATTCCATACTTTATATAGTTTCTTGAAAGAACAGAAGAGACCATGATGCCAGCTGAAGATTTTCAAAATGATAAGCATACACAGAGCTGTCAGCCTTCTGAGAAGACCAGTGAGGTAGGATCGTATCAAAAAGATTGTATAAAATTTTTACTAGTGGGCTACATGCTTTGGTTGCACAATTACAGCTATTTAACTTGATATATTCAAGAGGCATTTCTTCTTGCTGTATTTCTAGTTTGCAAGACTAGCCTCTGAAGCTCTCTATAAATAGGTGGAGTCCGTCTTTACTGTGAATGTAGTATGTCTTGACATCATGCATACTTAACTGTTTCTTGGTATTTGACTTAATCCTTAGTATGAATACTCAGAAATCCCTGCCTCAGTCCTTTTTCTTGCTGTATCAGAGAGGAACTCAACCAGTCCTACAGGGCCTTAAAGTAAAGCCCCTTAAAATAGGTGGCCATTGCAATCAGGTTCATAGTGTGGCTGGAGGTAGTAATATCCATCTGCTGTCATCTCTGAGCAAAAATAATTGAGTATCCTTGTTCAGGGTTCAAACAATTACATAGTGAATCACTGGAAGAACCTGCACTCGTATTCAGTCCTAGAATATGCCATCCCCTTATGTGTCATTAAAAAGAGAGATGTTATATCATGGAAAATGCTTAAAACCAAATGCAAACTTACCTTTTCTTTTCAAAATTATCAGTTAAAAGAATACTGTGAGATGTGTTTTAAAGTCTGTAATTTCTCCATATCCATATTTACCTAGGTACACTCTCAGTTGTCTTTGAAGCATCATCTTGATCTCTACAAGCCTGTAAATGATGCAGTATAAATAGTCTCTCAGTTATGTTTACAAGCTTATAATACACACTTTTAAGTTTCTCACTGACGATGTCTCCTGAGTCAGTAAATTCAAACGAGCGCAGTCTAAACCCTAATGTAACCCATGGAAGAACTACCATTGATGTAAATGGAAGTTGCATCATGCTCCATAGGTATGCTCTTCATCTGTGGAGGTTATTTATATAGAGAATAATAGAGCTGCCCCTGCCGATCCTAAGTGTAGTTTGTGCCATGCCTAGTAAAATGCAGGGCCATTTTAAATGAGTGAGGTTTTGACGGTGCCTTTTTTGAGAGACTGTAGTTATGGAAGGCTATCTAATACTTGTCATTTTTTCCTTTCTCATACCCTGAGGACTCATGGAACCAAATCTCTAACTCTTATTCGCTCCATTTTTGCTGAGTGCTGTAAATAAAGTGCCCCGGCAGATTCACAATGACCCTTTGTCTACACATCTACATGGACTCTGTTGAATGGAGAGGAATTGGAGATGGAAGTTTGGAGAAGTCTTTTATAGATCTCATTTGGATTGGTGATCGATGTAGTCTAATGGCACTTGTTGCTTTTCATGGTTTTGTGGCTAGTGATAAAAGCTGGACTGACAGCATGAACGAGTGGAGACTCTAGCACTGCTGAGTGCTTTGAAAAGCACTTTTATACAACTGCAAGCGTTGCAGTGCTAAGTGACGAAATTGAGAAAACGGCTGTATTGCGTTTTTGAACTAAAACATGTTGGAGGTGCTTTAGTTCAAAAATGCACCGCCACCATTTTCTGCATGCTGTTGCAAATTTCTCCACTTATACTACTGCACACGGCACAGTACAGTTTGCCTTAGCTTGCGTGTCGATTAATCGAGTCTGCTTCAAAACAGCAGATCTCTGGTGCTTTGTAGGACAGAAAAGTATGTGTATAAATGCCCTGTGTAGAGGGACTGTTCCCCTACAAGAAGGGTTTGTACCTAGCATCTGAGAGCACAATTTAATTCTGAAAGACAGGTGATTCAAATAAGACCCCGTCATGGAGCTGGCTGCCAGTCAGAGGCCACCTCCCAGGAATGTCATTCCTTCAGGGAAATCTACTAACTGGTAAACAGCTGGTCTGTATGAATTAACCGTATCCAATGTGATGTTCGTTAGTTTTTATATTAATAAACAGTAAGCAGAATGTCTGTGTATGCTTTATAATGTAGATTAAGACCATCAAAAATTACAAAACCTGATTACAAGAAGATTACAGGCCTGAACATAATAGAATCCCGCATACCTGCCTAATAAGAAAATATTTGCAATTTTTTTAACAGATAACTCCTGCAGACATTTCAGAGGGTTTCTGCAAAGATAGACATTATAGGAATCTAAATAAGCCTCAGGTTGAACATGATAGAGCTGGCAAACACTTTGGCAGAATAGAGATGAGCGAACATGAAGCAGCGGAGATGAGCCTGTTCACATCTCTTTTAAATGAAAATGGAACATCTGTACTTGAATCTAGGTAAGCATGAGGGTTATACACTGCTTCTGACAGTATTTCTATTTGAGGAGAGAATAAAGTAATTTTGCTAAAGTGAATTTAGATAATGTCACTGTCTAATTTACCTGAGAGATTGGCAAGGCTCCTTCAGAACCATTTCAGTCTATCATGCAATTAAGTAATTAGGAAACATACTATCAGTAGAAAAAATCCTTATGAAAAATCCATTTCAAGAGAAGTTTCTCCAAAGGTATCTGTGTATAGAGCCACACTGTAGAAACTGATCTTCTTCAGGCTGAAGGACTAGTAGGAATAAAGTGGGGAAAAATAATGCTTTTCACTTTTTTTTTTTTTGAATCCAGGTATTTGAAAGTCTGTCTACACAAGACATTTACTGCAGAATATACTAATTAGCTCAACAGTAAACATTTTATATCTACACCTGCATCCCTATTAGGCTGGAGTAAACTAATTAACTCTAAATACAAGTACTGTTCCACTGCAGAGTTTTTTTTCTCTGCAGCATTGCATATGTAGATGCTGCCCTGGCTGGCTGGCTGGGACATGAGGATGCTTCAGGGCGGGGGCTGCCTGTTGGCTAGCCCTGCCCTGGAGCACTCTTGTGCTGCAGCCAGACCCTCCGCAGCACATTAAGCCTGGGGGAGTGGCCTTGGGCTGGCGGGCTGGCCCCCTGAATCCCCTGCTGGCCAGGGCTGCTCTGACCCAGCTCAGTGTGCTGCAGTCCTAGGTGCATGTTCAAATGGTGTGCTTGGGAGCAGTCTTGCAATCTGACCTGTTTCAAGAGATGCTTGTTTTCAGACACGGTCCGTTTGAAATTGGTGCTCTCTGCCTGCTGAGATTAGTTTGTAGGACTAAAGGCTACCTCATAACACCCATCTAAGCTGGGTAGGTAGCATAACAACTTATAGTGTGGTTTGCTGAGGAAGCAAGAAATGACCTGCCCAAGGTCATACAGCAGTTGCAGAGCTGCTTATAACCTTCAGCAGTCTTGATTCTCAGTCTCCTTGCCTCTTAAAAAATGGGATTTCCTTAGCTTCTGTGGCTCTGGGTTGAAAGCGAGTAAAGTGGGAGATAAAGTAAAGCCTTTTGCTACAAAAGCCCTCCCTCTCCCATAGCTTGACTGTGAAGCTTACCCGGTTTGCTTGTGGGAGTGCTTGTTTTTATTGACATCATTGAAAAAGGAAGTTTAGAGCTGTAGTTTCTTTATGACAGAACATGAGCTTTTTAAGCTCAAGCATTAAATCTTTTTTAAAAAACACAAAAGGTTAAGGTTTTAGGAGAGGGTATTTTGAAATAAATTATATTTGTTTGAAAAATAATTCCAATTCTGAATAAGAGCAGATGGCCTCAAGTGTTCTCTGGCTGTATTTGCTCTCAGAGCTGAGGTGAACTTCATTGGCAGCTCAGTCTGCACTTGTGCAGTTCATTTCAAACATTGTTCCTCAAGTGAATCACAGCCTTGAATTTACTCCAGGCACTTACATGATTGTATGTAGAACGGTCCATGCTATCCTTTGCCTGTAGTTGGCCCTACAGGATAATCGACTGACAAAAGATTTCTGGAAATAATTATTTCTTCCCCAGCATGCCATCCGGAAAGAGAGGTAAAAAGATACTGTTGATAATATAGTGCACTTTACCTAAGGATTTCAAAACACTTTTTACGAGTACAACAGATAAAGGTTCACAGCACCTGGTAGAATAGATAAGGATTATTATCCCCACTTTATAGTTGGGGAAACTGGGGCTCTAAGCAATTTAAGCAACCCGCACACAGCAAGTCCCTGGTTGAGTTGGAACCAAGTAGTTTTGCATCATAATTCCTTACTTAAATGACTAAAGCATCTGGCTGTAGGATACTGAATTATGTCCTCTCCACTGCTTTGTGGAGCCCTCTATTATTTTTTCCTCTATTGGTTCTGCCCAGGTTATCATGACCTGGATTGCAGGTTAGTGTGACTCCTTTTGGTACTCATCAGCCTCATTTCTTCAGGTAGCCACAGGGGCTTCTGGAAAGTTACACAACCTATCTTCTCTGTAAAGCGCCTTGAGCAGTTCCATGAATACGAGACCCAATCTCTGTTTCACCTGTTCAAGATATTACTCTGCCTCTGTGTAGCTACAAAAGCTCTAGTTCTGTCTTCTGCAGTTAAGTACTCAACCAGTCCTATGCTTCTCCATTATTATTCAAGCCAGCCAAGAAGTATAAATGATTTTAGTTGTCAAGACAATGCTTAGTGGCAGATGAGGAGATATTACTGTCTTAAAAGATGAATATATAATGTTGTTTTATTTCTTAACCTTACTTAAAAGTCTGCTAATGAGCAATTCCATCACCATCATCTTTAGCACTCTAGTGTGTAATCTTTTCTGTGTCCTAGTATAAATTACCAGACTGACTGGTGATGAGTCTCCACTGTTGGGTAACTTAATTCTCATTAATGATATTAGATGGCAGAAAAAAAGATATAAAAAGCATAGTTAGCATCTTCCATTTCAAATGCCAGATACAAAAATGCTGTTGTTTTAAATGCCGGTTTATATATGTAGTGGCTCAAACAGTTCTTTATTGGACTCATTAAATCAGCCTTGGAATTTGAGGCCTTGTGTATAATTTAATGTCCCTTATTTAACTTATGTTTACTCTTAAAACATTGCTTTCCAGAATGTGGCCCATGGACCATGATTATCTGTGGCACATATGATGGGGGTCTGCAGAGCTAGTTTGGCGCATGCTTCTGGCTGCTTCTCTGTGCTTCCAGTTCTACCCTGTGTTAAAAGACAGCTGAAGTATCTGAAAGGCCAAATTTTCACAACAGAGTCCAAAATTTAGTAGTTCCTGTGTTTTCAATGGCCACTTCATTAAGGTTTCCAAATGGGAGGGTAAACTCTTCTGAAAAACTGACCCTAAATTGTGTTGTTTGGGGTAAACAATTGCTGTAATTGTCACAGGCTAATTAGTTAATCAAGAATGGGAGGAAGGGATGTAGTCTCCAAGATCAGGAATGGAAAGGGGAATCATCCATAAGGTGATCTCTCTATTCTGGCATGGTCCATACCAAGATTCAGTTTGAGATCCTGTGATCTAATCTATCGGGAGGTAAAATGGAATCTCCTAGGAGTATACGGTTATGTCCAAGCTCTGCAAAAGTGTTTCTTCAGTGTTCTTGTTTTCTTAAACAAAAGGCTTTTTTTTTTCTTCCTTTCTGAATAAAGCAGACAAGAACAAATGAAAATTGTAAGTGAACTGTTAGATCATCTGAACACAACTAAGGAAGAATGTTCATTTGAAGAAATAGAGAATAAGGATGAAAAAGATCTTAGGCAAATGATTATTCAACTAAGAACTGAACTCACATATTTCAAGCAGGTCAATAAATTCTTAAAGCAGCAAGAAGAACTGAAGTCAACTGTTGATGGGAAAGAGAAGCTTTATCCAGATACAGCGCCACAGATTAATAAGGATATCGAATTGTTGAAAGTGGAACTGAAAGACACAGCTACACAAACAATGACTATAGAGAGTAATGTCATGAGATTCAAACATGAAGGCAAAAAAGAAACCTTAGAAGAAAAAAAATATTCAAGATTAAATGCAGAAAAAGAACACCAGCAAGAAAATGTGTTTAAGGAAGATGAGCAGCATGAGAGACTTTCTCGTGCAAGTAGAACAAATAAAGTAAGTTTGTTTAAGATTCTATTTTTACCGCTTAGGGGATAGATACACAGCAAAGTGCTTTATTTCTAAAGTGAATCTTGGTTTTGTGTAATTTTAAAAATTAGTTGATGAGGTTTCCGCCAAATATATTTCAGATTAATTGTACTTGCTGTTCAATGCCTTTTCATCCTATACTTTAATGTGCTTAAGAAACATTAATTAATTAGGCTTCGCTGCTCAGTTGGAGTAGATACGGGTGAATATTATAACTGGTGGACAGATGGATAAATTATAGTCTAAGGGCCTGATTCTTTACTCCCTTAAATCTGCCATAGTTGTTCACAAGAGAGTAAAATGGGTCTGAAAGCATACTATTCTGAAATGGCAATGTGGTCAGTTTGAGAATGAGTTCTGAAAAATCTGCTATTTGCCTAATATCCAGTGAGCCACTGGAGAGTTAGAAATATATTTCACCTTACCTAAAATCCTTTTATTAAGTTTTACCATTGCTGTTTATTCTTAGGCAAGTAAGACCAAATTTTGAAAAGTGGCCCCAATTCTTTGTTACATTTTTGCATGCCCATATTGGTATATAACATTGCTAAAACTCTAATTTGACTGCAGATTGTAGACTTTTTGTTCAAGTTCAGCTTTTTGGCACGTAACTGCTGGATTTGCACGTGCATGGGGTTAGTGGCCCCCAACAGTGCTCGTTAAAACCTGGTATGAAACATTGCCTCTCCTAAAAAACATGCATTTATAATTGTAACAGTCTCTTTAGAATCTGGGTGGAAGCCCCTCTGAAGACGTTAGCTCCTGCAGAACAGGCAGGGACAGAGCTCTGCTTCTGAGATGCTGAACAGCTAAGGGGGACTGTAGTCCACTCTGAATAAGGAGTAGCTGCTGTGACCAGCAGTATCAACAGGACAGAAAGAGCTTTCTGTGTGGACCATCAGTATCCACAGTAGTAGATTATTAGCAACATCAAGTATTTCTCTCAAAACCTTTAATGCCTTTTATTTCAGTAGAATAACTGGACTCGGAGTATCAAAAACATTCCTGTGACCGTGTCACTGTAAAGTATTAATGAGTCAAATGTGATTAAAGGTTTTGGGTATGGAAGCCCTGGTCGTCTTCGTTTCATGGCAAGTGTGATATAAACAAACGTGCCCAAGTTCGTTAATGCATTGATTACGCTATGTAAGAGAAGAAGAATCAGAACCAAAACATAAAGCCCTTAGAAACTGAAGCTGAGCAGTTAAACAGGAACAACTATCAAAATATAAGTGCCTTCATGAGAGAGAAGCTTTTCAATTAGTCAGTTATTCTGTTAATCCTTCTTAGTGGAGAGGAAAAGGTTGGTTGACTCTGTTGGTGAATTGCAAGTTGGTCACTGTGAGAATGGTGTTACCTTTCTTGCTTTTTTACAGAGCAGACACAAAAGGAGAGGAGAGGTAGGACTTTAAAAAGTTTCGTTAATTTTCTCAAGATGCTAAGGGGTGTTTAGTCAGCCATGGATGTGTATGCATAGGGCGGGCAAGTGGGCCACAGCAGCGGTTGCTGTGGACCTTAACTTTCTTTCTCGGCCCAGGGCATTATCTGGTTAGTCTGGCAGGGTCCCTCTCCTTTACGGGTCATTCTCAGGCTGGGCAGCAGTCCATGTGCCATCTTATCCTGTCATGCTGGTGACCATATAATCATAGAAACTTATGTTTGGAAGGGACCTCAGGAGGTCATCTAGTCTAGTCCAACCCTCAGCTCAAGGCAGGACCATCCCCAACTAGATTATCCCAGCCAAGGCTTTGTCTATCCAGGTCTTAAAAACTTCCAAGATTCCACCACCTTTCTCAGTAGCCTGTTCCAGTCCTTTACTACCCACCAGGTGAGCAAATGTTCCTAATATCTAGCCTAAACGTCCATTTCTGCAACTTGAGACCATTGTTCCATGTTCTGTCTTCTGCCACCACTGAGAACAGTTCAGCTCCATCCTCTTTGGAAACCCCCCCTTCAGGTAGTTGAAGGCTGCTATTAAATCAGTCTTCTCTTCTCCAGACTAAATAAGCCCAGTTCCCTTGGTCTCTCATCAGAAGTCATGTGGCCCAGCCCCCTGATCATTTTTGTTGTCTTCCATGAGACTGTCTCCAAGTTTTCTACATCCCCCCTGTAGTGCAGGGCCCAAAACTGGATGCAGTATGCCATATGTGGCCTCACTAGTGCTGGATAGATGGGAATAATCACTTCCTTCAATCTGCTGGCAGTGCTTCTAGTAATGCAGCCCAGTATGCTGTTAGCCTTTTTTTCAACAAGGGCACACTGTTGGCTCAAATTCATCTTATTGTCCACTGTAACCCCCAGGTCCTTTTCTGCAGAACTGATGCTTAGCCAGTTGGTCCTCAGCCTGTACTGGTGCATGGGATTGTTCTGTCCTAAGTGTAGGACTTTGCACTGATCTTTATTGAACCTTATGAGATTTCTTTTGGTCCAATCCTCCAATTTGTCAAGGTCTCTCTGAATCCTAGCCCTACCCTCCAGAATTTCTGCTACTCCCTACAGCTTGGTATCATCTGCAGACTTCCTGAGGCATGCACTCCATCCCATCCTCCAGGTCAGTGATAAAGATATTGAACAAAACCAGCCCTGGGACTGACCCCTGGAGCACTCCACTTGATACCGGCTTCCAACTAGACGTCGAGCTGTTGGTTATTAACTACCCTTTGAGCCTGGTGATCCAGCCAGTTTTTTATTCACCTTCCAGTCCTGTCATCCAAACCGTACTTCCTTAGCTTGCTTGCAAGAATGCTGTTGGAGACCATATCAAGTGCACCTGGTTTCAGGAGCAGGCAAAAAGCTGAGAGAGAACACATAAAGAAGTGCCATACTGGATCAGACCAGTGGCCCATCTTACCCAGTATCCTGTCTCCGATAATGGCAGCAGTGGATCCTTTCACAGGACAGCACTGAACTTGATGTCTAAAGTGATCTATCGCCTCTTCAATACCCTGGTTCACTAGTTAGGCCTGAATTCCAACACGCTAGTTGTGGTTCCTTACTTTCCAATTTCATCTTCCTCTTGTTGATCAGTCACAACTCTTGATTTAGTTGCATCAGAAATCTTTCCTGTTTGCACTAATTCAGCATTTCTTTTAACTTTTTTTTTGGCTAACTTTGTAGAAACAGTGTTATGCAGTAGGCTGAGTTGGATTTTGCACATTGGACAGTTAAGACTAACAGGTGTCATACCATAGCCCTAACATGGATCTGAGAATAGTTCCAAGCACGTTTTAATGAAAGAATGAGGAATTTACCACAATTGGATTTATTTTCCAGCTTTCAAATGATATTGCATTCATAGGTACCAAAGGAATTGAGTATGTCATTAGCAAAAATGGAACTTGCTTTTTATTATTTTAAATTGTGTAAAGACTATAATTGCTAGGAAATGAATATAGAACAGTACTTCAGAATACATTAAATGGTAGAAGAAATTACAGGACTCATGACACACTAGTGGAGCAAATGCATAACAGAAGGTGTAAACTAGGTTTATTTGAAGAGGATAATATTGATTTTTATTATTATTTCACACAGTACTGTAGTTCTTGTCAGCAGAGTGTGTGAGTTTGAAAACTGAGATCTCATTCTTTCTGTCTTACAGTGTTGACAACTAAAATGTATTTATTGTTTGGGAAATTCCCAAAAGGGGACAGGCTAAAATCATAGAATCATAGAAAATTAGGGTTGGAAGGGACTCCAGGAGGTCATCTAGTCCAACCCCTGCTCAAAGCAGGACTGTTCCCCACTAGATAATCCGAGCCAGGCCTTAAAAACCTCCAAGGATGGAGATGCCACCACCTGTCTATGTAACCCATTCCAGTGCTTCACCACCCTCCTGGCGAGAACGTGTTTCCTAATATTTAACCTAAACTTCCCTTGCTGCAACTTGAGACCATTGCTTCTTGCTCTGCCCATTGCCACCACTGAGAACAGTTCATCTCCATCCTTTTTCAAACCCCCCTTCAGCTAGTTGAAGGCTGCTATTAAATCCCCTCTCAGTCTCCTCTTCTCTAGACTAAATAAGCCCCGTTCCCTCAACCTCTCCTCGTAAGACATGTGCCCCAGCCCCCTAACCAATTTTCCTTGCTCTGGTGGTTTACAGTTTATGATAAAACCAGCCAATTTCCCGTCAAGAATGACAGGGGAGGAGGGTGCTGTGATGGAGTGCTGCCACCTAATGCCCCATGCTGCTGCTGTTCTTCCTCTTGCAGGGAGCGGGGGGGAGGGGAGCCAAGGCCTCGCTCCTGGCCTCGGCTCCCCCACCCTCTGTCCGGTCCTTGGTGCGGCTTCGGAATCATGGCAGCGCTTCCCCACACTTGGAGCACTCTGATTGGTTGTTTCCATCAGCCAATCAGAGTGCGAATAAAGCATTACAGACTGACAGACGTAGGTTTTTATAATATTAGACTATTAGAGAGGGCGATGCAACATGGTCATAAATATAGGAAATTGGAGCCCTTCAGAGGCAGTGTTGTTCATCTTTTAGGGTGTGCGACAGAAGAAACTGTCCCTATGCACTAGTGTCCCTTTGTGATGGACACAACAAGCGGCACTCATTGGCTCAAAAGATTGAGGTGTGGGGGTGGGGAGGAGGCTTGGGGATGGTTGCTGAAATGCTGGGCCTGTTTGCATGAAGAGAGGAAGAAGCAAAGATAATGCCTTCAGCAATGTGTGAAGAATTAGGAGGGTCCTTTAGAGTGGGGAAAAAGAGGAATAGAAGTTAAGATACTAAGCTCAAAGATCCTTCATGGTATCTCTTGAATAAGTGAGTGACTAGTTAGACAAAACGGGAGATATAAATGTATGCCTCTAAGGCATACGCACAATATGCACTTAACATACCTGGTGATTATGAGTCTTTGTGCATAGACAGTCAATCTGCTGTCTTGATTCCACCACTAGAAGCCAGAAGACCCAGGGCTACGGATCCATAATCAGCAGTTATTTTTAGAAAATCATAAAAACTAGGCTAGGAGGATATCTCTGTTCCCTACAAATGCTCTTTTTCTTTGCAAGGGTATCACCATCTTATTTTCAAAGCTGCATAATAGATTAGTTAACTGATATGCGTAACATTTTGTTTGCATTTTTCCTGGTGAGAACCTGCTTATTACTGGCTAAGCCATATGTTGACTACATATGGCCAACCACCACATTTATTAAATGTGTGTTTCAGAGTGATTCCATTTACCTGTCCAAGAAGTCCCGTCTACCCGTTCCATTAAAGTCATCTAGATCATTAGGAAACATTCCATTAGCCTCCTGCACACACAAGCCAGATATGCATTTACAGCACCGGATCATGGCTGTTGATGAAGGTCTCAAGGAAAGTAAAATGCAAAGCGACCAACTTCAGCAACAAACAACAAGAGACAAAGAGTTATCTTTGAGCAAATCTCTAATTGAAAATTTTCAAGAGACGCCTCCTGAACAGAAAAGAGCATCAGTGAGAGGTAAATAAACATTTGCATTTAAAGAGCAGACAGAATAACATGTTGTATAGCTTGAAATATTAGCTTCTTTTCTTAAAGTGGAAATAAAAGGGAGATCACTTTAACATGCATATGATACTGCTTAATCTTACAGTTTGCTTGGGGACAAATACGTCTTGGAATACGTTTAGTGGCGTTTTCAAGTTAAATTTATCTTTATAGCTGTAGTGTAATGCAGCTTGGTAGGCAATAAAGGTACATGGTATACCTGGCATAAATATATAATAAATGAGTTTCGGAGCATGTTTATATTTATATTTGGGTAAACCAAAGTATTCATTTAAAGAATTTGAATTTGATGGAAAACATGTAAGACTGAAAGTATAGATGGCACTACCTTTGTTGTATAAGTGACTGTACCTAACATTCCCATTGATCAATCAAGTTCTCAGATGTCTGTTTCTAGTGTTCTGGGTTTAACTTAAATCCAGCAGTAAACAAAATATCTATATCAGCAAAGTATTACAGATTGAGACAGTGGACAATGTATATTAAAGGAAGATGCAGTTTGGTGAAAAATGCTTTTGGCTATAAGATCAATAAGTGAGGGGGTTATAAAGTCTGGATGGAGGAAAAGAGATATTTTAAGGATCTGAAATGAGGTGGAAGACAGAGTCTACATTTTCAGAAGGCGCAAATTGCAGAGGGACGAGTCGTCTTTGCCAACAGTGACTCTGGTAGAATGAGATGGATGCGTTGTACTTAAGTGAGTATGAAAAGAAGCAGTTGGAGACAAGAGGTTCTGAACTACTACTGAAGTTGATGGGACTTCACCCACTGACTTTAGTGCAATTAGGACCTAGTCAGTGGTCTGTGGAGTGAGCCAGATCAAATTTTGGCCTGGATCCTGAAATAGTTGGTTACCTATTGGAGCTTCAATAATCCTTTTGCTTGTAACCCTGCACATGTGCCTCAATGAAGAACAGCATTCAGCACATGCTAGGATTCAGGGGCTCTGGGAGGTTTATAGAAAATGATGTTGCAAATATTGTTAAAAAAATAAGTAATGTTATTGAATGTTTATTGATTTTAATTGACTCTTTATTGTAAATAGACACAAAAGTAGGTTAAGCACCACACTTTAAGTCAACTACTGGCTGTATTGTGAAGAGTGTTGAAAGTTTGTATGTACTCGTCAGGTGATGTCCCAGCACTAACATTTGGTGGTAAGATTGAGTAAGAAGCCCTTGACATTCAAATTCTTCATAATTATCCTGATAATTGATTCACACATTTAAAAATGTGTGCATAGGCTATTTCACATCAGTCGAATATTTACTATGGCAGTTCTTATTTAGATGACTTTGCCATTCTGAATTATTGCACTATTGGTTATTTTATTATCCACTTTTGACTCTTTTTTTTCCAGTCACTTCCAGCTTTCTGTTTTATTTTTCCTTCTAGCCGAGTCAGTGATGCCTTTGGACTACAAAGAGGTCCAGGTGGATGCTTTGGATGGTGGATTTGATACCCATGACAAGAATGAAAATAAAACCAACAACAGTCAGAGAGATAGGCAAGGTAGAGTATGACAACAAAATAATGAGAGCAGGATTCTGAAACCTACTAATATTAATATTTTATATGTAAATTGTAGATGATTTCATATTAACCATTTTTCCTTGATTATTTTTTCTTTTTTTTTGGCTTTCAATATTGTTTACTTAATTAGTACAGAATTACTGTCCCCAAGAATTCCAAGTTAGTATCTTAAGGGATATGTTTTCTGAAGAGTCACAAGGATGTATGACCAGTTTCCAGTAAAAATGAGTTGCATGCCTAACTCCCTATATGCTCTCCTGCAAACGTCCGCAATTCTTTTGATTCATTTTGCGAACTGAATATATTCATTACTGTGTGCTTTTGCATACATGATGAAATGCAAGGATGAAGCAATAGAACGATAGCATTTTGCTTATCTGAATTTATATGAAGGCATTTGACTTGCCTGAAACCTGAATCATTTAATGAAAATGTAAATGGGGTTAATACTGTGTAGTATGTGGTTTTATATAATCCATTTGTCTTTCTGAGAGGGCTTGAATGACCTATTTATCTAGCTGCATGAAGAATACTGAGTATCAGACTAATTTTGCAACCCTTGCCCATGTGAGTAATTTTTACTCGTGAGGAGTCCCGCTGAAGTCAATCAGTAAGAGTTGGAGAATCAAATCATACGCATTTAGTTAAGGAGCAGTTACTGACTCATGAAAAACGATTACAAGCATTCTAATTAGAAACAGTGCTTCCATATTTTCTGTTTCTATTTCTCATTTTTATTATATGGGACATTTGTGTGAAAGCAGGATTATTGAGTTTGAGTTCATCTGGTCTCACGGTTTATTTGTCATCTGAATCTGCAACCTTCTGTGACACCTTAATCATTATAGCAACCAACTGCAAAGTCGGGATTATGCCTTTCAGGTGGAGAATAAGCAGGAGGAGGCAGTGAACTAGGAAGCAGTCGCTTCTCTAGCGTAAGCAATGATGCAGCATTGCAGGTCTCAGGTTGTGCAGCGTCTTGTTTTTCAGTATGCATGGGATAGATAAGCACATTGTGATTTTTCTCATGCTCTGATTCAGGTGGCAGAATTATTTATATTTTCTTGTGCTCAAGCTTGACTCGCCCCTCCATGTTCATCCCGCTCCCTTAGACCAATCTATTTGCAATCTGTTGAGTTGAGCTTTGGATTGAGTTAAAGCGTGATAGCTGAACATCTTCAACTGCTGTTGAAATTTGTGGGAGCAGTGCCAGTTGAAGGTACTTAGGACTTTGCAGGGTCAAGCCCTTAAGGAATTAAAATGAAAACTCCTCCTTGGAAGCCTTGCTACTTTACGTGACTTTCCTTTGGTTGGTATGCCTGTTTCCAAACTTTTTAAAGGTTTAGTCGGTAGACTGTTGAATCTGCTTTACACCTCAGTTAAGGAAAACAAATTCTGATGACTCAGACCAATATGAGTGGTTGACTGGCTCTCGTACCATAAATGGAGATAACTAGAATATAGTCTTCAAAGTATGTTGTCTGAGCTGGACTTCTCAGCATGATGCAAGCTCATGGAATCTGGTCTGTCACTAGTCTTTAGAATTCCTTATTATTTTATCAGTAACTTCCATGTTTAGGTCTTACTTCATTTTCGTCTGACAGTTGGCCACTGAAGCCCTGATGTTTCTATTTTGAACGTTCTAGTCCTAAAGCAATGTGGCTTTCACAATATGTTGTTCCATCTTTTTTGGCACGTGGTCATTCTCATATTTAGTAATAATAAGCTCATATACCGCACCCACCCTTTCCCCAAAAATCACCCTTCAAAGTTGGGGGCCTGTTTTACATGAGAAGCTGTTTTCTGTGCCAGAATAGATGTATGGGGGGTGTTGGAATGGCTGCCAGGAGCTGGCTCCATGTTGGGTTCCTGGCAGCAAGCAAGAAGGGTGGAGACTGCAACCCAGGGTCGCTCATTCTCTCCTTGTAAGATCCGCAGCTCAGGCTTTAATCCAGTCACAGTTTCTGCTGAATTAGCAGTAGGTTTTCGCACAGCAGCCAAAAACTGCTATCAATTCAGCAGCAGCTGTGACTGGGTTAAAGTTCGAGCTGTGGATTTTGCAAGAAGAGAGTAAGTGATGATGAAGAGTAGACTGTCCCTGTGCCATGTGGCCTCCACGTTCCTTGTGGTCATGACTGAAAATACATGTTTTCCTTCATTTTTGCCTTCAACAAGGTGTATGCTATACTATGGGGTATGTGGTATGCAAGAAAAGGTGGTAATTTCTAGACTACCCATACAGAGGCCCTACAACTCTCTTCCAGCTACACCAAACAGGGAGGTAAATACCATATTTATGTGAATAGAAGATGACCCTGATTATAAGACAGCCCCCCAAAATTAGATTCTATATATGGAAAATTTTTAAATTTGTTGTAATTTTCCAGGTATAAAATCTGATTATTGGAGATTTGCCTTGAATTCGTCTCCCATTACAGCAAGAAAAGTAAATCGGGGGGCGGGGAGAGGAGGAGTGTCAAGAAGCCCTTTGCTTTGTGCCTCCTCCACTTTTTCCCCTGGCAGCCACTTCCCCCTCTCCTTACTGTGAGACCCTGGTCTCCTTGAGTGCATGGAAGTAAGGAGTAAATTTGAAAACAAGAACCTTAAAATTAAACATGGCTATGGCAATTTGTATATAGTACCCTTGCACTTCATTTGTCCAGAATTGATGCATGTTTCTTTTTTTTTGTTTTGAAACTGCTGCAAGTTTTAGTACAGACACACTATTAATACTTTTTTGAGCAGCACTTCAGCACCTACTTATGTAGTATAAACTATGCATGTTGTTAGTCCAAAGCCAAAGGCTCATGATTTACCACATAGTTCATTGGACTGGGCCTCCCCATCCCCAACCCTCCAACCCAATTTAACAGCATTTCAAGCCACGGTGACACCACAGCTCAACGCTGCTCAGTATGCATGTATAGTCCAGATGCTCTCCACAAAGGATCCATATGCTAATTAACCCTTATTCATGACCAGAACTGGGTGATCTTGTTATAAGTTCTGGGATGTTCCAGAAGTTTATATGCAGATGAGTGTGGCAGGCTCTTGATTGCTGCACTGCTGATGGTGTGCCCTGCCCTTTTGGTTATGCCACACCAGGGTGTACTTTCCTGCCACGACTTGTCCAGGTAAAATCCCATACAACAAGATATTGTTCCGTGGTCTCCCTATGACCCTGGGCAACTCTGCCAGCACTACTTCTTTGGGGGTCCTCCTCCCCTACACCCCATCCCATTCCACTCAGATGTTATAGGTCGGTCTTGATGGTGTCGTGATGGTGTCATTTGCTGTTGCATTAAGGCCTCGTCTTGCGGCTGCCTGCAGGGGTACGGCTACAGCCTCTTAGACTAACAAAAATGGTAATGGAACAATACTTTAACCAAAACAGCTTGAATGATGTGGTGGGCAGGGCAGTGGTGACCACTGTGGCTAGTGCTTCCTTTCAGTGCTTGGGGCTTGAGGCGAGGTGCACCCTGTTCCCATGTGCTCTCACATCGTAGGTGCCCCCATGTTGAACCTGCTTCTTGGGCCGGCTACCACCTGGCCACATATTGGAGCATTTCTTCACACCTATGCAACACTCATGGATCTGCCAACTCCCTGCTGGGAAGCTTTGGGTCCGCAGCACCTTGGTTGAGATGAGCAGGATTAGGGGGTTCCTGAGCAGGGTCTTCCCCTCTGTGGGTCCCAGTAGTGGTCACTGGGTTGCCCCCTCTCAGCCCCAGCTGACGTGTGCACTCCTCAGGGAGTAGTCACAGGTGTTGATGAGTGGGGTTGAGTCTTGGCCCCTTGCCCCATTGCCTGCCACCCCAAGCCGCTGCCTGGATTGTTTTCTGGTGCTGTCTGGACGATCTGGGTGTCCTCACTCTTTCCAGGGTGCGTTGCCCCAAGGAGAGCCTCTGGCTTGGTACCAACAGTTTCTGCATGCCTAGGTTTTCCCTGCACACTCAACCAGCAGGATGGGCAGGTGCTGCCTCTCTAGGCATGCTCCACAGCAGGGACAAGCCAGCTTTTTTCTGGTCATGGAGGAAGCATCTGGCTCTGCTACCAGTGCTCCCTTGTCTCTCCCTTGTCATTTGGCTCCTGGGCTCCTTTTATGCCTGGAGCCTTCAGGCACTGGACCAACCAGTGGTGCTTCTTCCAGCCATGTAGTGCTGGTCACCTTGCCTGCAGACCAGCCACCAGGATGCTGGCCCTGCAGTGGGTGGGGCATGAGCCTGCCACAATGAGGCACAGGACAATCTGGCCCAGCTTCACTTTATGGAGGGTGTGGCCACACTAATATACACTGGGCTGAGAGATGGGGCAACAGAGGGATTCTGGGTGAACTGTTGTGGCTTACTTTGACCTGAAAAAGAGTCGGTGGTGAGGGGACTGCACTTAATGGGTACTGCCATATATCTTGTTCAGATGAGCTACATTAACCTATTCTTGTAGTGGGTTCCCATCAGCATGTTTGCCTAATGTGGACTGTGTTGTAGTCATGGTCAGTGTTGGCTGCATTTAGTCAACTTCACGGTTGGTTTCCATTGCTGAGCACATGCTGCTTTTAGTAACAGTTAAATGATAGACCGCGTATTTAGTGAGATTTTGTTGTATGCATGATTATAAGATGAGGAGGCTTTTTTCCCCATGCCATTTGGGGCGGCGGGAGACACCTCATCTTGTATTTGAGTAAATATGGTAATCAGGCTAGATTATGTTGAGTTTGTACAGGCTTCCCAGGGACATAGGGCAGTCATCGTGATTTGTTTACTATACAAAGTTGAACATGAGGAAGTTCCAACCAAGTGATAATTTTTTGTCGCTAGCCCTATAGAAGAACTTTGTTTCTTGGTAACTGGAGAAGACTGTTGCCCTTGCTACTTACCCCTCGCTCCACTCGATACACTACAAGTATAGACTACACACTTTAGGGGTATAAAGTTTTTACTGACATTAATTTGGGGTGACTGTAGTACTTATGACTGGAGAAGTCAAATGTGAGTTGTGTAGGGCATCCCAAGTGAGCAGCAGGAAAGCTTAAGATCAAACACTTTTATGGATTTTGTTTAAGCCACTTTTTGAAGAGAAGTTATCAGAATTTCTTTTTCCAACTTTGCTATTTTTGGTTATCTTTTAAAATCCTGCTTCCTTTTAAATTGCAGTTGGTTTTGTATGGAATAAGGAAAAAATAAAATTAATTTTTAGAAGTTTTTGAAAAAGAATGATCTAAAATCATCAGGCTTGCTTATGAATCGTAATGCTTTCATTTTAATGCCTTTTATGTGAGGTACTCACCTTTGTATTTGAAAGATACGGGAATTTAGCATTGTCACTGGTCCAGCATTGAAATTAGCAAATGTAATTTTAAATCTCTCCTTGGGAAAGAAGCAGATTTTATGTTTTGAAAATTGGTTATTTGAAAGCTGATTAGGGGCTTGAAATGGTAGAAGTGTAAGTTGGATTAGTGGTCAGAGGCACAGAACAAGTGCAGTTTACTCCATGATTATTCCATGTTTTATTCCATTGTTGTCGAAGTGAAGGAATTTGTTCCAATGCTGTTGAGCAGAATGTCAGATAAATAATTATTAATGCTGATATCCAAGCCTCTTATTTTTCAGAAACAGAAAATCATCATAACGTAAGCAGCATGAATAACCAACATTCAATGAAAGAGCTAAATGAAGAGATTGATTCCATGGAGAATGAGGACATTGACTCTGCTATAACATATTCTGGTTCCCAGAGTCTGCTTTCTCACAAACTAAATGTAACAAGTACAGATGCATTTGCTGACCATGAGGTCACGGATGACATAGAAGAATTGAGACAAAGAATTAGGGATATGAAATCTGAGCTTGACAGGTACAAAATGTTCATATTTCACTTGCAGCCTACTACACAATTTTTGCCCAGTGATATTTTCAATATCATTTCGAATGATGCAGCATTGGCTACAGAAGGAGATGTTTTACAAATGCAAGATACAGAAAGGCAACAGTCTAATGCATGTTCTACAGTACGTCAGCAAGTGGATTATGAAATCCATATAGAAAACCTGAATTCCCGGTTGTCAGGGACACCTGAAGAACAGACAGCAGAAAAACTTAAGCAACTACTATTAGAAAATGAGGCTGAACTTGAAAAAGAGCAAATTGCAAATATGCGTCTTCTTGATGAAGTATACTGCCTCCAGACCAAGCTTAGAGAATCATCTCCATCCAAGTGAGTAATGCAGATGCTTTTTTCAGGCCCTTGTGAGTAAGTGGAAATATCAGTATTTGAAGAGACCAGTGTGGGGATCATTTTCTTTTACATACCACCACATCATTATTGTAAGTTTCCCTGATATTAAGGCAATCCCTTATTAAAACTCAGTCATTTTCCATTAAAGTACACACTATTGTGACTGACATTCAAAAAGCTACTTCATTAATGCCCATATCAACCTCCTTGATGGTTTTATGCCACCCACACCCTTTTCCCGTGGAGGTCTATGATTTCTGCTTGATGCAGTCTCTTGTTTGCAAACCAGTTTCTCTGTGGGATGGACTGACTTCCAAAATCACACTCCCTGAAATTTTTCAGCGCTTTAACTTTTGTGGAAAAGATAAGGATATTTCTGCATCATATCTGAAGTAGAATCTGACACATTTGTACGAAGAGTTGGTAACCAAATTCCTCCAAATCTTTTTGGCGGTGTGTCCCTAGTCATAGGGATTGGTAATATTGTAATAAAGATCAAGTACTGTGTGCAGTAGTGCCTTCTATTCAAAGATCTGAAAGCAATATGGAAATTGAAGAATGAAGCTTTAGAGCAGGAACTCAGAAGCTAATGAATCCTCCTTGTGAGGCTGAGGGTATCTTTTTTACTTAAGGGAAAAACTGAGGCTGCAAAAATTAAATGCTGTATTCACATGTCACACAGATGTACACTGGCATAGAATCTGGGCCTTCTAATATCTAATCCTCTGCTGTAGTGGCAAGATTAATCTTCCCTTGAGGGAATATACAACAGTAGGAGATGGAATATAAATGTATTCAGACCTTTAGGTTTCTCCATAATCCATGAGGAGAGATATTTGCTAGCCACTGATGTAGCTGGTACTAGTAGATCTAACATTATGGGCACTTGGTATGTCCTTTAATGTTAGCTCAGAAAAATACTCTCCTGCTTCAAAGTCCATAAGAATTTGATTGCTTTGAAAATACACTTCCTTTATTATTCCTTTATTATAATATCCTACATATTACATAGGACATACGTCGACCAAACTATGTAACCTGTGAAATGTAATGATATGGGCTGCTGTAAAGTTTTTATTGCCATGGGTTTGGGATGATGATTCTCAAACTCCCAGGTGAGTTATGCATCTCTTCTGAAATAAGTGGCAATAAAAATGCTATAGCAACCCACGCTGTCATAGATTTTATTTATACCCCGTATTTTGTTCATTTTTTCCCTCTTCTTCCCTTTTTCAGTTCCCCTCTTTTGTCTCCCCACTGATGTTTATGGTCCCGTAGAAAGGGCCATATTAGTGATACTGATACTGAGAGGTGCAATATAAAGTGGACATCTATATCCACATGTACAGTATAAACGCAGTTGATCTGAGTTGAAATTTATATCCTGGTTTGTGAATACGAGAGTTTAGGCAGTAGGTTGGTTGTCATACTCGCATCTGTAGCAATAAGCATATGGACAAAACTAGAATTTGTCATACTAACATTAAGTTGAGAAAGTCTAGTATCCTGCCTCTGGCCGATGACAATACACGGTGCTCCAGAGGAAGGTTAAACCCCATCTGGCCCTTAGTAATGTACCACAGACAACCACCGTAGAGAAGACATGCACTTTTTTCTCTTTGCATGTTCTTTCCAATTTATTTCACTCTAGCTCTTTTAGCTGCCACCTCACTTGCATGTTTATCAGGTGCTCAGAATCAGATTATTTCCAGGTATTTCCAGACAAACCAAATGAGTTTCAGTGCCAACATGACTTGGAAATTAATTGTTAAGGATAATAACCTGTGCATTGTCTCCAGAGTTGCAAAGCCTAATTTGAAGAAGATATTTGTCATTGTTGCTGATGGTATTTTGAGAGGAAAACATAACATTTTAGCCAGGAAATGCGATTTTAATTCCTTTTATTTTTGTTTAAATGTTAGTTACGGTCAGAAAATTGTTTTTAAGGATAACTGTATTTTCTCAGCTATGATTCATTAGTTCACTCCCAAGCTCGGGAACTCTCCTTTCAACGGCAGCAAATTAAAGAGATCCACAGCATTTCTGTCACTTACTATCAACATCTGACCAGCCTTATTAAAGCATTTGAAGAGCTGCTTCAAGCTAGTGATGTTGATTATTATGTCGCCGAGGGCTTCCGTGAACAGTTGAATCAAAGTGTGCAACTGTTTGAGAAGCTGGAAAAGAAGTTTCTCTATGGTAGGTGGTTATATTTCCATGTTTACTGTCTCGAGTGCATAAATATTTTTTGGAAATCTGCAGAATTCTGAGAAGGTTTTACTTTGGAAAACCATTTGCGTGTGTTTTCCTTGTCCATCTTCATGTGACTCAGCGTTACCTTTCTGATAGTTCTTTCAATCACAAGGGTAGGCAGGCAGCTGCTGTCCCTGTCAAAGCATGGTAAATTAAATTTTAACATTCATAAAATGCCCAAATTTACCTTTTCAGGTAAGTGCACCAGACAGCTACAACTGTTTAGATTAAAGCCACAAGGGTTACAGCTGAATTAATGATGAGTTTAGCAACATATGGACCTCAAGACTTTTAGGAATCAACCCAGCTCCCAGCAGGACTTCAAATCATGCCTCCTTGCTGGGTCACCTCCACTCATGTCTTTGGTGGGAATTGTTTCATTGGCTTCAGTGAGAGTTGGATTGGGGCCAGGAAAGTTCATTTAAAAATTATTTAAAAATGTAGATTTTGCTTAATACTCTTTTAATTACAAATTGTCTTCGTTAATGGAGATTCCCACTTGCATTTCATGAGATGTGGAACTTTTCCATAGCAATGTAGGAAATTTCCGTTCCTGTTCGAGTGCCCAGTGCAAATAGATACCAGTGATGGGCAATAATGGAATCACTTGCTATGGAGGGTTGGCTGTGTTAGTTTGGGTTTGTATGTTATGAAAGATGATTTTCTAGGATAAAAGTTATTAAGCAGATAGTTTGATTGTTGTGTCCTTGCTCAACAACAAATGCAAACTTCCTGGCATTGGGTGTGTAGATGCACACCGTCCTGTGCATGGTTGAAACCCCACCCAAACAGCTCATTTGGAAGGCTGAAGGTCTAAAGAAGAGAAGGTCAGTTGGTTTTGAAGAGGGGTAAACCACATGAATGGAAGGGACAACAGTGATATTCAGAAGAAGAAATGCTTGTAAAATTAGATTTTTCTCTGAATGTAAGGAAGGAAAGAGTGGCCTGCAAGTGGCCTTTTTTTTTTTTTGTTATGTTTACCTCTGGTTGAAATAAAAATGTCATGGTTCTTAAAAAAAGAAAAGAAAAGATGAGTTCTGAAATAAGAGGAACAGTAGTTTCACTTGTAGGTTTCCTGAGAAGCTTACAATGGGGAAAGCAACTAGTTATCAGAAAGCACCAGACTTGTTTAGGGTGTGAACCCATGCAGAGGGGAGTTATCACGCTTACTTAATCCTCTTCACTGAGCATATTGACTTTACTCTGAAGAATGAGAATTTATGCACCTAAAACTATGTCTCTTCCTTTGAAGGCTTTATCTTAGTTGCCAAAAGATCTCAGTCCGAACACACCCAGGGTGCATTGAGGCATGGACTCAGAAACTGGGCTCAGAGCCTGTCTGAGAAGCAGGACGCAGAAGCTGTCACTTGGGTATCACTTGTCCCTTACATTTGTAGATTATTTTAACCAGGAAGGGCTACTATTGAGATTTGGGATTTTATTGTAGAATGATGCTTGGGGACATGAGCATGGCGGCAGCAGCAGGGTGAAAGACCGATTGACACATTTATACAACAGAGATTTAAAATGCAGTAATGATCCAAAACCAGTCACAGAAATTGACTTGTGATGCCCAAAAGAGGAGAATGCCATACTTCCCTTCACCCCTTGTTCTTGAAGAAAATTGTGTGTCAGAGTGATGGCAAAGAGGACAAGGTTTGTTTTGGGAGTAAAATGCATCATGAAAGCCCTCTTCTTTCCTCACTGATAGTTGTTCCTGTTCTGTCTCTGACCCACTTGGCTGACAGTATTTTTGCAGGTGTCAGCTGCAAAGTTATCATCTTCAAGCAAATGCTTGAAATAGCCTTTAAAATGGGGACACTGACCCCTCCATCTTCCTGTAATTGCCTCTAGAAGACACCTTTCTTGAGAGACATTCCAAGGGCAATCAAACAATGGTCCCTGTCCTACCTGTCTTCAAGGAAAGCAGCAGCATGTTGCTGTTTTGATTGCTCATATAAAGGGGCTATATCTGAGAAAAAGGTATTACAGCTAGTGTGTCATAGCAGTATAACAAAAGATTGAGTATATTCAGTGATTTCAGTGGATATGGAGATTCCTTGCATTACAAATAAGAAGATTCAGTAGTGAATAAACATTAAAGTGCCTTTAAAAAAATCCCAAACCAACAGATGGTATCCTATGTACTATGAAAAGTCACTGATAAGCAAGACAATTCAATATATCTAACAAAATGGTGTTGCACTGAATCACATTAAAATAAGATGATGTCTGTAGGGTTATAAAGAACATTTGGGTTACTAAGAAGTGACTTTAAAGGAGTAGCATAAACACTCTTCTGTCTCTGCACTTCAGTTCTGACCTTCAGTGCATACCCCTGACATGCCAGTCCTGTGTCTCCTGAGCCAGGACGGCTGCTTGGGTTTAATTGCATGGTATTGTCCATTGGGCACAAGTGGGGTGAACAGGGTCAGACCCTCAAATTCTTGTTCTTTATTATCCAAATTAGAGTCTGGATCTCCAGCACTGTCACTGGGCTATTTACATGTAGATTATTCAAGACAAAATCCTGCATTTACCTACTGTAGGTAGGGGAGCACGCTCGCCTTGCCATTCTTATTAGACTAAAGATAGTCAGAAGACAAGAAGGGTGGAGTTCTTGTCACCACCTTTTTATTTGAAAGGTTAGTGGCTTGCACTGTGTTTATTCTGTAGCTGTATCGTATACCAGGTGAGCCACAAAATAAGCCCTGCACCTCTCCCGAGTGTAAAATAAGCCCTGCACCTTTCCTGAGTGTCACTCTGATCCCCTTCTTTTGTCTTATGTGCTGCTCTGCTTTTTGCTCTCTGCCTTGTGCTCCCTGTCTGATCTACTGCTCTGTTTTCTGCTCCTTGCCCTATCTGCTGCTATGTTCCTTGCTCCTTCCTGAATCTGCTACGTGTCACACTCACAGGCTATCTGTGCCTCTTGTAACACATGTGCCGTGAATTGGATACTCCTTCCATATACTGTAGAAAACATTAAGGAATCTGAACCATGATGCAAAGGCTGTGAAATCTAGTAGGCATGATAGCCAGTCACTCCTCCTATCATTCTTTTGACCTGGTAGGATTACTGTTCTGTTGCTGTACAACTGTGGGATAAAGTCCTATCTCTTGCCATTGTACACATGTTACATCTTCAAGGCACCTGCACACCATTTGGTATTAACACATCCAAAGTGGGCACCTTCTGAGTGAGCACCCTATAGTGTGGTGGTTTATTTCTGACTTAGGCTAGTACCAGTTTCTGCTTGTCAATTTTCCATTCCATTTTTCATTCAATTTAACATATTTAAGTAACTTAACACACAGGGAAATCTTAGATAATCAGTAATTTTTCAGAAATGTTTCAACAGGTATTTTTATTTTGCAGGAGAATTAATAGATATGGAGGTTACCAAACTTTGTGAACTAGGACAAAGGTAAGAGTAAAGCTGATTGAAGACCAGCATTAAAGATGTTGCTGTGTAATAAAGTGGTAAAGACACTGCATATTTTATAGTATAACTTGAACTCCAACACTCTTTGTGATTGCTTTTGCTTATGTCACAAGTTCCGTTAATATCAATTATGCTAGTAAAATATTCATAGAAAACAAACCCAGCCTTCTCTCCCCGCTTCTTAGCAAAGGTATAACAGTTGAGACACTACAAGTGAGGCCTCGTGTTACTAAGACTATCAGTTTCATTAGTGACTATAAAACATTCACCAGCAGACTAAGAGAGATTAGCATAAATATTTAAGTTGTATACTCAGTATAGCAGATAGGAGAGGTATTTTTATAGCTGTCTTTCTCTTTCCCTTGACCTTGGGACAAAGCTAGGGACTGGTTCAGGATCACCTGTGTGCATTTCTTTCCAAATTTATTGTCAAGGTATCCTTTATGCTGGAGGTGATGGAGCAGGTGCTGTAACACAACACGTTTTGGAGGTTTTTAAGGCCCGGTTAGACAAAGCCTAGGGTGGGAAGACATAGTTGGGGACGGTCCTGCTTTGAGCAGGGGATTGGGTGAGATGACCTCCTGAGGTCCCTTGCAACCCTAATTTTCCATGATTCTTTGATTTTGGTTTTATGCCAGGCCAAGATTCTCATACTGGGGAAATCCTCAATTGCCTGTTAAGGCAACTTTAAGTCCCTGTGGCACAAAGAGAATTTATGATAGATTTCTTCTGGCAAGTGAATGCTAGGGATGAAATCCTGGCTGTATTGAAGTCCATTGGTGACTTCTGTGGAGTTTAGTAAGGTCAGGATTTAAATCTCTATCAGTGATTCTCAACCTTTTTAGACTTGAGGCACCCCTCGGAAAAGGCCAGCTCTTAGCTTTGCATTGGTTTCTTGGTTACACGAAAGTTAATAAAGGAATTGTTTTGTTGCAAAGAACTCAGAAAGACCACACCAGGTCAGAATGTTTTTGACATTATGGATTCCTATTTGAAATCTCTGGGTTTTTCTTGTGGATCATGTGTAGGTGTTTGCATACCTCACAGTGGTACTTCATGGCACCCTTAAAAGGATTTCATGGCACCCTAGGGTGACATGGTATCTTGGTTGAGAATCACTGCTTTAGATAATTATACTGTGACATACCACCGTATTTCACAGGTATCCTTAAAAATCTGCTGTCCTACATGTATTGTATCCATTTTACATACTTTCTCTATTCATTGTGCTTCTCAAGTGGTAATAATCACTTAGAAATCATTAACAAATATTTTGCTTGACACACAAGGGATAATGAGAAGACTACCACAATGTACCAGCAACTTAAGGATGAGTCACCTGTACCATCTGCTTTTCATAGTTTTTCTGACTTTGAAATGTCAGAAAAGTCATCTCTTGGGTCACCTGAGCTTAAACAAGACCTGATGGAAGGACAGCATGGCACTCTGGCTCTTCTGCCAAATAAATTTCCCCCAGGTAATTTTTTTTCCCACTGAAGATTTAATAGATATTGAGGGAATTTTGATAAACAAGACACAAGGGAACTAATTAAGAAATAATGTGGGATATGTCTGCTTCAGCTTCCTAGTCTCTCGCATAATCATTGCAATTTCAATAATCATGCATACAAAAATGACATCGATGCAAGCTACCTCCTTCTCTGAAACAAAATTAACTATGATATTTTGTGCCTTTGTTGTTTTAGACTGTCATTTTTTACAGTACTCCAGACAGTCTTTAAACAGACAAGTTATGAGTGGAAACAGACAATTGTCAAGAGATTATTACATTAAAAAAGACCGATTTTCTAATTTTATAAAAGCCAGTGTAGTGTTTCCTTGAGAATTGTAACTGTTGCATAATTAATAAGTGGTGTCATATTTGACCTGGATAGTTTCACTAAGCACAAGTAATGGTTGCAGGAGTTTGTTGCAGATAGAGCTGGAGGTTTAACAGCTGAAGTAGCACGCGGTGTTCAGGGAAAAAATTATTACAGAATAAACCTGCAGTGTATGACATGGACAAACTGACAAATAAGATAGTGACGGTTAGAACAGATAAGTCCCTGACTCATGCTGAAATGTACAGCAGATGGAAGAAAAATTGTAGACTGGCAAAGCACGAAGGAAAAGGTACTGTAATGAAACTAGGTTGAACAGACTTATTTATTAAGGCATGAAGTCTATTTTTATGCATTGTGTTAAGTCAAAGTCTTATTTTATACTTGAGTTACTCTAGCAAACGTCCTGTTGTCATGAGGGGAATTGTATACAATTGGTGCACAGAGTCTAGCAGCGAAGTTATCACAAAGCTTCAGATTCATTACCAAATATATAGAGCAGTTTAACTAGAAAATTGTGTGATGTTATGCTGTTTTTAAATGGAAGAAAGTTAGAAGAGAATAAAACAGCCATATGATTATGCAAGAACATAGAATAATGAGTTCCATTGAAAGGAATGTTTCATTTTAAATCGCCATGTTAAATACTTGGTAAGATCCAGATAGCTTATTGAAAAGGCTGTTAGTGCATGCCAAGCACTTAGTCTAGATCATTGTGATTTGTTAGAGTTTCTAGCTCTTAGCACCTGACATACATTACCTATGGTACAGTACATAGAGCAAGGGAATGCAGTCGTTTACGCAAAATGAAAAGCGGCCTTTTGGTTTATTTAGAGTTATTAATGGAGCATCTGCAAGAAATTCGAACTCTGAGACAACGTTTAGAAGATTCCATTAAAACTAATGAGAGATTGAGGAAGCAGCTTGAACGACAAGTAACAGACATGGAACTAGATCAGGGTAAGACCTTATTTCATCATGAGTGAAATCTGCTTTCCTGTTTAAAGCCTGAGTGATTGAGCTCTGCAGGAGAAATACGTATGGCTGGAACAGTAAAACCACACTGCTAAGCTAGGGCTATGAGGTAGGTTTAGTGACAACACCACCAGCAACACTACTTTATCCTTTATTCCTGTGCTGCGTTAGTAGCTGTGGTTCTACATTTCTTGTAAATTAGCACAAACATTGTGATTCCTCCTTTTACCTGCCCCCAATTGTCAGTGGTGCACAGGTGTCCCAAGTGTTTGAATCCCCACTTGTGTTCGCAAAGGTGGGTTTAAACAGTCTGGAAGTCTTTGTGCTTTCTTTCTCTAGCATGGGTGAATTTTATCTATGGAATCAAAAAGATATTTCTAGTTCTGTTCTCAGTAGCTTAGTTATTATGGATTAGTCATCTGTGTTTTATTGTTGGCATAAGAGACTCTTTGATTTTAAGATATCATCTCTGAGTTCTCTGTGTGTGCTTGGATGTGATGAACAAATTTTAGCTTCCTAATTTTGGAGTTTCCTAGCCCCAGTATAATTAGGACAGAAGGGGTCCTGTCTAACTTATGCTGCTGCCACTGATGGGATAAGATCCCTCATGCCAATTTAAGTGTGAGCATAGTGGAGCTAATTCACCTTCCCATTTGTGGGGGAGTGGTTGGCATGGGAGGTAAGAACATAACTGGGTGAGATCAATGGTCCATCTATCCCAATATGCTGTCTCTGACAGTGGCAAAAGTGGATCCTTTAGAGGGAAAGCGTATGAATAGGGTATATATAGAAAGCTCCATCCCCTCTCATACCCTTCCTGGCATCTACTGATGTTAATTTAGACATGCTGAGGATATATCCCTTACTTTTCTATTTACTAACTATTAACAGATCTACCATCCATGAGGGGGCTGTACTGCCTTTGCTAATGGTGTACCAGCAGAGATTCCCCTTACAGAGGGGGCATTCCCTATGGGGAATCTGTAGTTGATTTAAAGCCAGAGTATTTTTTTTATGGGGGCCCAAATGTGGAATGAAAAATCTGGGTTAGTACGTTCAGCTTGTCATTAGACTTGCTTGCTATGAGAAGTTTGTTCATCACAATAACTTTAAGTAGCAGAAACTGGTGGGAATTTCCACAACTAGCCCATTTTCATTCCAATTGCTAATGGCAAGTAGTGGATGGAAAATACTTAAAATATGTAGGTAAACCTGAAGTCAATGGGAGCTGTAGGTGCTAAGCACCTTTGAAAACCGGGCCTTGCATATTTCAGTTTGTTCACAAGGCATCAGTCAACCTTTTAAGTAGTCTTTTATAGGACCTTTTCAAACTATATGATACAATGCATACTTTTCCACACTTTGCTTTTTCTCGTTCTCCTTCCCACCCTTTCTCCTTAGAGCGATTGATTAATCTGCAGCGTTACATCAGAAGCAGGAACGGGTACCTGCATTCTGTCCTCTTGCTCAGTTTCACTAATGCTCGAATTAGATTCATTATGTTTTACATCATCCCTACAATCCATTTCTGTTGTTGTCTAATGGATACTACCTCCAAATGGCAGTTTGCTTTCAAGAATAATTTACGCTGATGGAAAGGTGTATAAAAGGCACCCATTTCATTCATGAAGTATTTACGCTGCTGGAAAGGCACACTGTTCTCTCATGAAATAACCACACTGAAACAGTTCCAACTCTTTTACAGCTTCATAAAGATTCTGGAAAGGGCATCCATTAATGCAGTGAAAGTATATTCTCTTTATAAACTGTCTTATGTCTTCCATCTGTCTTCCTGCTACTTTAGTAGATCTACCAATGCATGGATGGAAAATTTGGAGAGAAAAGGGAAAACTAGCTATGCATTACAACAAGCTCCTCTTCTTACTGTATTCTCTCAGCATTTTATATTTCTATTGCTTTCAAGATCTGTTTCATGTTTTGAAATAATAATGAAGCCCCTTTTGTCAAGGGTTTTTTTTCCCCACTAGATGTTTTGTGTATTAATTTTGAATTCAGATGTAAAACAAACTCTTGGCTGGAACTGCAATAGATGTTAGCCTTGGGGCTGTATTTTTTAAACAGATGTTTTTAAACTTTTTATTTAATATCCTTATTTTGTTTTCTTTAAAAACCGAGTTATAACATACTTAGTTGATGAGTGACAGTCAGTTAAATTAAGTTTATATCGAGTTGTTTATTCATGGGAATCTAATCCAGAGAATTACTCTAGTCTCTCTAGTAAATATTTTATGTGTGTGTAGACATATGCGTGCACACACGCACACAATTTTTTATTTTATTTGTAATATTTAGATCATCCTAAGTATGCAAAAGTCTCTGGGCTCCCAGCATCCTATAATTGATGGAGGTGCTGGTAATAACTGCATCATTAGCACTGAGCTGAAATTTGCACTAAAAGCAGAACTGAAATATTTTTCCGCTTGTTTCAAATGTTAGACTTCAAAATAAAATGTAACCTTTTAATTCTGTTTTTCCTAGGCTTTGAATGCTTGCTTTGCTCTTTCTATATATAAATAACAAAAGCAAGTGTTTTAACCCTTATATTACTGATTACATGCCATCACCCTCAGAGTACTTTTTTTGACTGAGAATAAATATTTGTAATATTTACTTTACTCTGGCTGCTGCTATTATAGTGCTCACACCCCATCAGTCACCTTACTGAACCCCTCTGTGGCTCTCCTTTTTGCATTCACTTTTACAACAGATGACACATTCATCAGAACAGCTGCAATCATAAGCACCGGTTCAGCACCTAAGTCAGGTAGCTGGGGTCCTGCACCTGTGCAGAGTGTAATTGAGGTCAGTGGGGCTTTGCATGGATGCAGAAGTTCACAGTATTGGGTCTGATGGCAGGATTGTGGCCTTGGTAACATCAGGGCTGCACAGTCCCTTACATAAGTTATATTCAAAAGCCCTTCAACAAAATTCTGGTAGCATAACCTGTCAAATAATGTGAGGCTGGGTGATGGGCTATAAATTATATTGTGATCGAGATGAGACCATCAAGCTCTGCCACTTCAAGTTGAATTGCTTTGTTAAAAATATGAAAGGCAAAAGCCCTTTGAGTTCACATAGCTACCTTGACTCTTTAACATATAGATAGTAAAATGCCATTAGTGCCAGGCTTCTAGTGCCTTTGAGTCTTTCAGTAATGACAAGAGTCACATATCATGCCACACTACATCCCAGTTAGGTAGTGGGTAAGAGCTTCAATTGGGATTACAGTAAAATGAGATTATTTAGAGAAAGTACAGCACATCAAATTGAATTGAATTGCTATAGCTGAAAGGCATCTACCTCATGCATTCAGCTAATTCTTTGCCAGGCAGTTATTTTTCTATTTATCAATTGAATAGTTGGCACCCGTTTCCTTGTCTTGATCTTTACTAAAATAGTAGATATTTGATCCACCATTCAATTAAAATATCTTTTAAATAGCGCTGTTAATTCCAGTGGACCCTGAAGTCATTTAGCAAGTGTAAACAGCAGTGCAGATTTTACACAAGCAGATAGCAGTTACTTCATTCATCACTGAAATGCAGCTTCTTGGAGGGTGGAACACAGCTACTTTAACAGTACACTGTAACACCGTGCATCAGTGTAGGCTAGACACTGAAGAACAGTATAGGCTGTTGAAACTTGTACATGGAAGTTAGGGACAGAATGAGTACCTGAATTTGAATTTGGTTGGGACATAAGATTAGTACTTCTGCTCATATGATAAGTGCCACAGGATCTCAGATGACCCAGAGTGGCCAGGGAAGAGCTCCGTTTTTAAGTGGATTCAAAGGACTGTAACAGCAGCACTGCAGTCCTCCACAGAAGCAAAAGCATCATCAACTGAATCATTTTCACAACTTCCAGCATCATCTACTGTAGGTTTTCCTTAATGACCTCTCCTGAAAAGAATAACCCAGGCAAATATAGAATCTCAGTGGCTCTCACCTAAGATGGTATGGACATATACAACCAAATTTGAGCAGAGGAGCTGTACTGGGATTTATCATGCAGTAAACCTTAGTACCATTTACACCTTTGTAAAAGTAGGACAGCCTCATGGAACACTACCAGTTCCTGCAGTTTGTTCTGCTCCCTTATCTGGTTGGTGGCCTGCTATATGTGACTTCTGTAGTTCAAAAAATCAAGTCTACCAAGGATCATTTAGCGATTTTGGTGACATTGGCAGAATGAGTGAGGTACTTGGGATGCAGAGTTTTTTGTTGGCTTGGAGTTTACCTGAATTGCCTTTCAGTCTGTAGTGGTAACCTTCAAAAATATATAGGGGATAAATATCTTTCATAACATGTTTTTCCGCATTGTTTAAATCGTTCGTGTCGGGAAAGTTTAATCTTTACTGACCTAGAGATGACTCATAAATCATATTTTATGTATATATTTATAGGTTCTGCAAACATTTTTATCCATGGCTCAGAGCAACATAATTCCCTGACTTCTGAAATTCATTTCCTGAGGAAGCAAAATCAGGTTTTGAATATAATGCTGGCAAAAGGATCCAGAGGTAAAGTTTCATAGTTTCATGGTTTCTAGGGTCGGAAGGGACCTGACCAGATCATCTAGTCCGACCCCCTGCCATGGCAGGAAGAGCACTGGGGTCAAATGAAACTTTGCTTTAAAGGAGCAGATTGTAATTCTGAAGGCACCTTTCGTTTTTATTCCAAATCTGAAAACAATAAAATATTTACAGTCCTTCCATCAAATTGTCTTTATGGATCTCTTCACTCCTGTAGTTCTGTGCCAAGTCAAAAACCCACACAATGGCTAATACTGGGTGAGGCATTGGAGTAGCGGTCCTGTTTTCTCTCTGCCTGCCCACAGCTTTCCTCTTGTGTCTTTGTTCATTTCCTCTCCCCTGTTTTTTGTGGATTCCTCTTTTCTTTTGTACTTATTTGTTCTTCCCTTCTAACTCTTTTTTGTTGTGCTTCCTTGCCGAGACCCTCTGTGTCTAAAACTGACCGAGGGAAATTGACTGCAATTGTTCAGTTTCCTTCTGAATGGACTTCTTCCCAGAGGGAGCTGACTGCACATGAAAACAGACTCATTCCCCAAAGGAATCTAGAGCACAGGGAAGCTTGGATAGCTCTACTCAGTTTCCCTCTTTAAGCTGATTAGACACAGAGAAAGGACCTGGAGCAATCACTTTTCTTTTGCAACTTTTTAGCTTGCCTGCCTCATCTTTGTGCTCGAGGCAGCAAAATACTCTTAATTCAGACCCCTCTGAACGAACTGCTCTTAAAAGCAGTTATGGTTAAACCTTAGGTCATAAGGTTCTGTCTGTTTGCAGAGCAGTGTTAGAACTATTGGTATAACAGAAGTACACAGGCACTTCCCTCATGTCATTTATTCTGTCATCTGATATAGGGGTTTTTGGTGTGTATCAGTTTATTCAAGGTTTTACTTTTTAGGCCAACATAAGATGCTTTTGTTTTGGTCTGTTGCCATGCGCAATATGTATATAATGTCAGGGCATGCTATGTGAGAAGCATGTCTAAAGGATGCCCATCAGAACAAGGCATTTGTTGCCTTTTATGTTTAAGACAGAGCCAGCCTCCTTTGAATTCATGGGTCTCTTCTTTATCCTAAGAATCAGACTACAGAAGGAAGGCTGCCTTTGGTCTTGAGTGCTTATCTGGTCAGTCTCAGCCTTTTCCTCTCCTCCTACAGTGTTAAATGAAGTCAAATTGTCACTTTCTAAATCATCTGTGAAGTAATTACACTATATTTTCAGTGCTGATCAAAAAGTTTCAGTCACACCACATACATGTATGAAAGGTTATCCCCACATACCATGGTGGAAATCAGCTCATTTTGATCTGGCTCTATATTTGTTTTCACCATGTTGTATTGATATTGTGTGTTTGTAATTTGCTTATGGCTCAGGTCAAAATACGTGCCATTCGATAGTTTTAACATTAACTAGACCAGTAAATGCCAATGTAGGCACTGGCTACAAGATTAGACCTCTTAGTCTCATGCTGCAATGAAATATCCATTGACTTTAATGGGAAGTATTCTAATCCTGTGACAAAAGGGAATAGGATCCATGCATTGGATTGGGACCCTTTTTCATAAACTTTCAACTTGGCTGTTTTGCTAAAAAGGAAGGGTTTCTAACTCTTGGGAGACAGAACGATTCCTCCTTCCTGTCTAACACTGATTTTCGATGAGAGCAACTGCTTCTAGTGACAATTCTTAATCAAGGAGCCAACCTGGAGAAGGCAGAGCATGTCAAGGAGAGGGATGAGTTAGCATGGTGCTGATGGCAGACAGGTAATACAGGGAAAGACAACATGCTTCATTTTTTAGTGGAGAGAATGGAGGGGAGGGGTTGTTATAGGGCATGTAGTAGCTTTACTCAAGCCCTTTCGTCCTTCCTTCCAAGACCAGTATAATACTCAATAAGAGTACTCAAGATAAATATACCTTCTTTGGAGCCTTACTGGAAGTAGCTAAGTAGTCCCTCTCCCACTGATTTCAACAGGAGGCTGAGGGTGTTTGACATATGACAGGTAGTGCTTAACTTCCCCTAGAAACGGGCCTTTTGTGTTTTGAGGGTTACAGAGGCATTGCATTCAAGGAAACTTATCTACCAAAAAGGCTTTAGAAAAATTTAAATAGGGCAATCACAAAATGCAGAAGAGCATCTTACTTCTGTTATTGCTCTGCCAGCTCTTAGAAAGCTGATGATGAGCAGCATAGCCTAAGTATGTTGTAGGTATTGCAAACACCTTGCATTTCTTCTGCTTTCAGATAAACAAAAGGAAAATGAAAAGTTGAGGGAGTCTCTCTCCAAGAAGAGTGCAGTCATTGAGCATCTCCACAAGGATTTTGACTGTGTGAAGGAAGAAAATGAAAGGCTGCAAAAACAGATCAGCAAAAAGGAAGGTGAAAACAGACATCTGACTCATGAGGTTTACAGCAGTCGCAATGAATTAAACAGGTATCAGTCCTGTCCCTGTTTAGACTTTCTCTTGGAGGAGTAAATAGTCAATATGACATGCAAGTGTTTGGCCATGGCCATTGACATTAATGAGCTGCATAGGTACCCTCAAGAAGAGAGAACATGGTGAAGGCAAGGGGGATTTGAGATTTTAAAGTACGGAATAAGTGAATTCACTACCTGTAATTTACCCATCCATTGGTACTTACCAGGTTGCAAACAGAACTGAATTCAAAACAGCACCAGCTGTGTGAGAATGACAAATTACTGCAGTCGCTCCGAATTGAACTCAAAGTGTATGAAAAGTTGGAGGAAGCCAGCAGAAGAAGGACAGGTATCAAGTGGGCAATTGTTTTTGTACTCTTTGTTGCTGCAGACCTTCTTTTCTCTATCTATGACCTTGTCAGGCTGCCTAAGGCAGGAGTCAGAGTGCGTCAGTGCTCCTTACTTCTATTTAGATGTCCAGTACTATCACAGGAACTAGGAGGGCAGTGATGCAAAGGAAGAATTACTTCTTAGTAGAGGTCAGCTTAGTGTGGTCAGCACAAGCACCAATCAATCACCACATCATTTCTGACCCTACAGTCAGTCAACCAGGATTTAGCTGGTCATGCCATTATTGGGCACTCCTCAACTGTTTTCGATCTGGACAGGGTCACTGTGCCTCAAACCTATACCAATGGGGCTTTCGCAATGACAACAAATGCCTTTATAGACAAGTTCAAACCATGTCCCACATTGTTGACTTGTGCCCAATTACAACTCTACCTGGTGGCCTTCAAGTTCTTCACACTGGTGATGACATTGCCTTGAGAAGGTTGAAACAATACGATGAAACCGCATATGCTAAATAAATAAAAGTAGAGGTATGGCTACACAGCAAATGAAGGATGCAATTGCAGCCTGAGTAGGCCATCCTTAAGGAAGCTTTAATCTAGGTAGCTTAGGTAACAGTATCAGTGAAGAAGCAGTGTCCTGTGTTGCAGTACAGGCCGTACCAGCCTGCTGGGAGTCTTAGTTATTTGGGCACCAGAAAATGGGCTACCACATTTTCACTGTTTGTGTTCCCTAAGCTAGCTGCAGTGTGCCTCCTTATGCTGAAGCCACCCTTCCTGAATGCAGAGTAGCTGTCAAGAGAGAGCTCCTACATGCTAACACCTCCTGCATGGTGTTAGAGAGCTGCCAGAAGTAGCCCCTTGAAATGTTTTATATACCTAAACTCTGGTCTCCTTGTGGATGGGGGGGGGAAGTAAAACTTACACGAGGGTTTTCTCCATTTCTCAGGAGTTTGAGAGAAACCAGACAGAATGACCACAACACAGGTAGGGTGGGGAGAGATAGGTAAAGCTGGATAACAGTCAGTCTTTATTGCATGCTTCCTTCAAAATCCAGAACATTTCCTAGCAAAAAACTGCTGATTCTTACTACATTATCTGTCGCCATCATCATTGTGTTAAAAGTCTTGATGTGACCAAGCGATAGAAGAAATATGGAGGGGGCGGATTTGGGATAGAGCTGAATCTCCTTGCAGAACGTGAAGTCTCCACATAATTGAAGGGTCAGAGTAATTGCCTTCTCAGGCCATTGCAAGCCCTTTCCCACTGCTTGAAGAACACTTTGGGATCTCATTGTGCAGGAATACAGGGAGTGCTTTGTGTACTGCTTCCCCTTATGAAAGGAAGAACTGAACCCTCAGGTTTTCTCAGGTTGGTTTCTCTAGTTGCCAGGTGATCACAGTTCTCTTTTTGCCTTGTGAAATTATACTTTCTGTAGTACTCCAGCCCTTGTCCTCTCTCCAAGATTACCTGCTTCTTTTTCTTCCCCTAGACTGTGCACTTCAGATTTTGTAAATCCTTTTCATTCTACTCTCTTATAATTTTGTTTTTGGCATGCAACTTATTAGCTTTTATGGACGAAGTGAAAAATAATTTTCAGCTCTTTAAATCTTTTGAGGGTAGACGCAATTAAGACTTGCTTTTTTTGTCAACCCATTATCTTAATACTGTTTGTAGTTAATTCTTAATATTGAGGATAAAGCTGGCTATAATTTACTTGTTCAGCATTCTTATAATGGTTAACATTATTTTAATTGTTAAAGATGTTAAGTGTTTTTCTCAGATCCTGGACATGATGCTTCAGAAGAATTCCGAAAAGATCAAAATAATCCACTTGACTTACATGAACTATTGACTGAAATACAGAGTTTGCGAGTGCAGCTTGAAAGAAGCATAGAGACGAACAAGACTTTGCATGAAAAATTAGAGGAGCAGCTTTCAAAAGAAAAGAGAGAGGAAGTGGGCTCAGTGTCAGCTGTGAATATCAACTACCTGTTCAAACACGAATCGCAGCATTGTACAGGAATGAATGGTAGTGTGCAGTATGTGCTTTTATAACACTCCAAAAAGTGGTGCCCTGTTCTTTAAAGATGCCTCCCTTTTTCCTGATGCCACACATGATATCAGCTGTGTGATTGGGAGCTGCCTGCAGCCTTTCAAATCCCTTCCCTATTAGAGTTATTAGTTCATGCGGAGGTGAAATGCACGCCACACTTTCTCAGAGCCTCTAACTGTGATTTCCTTTTGATCTGAGCAAAAGGTTTGCAGACAGTTGGAATGGAAAGATGGCCAGGTTAAGTTGTCATAAATTTTGCTTACCTGGAAGTTCTCAATTTAATGCTCAACTATAGGACATTTGTTAGAGGTGACTGCATTACTCAAGAACAATCAGTAAGTGCACTGGGTGATCTTTGTATAGATCACTTGCCCCCTTTATGCTGTTCAGAAATATCTTTATTTGCATCATTATTAAATCACTAGCAAATCAAGGGGCCATGAATCCACATTTCTTCTCCCTGGGCCCACATAAATGCCCTGGCACATCATATCAAATAGCCTGTGCTGATCAGTGGGTTGTTGTGGAGGCCTTGAAGCACAATATACCACAATGGGAGCTTCATTCCTCCTTCCCCCATGTGGACCCATCTACCACAACTTGACTTGTGTTTTATATAAGATATTTACTCAAACAGTGCAAATTCTGTTCCACTTGATGGAGAAGGAAGTGCCTGAATGCAGCAGAATCATACCATGGTCTATACGCTGTTTGGGTTGCTGTTTTTTTCCATGCATTCATTACCCCATGACTAGATTACCATAATATATTCTACATTTTGCAGCGCCGACTTGGGGACAGTTAGAAGTGTAAGCTGGTTTATTTGGGCAATATTGGGTCTTACGTGAGGAGCATATAATATTGACACTCCAAGCATTGTGTTGGCTCCTGTAGGTTTCTGGGTGGAATGTAGGTGCTGGTCTTGATCTATACTACCCCAAATGGTAAAGGACCTGATTACTTGATACACCATTTCCTTCCTGCTGACATACTGCCAGAGCTGTTGAGATTGGAAGGGTGGGAGTGGGGAGGGATTAGGTTGCTTGGTTATGGACATGTAATGCTCTGAAGGCTCCTTGGTGTGCTAAGACCTAAATTTGTTAGCTTTCAAGGAGATTTTTTCCAGCGGTGAATAGATTTGGTAGGTACTCAGAATTATGGCTATGTACTAGAAAAGTGTAGGAATACCTGGCTTCCAGAGAGCTGGCCCTGATTTATAGGGAGTCCCTTTGTTGCTATACTGTGAAATCTGTGAAGCGAAGACATGCAGAAGTAAGGTCAGGGAGATCTTTCAGTAAAAAAAAAAAAAAAATAAATAGTATGATGCCATCTTACTGATTAGTTGGGTTTTTTTCTTCTGTTTTGGGCATGTAGAAGTTGGTCAGACATTCCCTGCAGCAGACAATAATATATGCGAGTTACAGAAGCATGGACATTACACATCAATGAAAGCAGGTATATCTAAGGACAAGAATGTTTTAACGCCCATATCCTAGGGTTGCTGTTTGAGATACGTATGTGTATGTTATTTTTTTACACGTTGAAAGGATCTGGCTTTAAAAATCAAGTGCAACTTTTTCTACCTTAGACACCCAACTAACATGTAAGGAAGATGTAGACAACTCTTCACAGTGCAGCAGCATCTCCTCTACTGGTACGTCATGCACTCCCCGCCTTGTGCCTGGCCATCGTATGTGGGCAGACAAAAATGGACGCCATATCCTTGGCTTGATTGAGGATTACAATGCCCTACGGAAGCAGATCTCAGAAGGGCAAAAGCTGCTATCAGAAATGGAGGGTCCTTTGATAGAGATCACTAGTATGAAACATGTGGAGCCTGGAGTAAAGGTAAGCAGTGAGAATGGTTAGAGGGCAATGAATCTTCTTAATATGTATGGTTTAGATGAGGGGTTGTCAACCGGGGGTATGTGGGAAGGCCCTAAGGGTTACGCGTGGGCGGGGACGGAGTGCCACCACCCCACGCCGCCGCCTCCCAGGAGCAGGGCTGGTGGAAGGGCTAGGGCAGTGGCGCCCCTCTGCGGGCCATGCAGGCGCTGGCTGGCTGGCCGGCCAGGGGCAGGGCAGGGGGTGGAGAAGCTGAGTGCAGCGGCTGCCACCCACCACCCCACGTTGCCACCACTCCCCATCCAGCTGTGCACCAGCACCCCCACCCCTGCCCCATTCTGTGTCCAGCCACTGGGGGTACACCTATTAAAAAAGGTTGACAACCCCTGGTTTAGATAAACAAGGGAACAAGGAAATGGTGTGACTTTGCCGAAGTACCTCAGCCTTGACAAGCTGGGGCTTTTCTGAGCACAGCTAGTTAATACGATGTGGGCAAATCAACTAATGCTAGTCCTAGAATGCACAGTCTCATTTTTATTCATGACTTTAACTGAGGGAAACTGCTTTTATTAGGGGAATTTGTGACTAGAATTTTGGAAACTTAAAGATGTCATAATTAAAAGAGGGAGAAATTATATATCAGTAATGCCTCTCTGTAAAATAAGGTATTCTGTAATTGTAATGCTTGTTTTGGGATAAACTCAGAAAATTAAGCTGAAGTTCACCTTGAAAAATCCAGGCCTGCTAGGGGAAAGGAAATGCACAACTAAAGCATCCCATTAACTTTTGTCCTGTCTTACAGAAACACCAGGCAAAAGCCACACAGTTATGATTGATGTGTAGTAGTGGTGCCTGTCCCAGTTTATATTCATTTTAAAGACATTTATTTAAAGAAACAGTATCTTATTTCCTATTGTTCTCCTTCCTCGTGTTCTCCATATATATTTTTGCAAGTGACACGAGCAAGGGGAACAATGGGAAATAAGATAATATATATACTGGATAGCAGCAGGTAGTCTTTCTATGCAGAATCTTCCACCCAGTTCATACCAATTACTGGATACAGTCAGTAGTCTGGCAGTATTTTTGTGGGGGGTGGAGGAGGTGAGATCATTATACTATAAAAGTTATAGAAAAATCTCCGTTGGTCTTTAAAAATAGGAGAAGATAATTGCATTTTAAAATTTACAGTGCTACTCTTTACCTGTTTTATAATTGGCAAAGCTATTGAATATGGAGCCCCCATAGCAATTCTTGGGGGTGGGGAGGGAAACAGCATTGTTTTGTGACAGTGATGCCTTCCTGATACTCCAGGCTCTCTGAAGTAGCTTCCATTTTCAGATGACCTAGTTAAGATACTAGTGATGATTGAAGAAGTAATCTCCCAGCAAGATTATAACTTGTTTTGTTGGTGTAAAGATAAAAGCAATACATTTCACAATTTGTAGTCTACTACCAAGCTTTACATTCCTGTAGTTTCAAACTACTTAGCAAAAGGGGTATTTCACATGATGAGAGGCTTCTTGTTAGATAACAATGCTAAATAAGCATTCAGATGGCATGTTGAATTGGGGCAGGCAGAGCAAATGCTTTTCTCCCACTCCCCCACCATCACCATCACTTTGGTAATTCATTTGCTCCCTATGCATTCTTTCCTTTCTTTCTCTCCTTTATTTCACATTTATGCAATTTCTTCAATTTGGTTTTCTCATCTGTCAGCAGAGGAAAACATTTTATATGTGCCCTGATAGTTATTTTAGCATTAAATGGAACAGTTTAAGGGGTCTGCTAAGGAAGAAACATCTATATTGCTTAAATTGATGTCTGGAGTCATTTGACTTTCAAATAGCATGCCATGAAATGCAAATGGAGAAAGAAGAGAGTTGCCAAGTATTTCCATGTGGCATAGCAGGTACAGTAAATGTAACCCATTATTAATCACTGTTATTGATTAGGATAATCCCCCAACCCCAAGTTTCTTGAATAATGTATAATTCAGCAGGTTTTCTAAACTAATAAATTAGTTTTTCCTGGCACACACTAGCCTAGTTCATTGTATTAAACATGAAATTCTTATCAAGGAAATTTATAATGTTAATTAAGGCTTACTTTTTCATACTGTCTTTCAGATAAAATATAACATGTTTTCTGATCTTGCAATATAGGTTCCAGCCCAGACATCACTGAATAGCTTTTCTGCAAATATTCACACGGTACAGCAGATTTTAGAAGAGGCTGCACGTTTATTGAAGCTTCTCTGGAGAGTTTCTCTTCCCATGAAAGTTGTCCACAGTACTGCTCACTACAGTCAGGTACTAGGTTTTTGGGGGGTGGAGTTGAAAGCAGTGAAAAGTTTAAAGGTGTGTTCTGAAACAAACACTTGCCCTGCACATTCTTTTGTTGGCTATCTCAGTCTTTTGAAGGTTGTGAACCAAAATGGGCAAACTTTAGGCCGTAGCTACCTTCACTTTTAGATGGCTTTAGTCCCTGAAGACCAAGACCACAAAAAGACCAAATGTGAGGCAGTCTGCTGTCTCAGTCACTATCACTGCATGCTGGGCCCTCTAGTAACCAGGGGTTCATCTGTGTATTAAAGATACAAGCTATAATGTATTCCATAATATCTCTGAGATCTAGGCAAGTACTCAATGTAGACTTCAACTAGTTCGTGTTTGGACTTTTCATTATACAAACATGGTCAGTCTGATTGCGTCTAAAACAGTAATAAAAAAAAAGTCTTATTGTCTGTTGGCAACCAGCAGCTTGTCTCATGGCTTTCATATAGTCACGGGACTACATTTCACCTTCACTGCTTTGACACCTTAGCTATGAAATGAGATATCTTTTAAAAGAGCAACAGAAACCCAAGACGAGTTTTATAACATTTTAACTAAAAATGCATTGCACTATGCAAATGAACTGATATAAACAGAATGAAGAATGAATTACCTATACTGTCATCCTACCACCACTCAACAATGAGTTGTTTAAAACTGTGGCTTTAGAATAAATCTACATCTTTTTTTTTTTTTTTGCTATTGAGGTATTTTTGTGTGTTTTTCAGGGAAACAATATTACTAAAATTAAAATGTGTTGGATGGTAAAAGGACATTTTATATACCATTTTAATAATATTCTTTTGTTAAAATATTCTTTTGCTAAAATGTATCTGTAAATGAATGAAAGGTATTAACTCTGCTCCCCAGCAGAAATCACTTGTGTTGTGATCCTGTACTTAGAGAAAGCTGTGAGCTGGTGCTGTTTTTAAATGAGTTTAAATGCTGTTTTTCTACATAGACACCTATGTATAGGTAATCAGTGTGTATTGCGAGCATTCGCAAAAGGTACAGGCTCCCATACGTCTTCTGATCAGTAGTGTTACATAGTAATTACATTTGGGGCATTGTTTGTTGAAATAAAACATTTACCTAAAGAGAACAGATTTTAAACAGATTGCAATAAAACTGCCCTGTCCCTTCCAGATTCTCTGATTTAAAGGACACTACCTGTAAAGGAACATAGTTATACAGAAGTTCTGAAGCTGTGGTCTGTGGACTGCTTGTAGTCCTTGAGCACTTTTGGGCCCCAGGGTAATGGCTGTCCTTATGATTTCCAGTTGAGAAGAAAAGAAATTATAGGATGGGTAGATTAAATAAAAAAATAGATGACTAAAAATACACCAATACTTCATAGTGTTAGTTTCCATGTATGTAACTGCTGTAGCTGCTTCTGGGATATTTTGTAATCAAAAGGCAGGTGGCCAGTACAACTGAAATTGGGAGATAGTCCCTTAAAAAGTTGTCAACATTATGAGGAAGTCTGAGGCCTGTTGCATTAGCCCAAGTGCATCAAACTTATCTGACCCTGTGGTCAGAATGAGGGGCATGGGACCCATCTGCATGACAGATCAGGCCCACAGGCTGGCCTCAGATGCTGAAGCCAGGGCACAGGGCTTGTCTGGCACAGGCACCTCATGCATCATGTCCCCTGGACCAGGGCTTCATGCAGCACATGCTGACCCTGGTCTGGGACTTATGTGCAGAGCTAGCATGGAGTCCATGCTGCATTGACCAGCCCTGGGCCCTGATTCTGCATGGGTGAGTTTGCGGGTCTGATCTGGACCAGCCCTGGAGCCAGCACACAACTGGTCTGGTGCCGGCACCGTATGCAGTGCGCATTCTGGACCAGCTCCTTGTGTTACATGCAGTACCTGCAGTGCTGGGTCCAGCCCCACATGCTGCATGCAGCGCTCACCAGGTTGGCTTCACCTGCTGCATGCTGGGGCCAGCATGTGCTACATGGGACACGTGGAGTCAGTCTGAGCCTTACAGGCCAGATCCTAGGACTCCACAGGCCGGATCTGGCCTTGTGAGCCACATCTTCGACACCCATGTATTAAACTGCTTGGCAACTGACTAATATCGACTGTAGTTTATATAATGATTCTAAAGTAGTGTTTTCTTAATTCAATTCAGGATGAAGGAATGAAAGCAGAAATACTTAGACTCCGTAAGAAACTGTCTGAGCAGGAGAAGAAGTTACACAGTATGGTGAAACGTTTGCACTCTACAAACCAACTGAAGGAGAACATGGAGAAAGTCATCATTGATCAATGTTAGTGAATATTTATTATTTGCTTCTGAGTTTCCATCTTTCCTGTAGCAAATGGCTAACTAGCTGAAATGAAAGGAAAATACTATCTTGGTAGCCACTTTGGAACGTTCTCAGTAATTATTATTAAATACTTCATAGAACCCAAACTATATGGAATATAAAGCTGGAAGCTTAGTTCAAAGAAGAAATTCACCCCAATGCATAAAGCTTGGTTATGTGTTCTGCATCGGATAAAAAGAAAAGCAGTATGAAGGGATGCATGCAGGTCATGTGCTACAATTTGAAATTGCATTGGTATTATAGTGATCCTTCTTCACTAATCTGTTGAGTTATTGCATTTATATTATTACAGTCTGATACAAGTTTCCTATCCTGCAAGTGTTGCTCACTGTGGAGAAGTGTTTTTTTCAGGAGATATCAGAACTTTGCCACTACTCCTTTCAAAACTGTGATTTTGCCTCAATCCTAGTTTAACCTGAGATTAGGCATTTAGAGTTCCTGATGCATGTTTGCTACACACATATCACACAACAGCTGTGATAACTGACTATGCAGGAGCATCACAGGGCGATATGCCAAGTCTCTGGAACAAATTGGAAGAATGCAGAAGAACTGACGGGGTTCAGTAGCATATAGGCAAAGGAAGGTTACTAATAGACATGGCTGCTTGGATAGGAAAAACTGGGGCAAGCGAAATTTCATATCACAGCATAACAGCCATATCCAGAGCATTACAAGAAACATGAAGTCACCTGATTTAATTGTCTGTGGCTTCTGAAAATTGGTCACAGTGTGTATTCTGCAGTTATAACAAATAAATGCTGTCAAGTACAAAACTGAGCAACTGTAACTATTACACAAGTGCAACAGCCATTGAGGAAATCTGCCTGTGTTGGAAGCGTTGCACAGCAGCCAGCTGGCAACTTCCAGTAGGCACAGTCTTCATCCGGCACCACTTAGCTTGTGCGTTATTTGAAGCTTTCAAATGCCGTGCCGCAGCACACACTACCTGAGTCTTACTTATTCTTTTCCTTTCTTTTGTGGTTAACCTCCTCCTCCTTCCTGTCCCCTGCTGTCCTCCCACTTTTCTTTCCTTCCTCTGTCAGTTAACAGCAGTAATTAGACTGCAAGAAAAGCCAGTGGTCTCATTCTGCTCATCCTTTTGAAAATAGTGGGGTGTCTACAACTTGCCTCTTGTTCGCAAAGCCTCTTTACTCCAAAAGGATGAGGTCAGCACTAGTGGCTTCTCTTTTGGCACCTCTTACTGATTGGCAAAGATGGAGGCAACAGGGCAAGGAGAGAGAGACAGAGAAACTATTGGCGGCTTAAGGAAATGGCAGCTCCTTGGTGTGCACACTAATGCTTTTATCTGGTGCAGCTACCAAATGATACATTTACAACCAATTCCACTGGATTTTTTTTAAATTAAAGGGATTTGAATGTCATCTACCCATGACGTGATTGGTGAGGAACCTGCCTTGTCCCAAGTTATATTTTAGTGGAAGCAGTCAGTTTTCACCTTAACCATTTGATAAAATGAATTAGAAAATGTTTATCTTCTAGCTGTCCTAGACGAGACGAATGCAACCTTTCAGGACCTACTTTATTCAGCTCAAGAATGAAGCACTCCCCTTCCCTTCCTTTCCCAAGTGCTGTAGCACTGCACATTTTGGTGCACCGTGGGAGGATTTGTTCACCTTCCTCTGAAATGCTTTACATTAACTTCCATTGAAGACTGAACTGGATGACTCACTGGCCTGTTCCAGCAAGGCATTTATGTTCTTATGAGTAATTAATCTAGAATTTTTAAATGTTACCCATTATGTAAGCTAAATGTACATTGAAATGGCCTTACATAAATGCCACAAGTTACTTAAGTCATTGAAATGAAACACATGGTGATGTTTCTGTATTCTAAAATCTAAAATATATATTTTAAAAAAGGTTACCTGTGTTTTGCCTGCAATTCAGCATTTATACAGTTTGTAGTCCTGTCCAATCGGAATCATCTTAACGAACGACTTTAAAGTTGGTTTTTATTCTGCTAAATCCAAGCTTCTGTTTTGTTCAAGTTTTAAAGTTCAGTTGCTCAGTCCTTTCTGAAATCAGAGCTACTTTGTCTGGTTAAAAGGGCAATTTCAGTGGTTTGTGCAGGTTATAAAGCAGTGAAGCATTTGCCTTTGAGAGAATTGCCTCCTTGTCCCTCTTAAGTCCCCTCTCCCACATATACACGCAGAGGGAACTCACATACTGTTCTGAATTAGGTCCTGATAAAATGAAGCTGGCATATTCTGAAGTCTCCTGATACAAAATGCTGCCTGGCTAGTAGCAGAGTCACTATTAGTTTCATATTCTCTACATTCTGCCCATGTACTGAATTTAATATTTTTGATTTAGAAAAATGTAGTTTTGTCAGGTAAAATGAATTTACTAACAGAGTGCTTTATGAACAGAGAGCTCTCTCTTACACAAAAAGATCTAGATACAATTTTCTGTAAGTTTCATTGATTATGGGAATTATGGATGTCAGGTTACCTTTGCCTTTAAGAGCAATTTCACAAACGTTTCTAAATTGCATCTCTACAGAAATTCCTGACCATGCATACAACAAGATAGGTGAATCATAGGAAGCTGTTAAATTGTATCATCATGCTTATACTTCCCTTTATTATTATTGTTGTGGATTCCCCCCCTCCTTTCTGCTTGTAACAAACCACAGGGATTGAGTGGGTGACCTTACTTTCCATCTCATCTTCCAGTCCAAATTTCTTTGAGCTGGCCAGCTACGCTAGGGGGTACATAGGCCATTATTCTTATTGCTTGAGCTTCCTAAATACGTTTAGAGACACAGCTAGGAACTTTCCTTGGGCTCAATCTTTGTTGCGCATTCTTAAGGCAACACAACTCAGTGCTGATAAACCTCATCTAAACATGTAACAATGCAGTGCCAAATTGCTGTAATCTGCTAGGGGTATAATTATCTCATGACAGCTATACCCTTGGAATTGTTGGGTTCTTATTATTGTAATGAAAAATGTTTATTATGGCTAAATTGTTTATTTTTTGAGACTGGAATATTAAATTGCTACTTGTGAACGTTATTTTTCAGCTGTTACCGAGCTGACACAGATTAGAGAATCGCAGTTTAACTTGACATTTCTAAAGATCAGTTCTATATAGACCCCTCCCTCATGCTTTCCCTCCTAGCTCTCGGGTCTTGTTCTCTTGCTACAGAAGCCGACTAGTCGGCGTAACGAGAAAACTTGGAACCCTTAAGAATAAGCCACTTGCATGATTTCTCTAGAGGGTATGCAGGCTGTTACAATTTTGAAGTACTGGTTCAATCCTGCTGGAAGAGCTGGCTAACTTGTATTGCTACCTGTGATTTTAGTTAGACTGTCGATTCCCCTTAAATTCTTCCATTCACTTCCTTGGGAAAGAGGGTCCGTGTCATGTAAAGAACTATGCATATTTGTGGTAGTACATAATAAACCATGTAAATACAGTTGTGGAGTTAGGCCTCTCTGTATTTTAGGCCTTGTTATGGGAAGAATATTTGTTGTCTATATATTTGTATGTAAAAGGTAGAACAGCGTTGTGGACTGAGCATGGGCTTGGGCAATAGAAAATTATGAGTTCCAGTTGTGGCACGGCCGCTGATTTGCCCTGAGTCTCGAGCAAGCCTTTCAGCTTTCTGGAGCTGTTTTTCCATCTGTTAAGGTATAGGAGTAGTCTGTAGGTGTACTGCACTGTATCTTGAAAGCATGGCAGTCTTCTGGGATAAGGTGAAAAGTTGAAGTCATGAGGATAATGGTGGATTATTAGCTTTGATAGGCTGAGTGATGGGAAGATTGTTAAAGTTATCTGTTATTGTAGATTTTGGTGTCTTTTATTTAATGTTTGCACACAGCATGTCTAATTAAATAGAAAGAAATAAAACTGCTAAGTACTGTTCTGTCTAATCTGTGGCTTGTCTTTGCAGTGGCTTTAACCCATGATGTTTTAAAGAAGGCTAGAGGAAACCTAGAAGTAAGTAAAATCTTTAGTTACATTAAGTGCTGTGTGGCACACATCCTTATGCTTTAGTAAGTCTGTTTGCTGGAAATCTATATTGCTGTGTTAATATAGCTTGCAGCATTGCCATCATTTATGTTTGGTTTGTATTTCTCACTGGCAAGGGAATAGTTACACCCAGTTATTAAGATAAATATTACTAAATATTAAAGGTTTAAATTCTATGTTAGAATTAGGATTTAATGACTGGGTAAGTGGCTCAACCCCATCCTCACTCCTTGTGCCTTCCATTTTTTAGTACGCATCTTCTTCTTCCTCACTGATTATTTCATGTTCAACAGAAAGGCATAATCTAGTAGTTTATCATCTGGCTCTGTGCCTCCAAGATTCTAATTCAGTGCTAGTTTATTGGGTACATCTTATTAATTGGCTTTTTAAAAATTATAGCCCTGCTGGGCAAAGCTTCTGCAAACAGGCCTTTGCTAATGCAGGGTTTCTAGCATCAGTTTCTAGACATTCTCCTTTCAGAACTTATTTTTTCCAAGAACGTTTAGATTTAACTTCCTGAGATCCATGACATGCTTGCTGTCACCTTTCCCCACCCTTCCTCTCACATCTCCTATTGCTTTTCCCTTTCAGTTCTCTTCCATGCATGCTTCCTCTGTAAGCCTCAACACCAGCAAGTTCTCAAACTCATCCTTATCTAGGTACAGCACTGATTCATTCTTGTCCAAGTTACAGTCTGACTGTGCAAAAAGATCTTTACTCCCATAGGAAGTAAAGTTGTGTTCAGCGTATCACCGTGCTGGAGTTAAGGCCCATCTTGCCGAACTTGTTGCAGGATCAAGGCTTTGATCTGTTATAAGTGCTGCAGCAGCATAGTAAATAACTATGTCTTTTCTTAACAGATTCAGCCAGATGAAAATCAAAAAGCAGCTTCGCACACCAACAAAAAAAGGATTCTGTGAAGGAGACAGTTCCACTAATAAAGACCATCCCCTTATGCGATCACTGTTTTTGTTTCTTTATGGCTTAGCGTGTATGTGGGTGTAAAAGGTTCTTCCAGCTCTTGTAGTGCTGTCAGCCTTTGATGAAAACAAGCTATTGGGAAATAACTTATTTGACACTTTCTATCATGTAAAGAAGTTTTTTAATATTTATTACACATGTGGGGTACTGGAGGTGTTGAAGAAAAAATTTGGAAAAGTTTTAAAACTGTTCTTGTCTTAACTTTATCTTTCTGTTTGTTATGCTGGAGTCTTTGTGGTTGTTGGGGTTTTTTTTTTATTTTTTAAGTCAAGCTTAGTCACAAAACCTAACCCACAAAACAGGCCTGTGAGGCAGGAGTACAGAGTGCTGGGCACATGGAGCCCATCCTTGCCTCTGCTTGCTGAGTCAAACAAAGCTCTAAATACAGGAGTGTGTTGTCTCAGAGGTCTGCCCGTTGGGCTGCAAAGAAAGTTAGGCACGGGGCCACCGCATGGGGTAGCTTCAGTCATAGGCTCCAAATCCCAGTTCAGCCTCGTGAAGGCCAGTAATACTATTTTTAAGGAATTCCACTTGAATGCTGCTTTCCAGGGAGCTGCTTGATCTCCAGTCATGACAGCAATTCCAGGAGGAGCGTGGAGCAGCATGACGTCTCACTTACCCTTAGTAAGGGCCTTCATGGCAGGAAGGAAAAATACCCGTGGGGAGCTTGTGAATTGCCACTGAATTCAAGGGAAGGTTGGTCCTTGCCACTCACAGGGGAGGTCATGGCTGCCCTCAATAGAGCAGAGAGATGAAGTGGGGCTGGAAGGGCAGCATGTCCCCCCCAGGTCTGTTCCTGGGCAGAAGTAAATCAGCCCGATATCTCCTTGCCACGCACCTTTCTCTGCTACAGGCAGGAGCCAGGAGCTCATGGCTCCCAGGCCCAGTGCAGCACCACACAGGGAAACTGAAGTCCAAGAGTGCAAATGTTGAGTGGTCTTTGTCATCATTCCCTACCTTGTCCATCAGGGCCCATTACTGCCCTGGCACTAGCATGGCACATGCGAGACCAGTTGCCAGTGCATACACTGCTCTTGGAGAGTTGAGGGAGCTGACCCTCCATGGAGACTTCCTCAAACTATCTTTGTGTGATGCCACCGGAAGCTGGCTCAGAGGCCTTAGAGCTGTCATACTACTTCAGTTAGTTCATAGGAGAGCCAGGCTTTTCCAAGGAGGATGGGAGTCGACAGGTGAGGAGTGATGCAGTTGCAGGGTCTAACTCTCCAGCTCCTCTGGAAACCGATTGGTACACAAGGCAGTCACCCATGACCTGTGCCACAGCTGGGGAGGTCCTGTGTCTGCCTTGTGCCAGCTCTACCCCTGCTGTACTCCCATGCTACCTCAGTGCACAGCATTCAGAGTGTAGGTTTTATAACTTTACCAAGGGCCTAGAGAATTTAAGAGTACAAAACTGTTGGTTTTATAACTTTACCAAGGGCCTAGAGAATTTAAGAGTACAAGGGCACTTTCTCCCCAGGTCTCTTGAGCCATTAAATAGCAATTTTTCCTTATCAAGGCCAGGTCAAGAATGGCCTCTTGGCTATTAGAGATGAGGGGCTTTCCTTAAGGGAGTGATCTGGTGCTGCATCAGTGCTGGAGAGATAGGATGCCCAGGCTGGTTGGTGGGGAAGCACCATTGCCTAAATATATTGAACTCCTCAGTTGTTCTGCAGCGAGGCAAAATTGGAGCCCTTGGCAATGTCCCCTACACCATAGCCACTTGCAGTGCTTCGAGAGAAACCCTTGCCTCTGGGCTGTCCAGGACCCTTTGGGCCTGTCCAGCCCCTGCCAGCTTCCCAAGGGTGGCACACTGACATAAATGCCCCTGAATGGCACATGAGAGGGAAGCGGAAGGTGTCAGTCTTCCCCTCTATTGGCACCCACAGGCTGAGACATAAGGGAGCCTGAACAGGTAAGAGTTCATCTCCCAGCTCCGGGTGGGGGGGAGGTCTGTGCAGGATGGCTCTGGCTCCTTGCATGGGGCATTGAGTGCTTGGCAGCCCACATCCTCCCAGCCCCTGCTTAGAGCCCAGATGGACAGCCTGTTCCAGGCAAGGAGCCTCTACCGAGACATACCTGGATTAGCAGGACTGCTCAGTATTGCAAAAGGCAAAGACCGGCCTGCAGCTCATGGCACAAGTTAGTCCTGGTGTTGACTACTTGGAGCTGTTGCTAGTGTTTAAAGTAGCAAGATGCCACTTCTAGGCCTAGAACCAACAGCCTCCAACACTGCAGGTTAGTACTATAACCACCATGCTACAGCAGCTCTGTGGGGAGCTAAATACCAAATACTAAAAGAAGTGGCTTCAACAGATTGAGGTGTATTAATTCTGAAAATCTTGGAGCTAAAACCACTGGCAGCATAGTGGTTAAAATATTGGGCTCCTATGTAAATAGGTAATAGGAGTTCAGTTTCTGCTCAAGATAGAAATGATAGAGCTAGGGTCTTTTAGGCATACTATAGATTAATGGGGACAACAGAATACAGATTAAAAAATAGTGCCTTAAATATTAAAGAATGGTGTCTTTGAATACTAATTAATTAAAGAATGGAGTTTTTAATTAAATACTAGTTAATTAAAGAATGGTGTCTTAAGTTGATACTAATTAAAGCAACAACAGGTGTTCTTTAATTTGAGCCTAAGATAAATTCATATATGTAATTAAGTTAGTATTCGCTCTTCTCTATGTAGTTAGTGTTATTTATCAATTAATTAGGTTCACTACATAGTGTTATATGGAACAATCAAACAACAATGTCTTTGCACATGCTGCTGTACCCACTTGACAGCCAGAGCAAGAGCACTCACTTCGCTGCCCTCCTTTGACCCGCTACGCGGGAGCAATGGCGCCTGCCCTCCTCAAGCCAGGAGGCATAGGCACCTAAAGAAGCACGCTGAGGAGGGTGGGACTAACTCAGCCAGCCTGTGCCAAGGAGCAGCACTGCTCTTGGCTCCCCTGCCCCCATTTTGGCACTATCCTTTGCTGGCCTGGGCCTTAAGTCCTTGTCCTGTGCCACCAGGCTTTGTAGGAGGCTGTGCAGAGCTACCAAAAATCTGATGGCGTTTGCTGGAAGATGCCTAATGCTGTGTTTGCTCATTGATATAAAATGGCATGGACTGGGGAGAGAAGTCGGGGGGGGCGGGGGAATACCCTTCTTTATAGCAGGGGCTGTGGTCCTCTTGGCTCGCTTTAGCATACCTAGCCAAAGAATTTCATGTCCTTGCAGTGGCAGGACATTGAAAGTGCCTTCCTCCCCTTGCTTTATCCATGGGAAGTTAAAGGGTCTTTTTGATGTTTAGGGCATTATACCTTAAGGCCCAGTACAGTACAGTATTTGTGCTGCTGGCTCCTGGGCATGGTGAAGGTGCTTTGTGCCACTCAAATATGGCAATAGTCATTGAAGTGCCGTTGCAAGATACTGGAGAAGCCCAATCAGGCTGAATTGGCAGTGCTGGCATTACAGTCTAAATAAGGAAGAGATTTCTCAATCTTCTTGCCAACACACAGTACCTCAGCCCCCAACCCCCGGGACATGCATACACGTGCCAGCTGCACCAGGGCTTTAGAATGACTTGGAAGAATGACATTTGGTGTCCTACATCGCCACTCTCTAAGCTACTGTTCAGCAACTAAAGGTTTTCTTCCGGTTTCTTGTGTTTCAGCTTGTACCAGCTTGGCTGGCTGCCTTTCAGAGTGCTGAGGACCACCCACTCAGCATTCACCCTGAATGTGAATTTCTCCAGGGTGTCTGACTAAGACCCATCTCTGTTTACAGGAATTGAAAAAGCCATTTCATGCTTGGCTTCAACATTTCAATCCCAAATTTCAGAAAATACTAGCAAATAGCCCGTCAAGAATGATAAGGGGGCACAGCAGGGACGGAATCCCACATCTGGCCCCGTACCCCCCTTCTCCTC
>NW_017729011.1:13107290-13154814 GCF_001723915.1 Gavialis gangeticus | reverse complement strand
CCCCTCCTCCCTACCACTTTGGGTCTGGCCCTGCTTCCCCCATCTCCTCCCACTGCTTTGGGTCCAGCCCTACTCCCCACCTACTGCTTCAGGTTCAATCCCACTCTCTCTCCCCCTGCCACTTTAGGTCCAACTTCGCTCCCCCACTGCTGCTTCGGGTTCAACCCCACTTTTCCCCTCTCCCCCCCGCCTTGTGTCCAACTCTGCACCCCCCTTCCCCCTGCTTCATGTCCAGCCCCCTGCCAGCTGTTTTTGGGGGGGCGCTGCCACCATCAACCCCCCCTTTGCCCTCAGGCAGAGAGGAGGGGAAGGAGCCCTGCTGCTTGCCCAGCTGGGGCATGTTTCCCACTGCCAAACTTCCCTGGCAGTGGTGCAAACTTGGGCCCGTGCAGCCCAGGCCGCCCAGCCAATTGCCGCCCTCCTTCTCGGCGGCACATGCACGGTTGGCTAGAAGCATTACGGACAGACAGACATGCAGACAGACTAAGCCTTTTATTATATTAGAATATTCATATTAAAATCCTTAAAACCAGGAGAATATTGGTCGTGCCGTCTATCTATAGCAAATGGGAAGACAACAGTGGCAAACGTACCTGAAAGATTCTTAAGAGAGCCTAGACTCTTTAGAGGGGGCCTATGCTCACAACTGGGGCCCAGTTTTTCAAGGGAGTCTAACATAGGGTGTCCATTAAGTGAAGAGTTGTGAAAAATTTGAGATGGGAGTCACAGAAATATCTGAGGGACTTAGGAACAAAGTCCTATTGACTTTCATGCTCTTAAAGTCACTTACTCTAGGTGCTTGGGAGACTCAAACCAATGCGCCTTATTTCGAGTTCTCCCAGAAGTAGCCGGGCTGTCTTTAAGATCCATCTCCAAATGGCAATCTGACACAACCAAGGAAATGGGAACAGAGTGTTGCTGACTCCAGCTGACAGCAGAGGGAAGCAAATTCATTTGTCTGGGTTGATGGAGACACGTTGGAAAAAAAAAGATTTCAAAAGTTAAAAATAAACTTTGCAAATTGGAAGAAAAAAGAGCATATAGTTAAACTTGCACTTAAGGCTTTTCACATGTTATTGTCCTCACACTGCACTAAAAACATTGAGTTAATTTCACTAAGTAGCTAAATTACAGACACTCAGATGTAATCAGAATCTGCTATACATTTCGACTTCCAGAATTAATCATCCGACGTTTTTGAGTTACAACACCTGAAAGAAACAGCTGTACATCTATATATAGTGCACCCATGGCTCTTGGTCTCCCTACAGCCTTTATTCACACCACCTGTATTTGTCTCTGGAAAAAAGCAAGGCAAATAAAACACCTTGCCACTTTTTCCCCTTAATACTCCCTCTTGCTTACCCCCAGAACATTCCTCTTCACCCCTTACTCCCATCGATCAGGTGTGAGAGACGCATCCATTAAAAATTTTTTAAAAGCGCATATCTCTTAGCATTGACAGGGGAGATGGATTTGCTGATGAAACTGGGTCAGCTGGGAAGAAAAATTTAAATATATCATTACCTCTTTAAAAAGAGATGACTCTAAGAGATCAAAGTATTTCATCTTAATGAGAAGTGCCTCTTAAGCACACACAATTTACTGGGCCAGTTTAAAAATAATTTTTAAAAAAGCTTACCAGATGGAGCGTCGCAACAGACAAAGCTTATCGAAAGTTAAGCTTACTTTGTTCCCATTAAACAAAATTAATTTTTCTTTAAAAATAATTACATGGGAAGGAGGAAAAAAGGAGGGATAAGCTAGTGATTTAAAGGAGGGCCTCATCTGATTAATGTGCTCCGGTCTTGCTTTCATTTTTCGTTCAAGGTGGTTAGAGGACTTGGTGGCAGCATGATCTAGTGGATGAGGTAGTGGACACAACCGGGAGAGCTTGGGTCCGTCCTCCGCTCTGCTGGCGACCTTGTTACTTTTCCTCTCTGTGCCTGCGTCTCCTTCCCCTCCCTTGCTGTAAGCCGTAACTCTGCAGGTCAAGGACCGACTAGGCCGACTGGGGCTTGATATCAGTTGGGGCAGCTTAGGTGGTAAAGCAATACAAAAATAATGATGACTTGGCCTTGTAAAACTTGTTGCTGTCCTCTCTAGCACACTGCAGAAGCAGTGGTTAAGTCAACCGCTGTGAAAAGTAAGTTTGCATTTACTGGTTGCCATCAGTTGCAGTACAGCAAGTCGTTTGAATGATCACAATGGCTTCCTGCATGTACCACTTGGTGCTTATTAGGATTTGCCTCCAGACCACTCCCGCAAAGACCCCATCAGCGGCATTTTGCATTCAACAGCTAAAAGCCCATTTCGTAATTAAAGTCTCCGAAGGGACGCAAAGGAAACAAACAAAAGTACAATTCACAAAGGCGGGTAACTGATTGTATCACAAAATCAAAGCTAAGGCATTCATCACAGGGACTAAAGCACAGGAAAAGAATGAATGATATTGAAATCTGGTAAAAAAAACTGCCGGCTCTATTTTGCAAGTAATTTTGACAATGGTAAGGGCTCCCATTAACATTTTAAAGGTTTTCAATTCAAAAGAAACTATAAAAGCTGTAAAGTTTGGTTTGTGAAGGAGTTTTCAAGTAAAAAAACCCACCCAAGTGGGTATTTAAAAAACAACAACCCCAAAACAAAAAACCCCTCACCAGCACAAAACACTGTAATCTCTCCCAATGACAGAAGGCCCTTTTATGAAAACCAAGCAAGTTCTCATTTGAGAAAAGCTCATCCTCTCTCTGTGCTTCACTTTCTCCCGTAAAGTGGGGATAAATCTCCATTGTAAAATGCTTCGTGATCTATCAATAAATCTATTGATAACGAGTGCCATAAAAGAGCTATGGATCCATACACATCTGCTTGCCTCTTCTGGGGAGGAGTGGATGATTTGGGGTCTCGGCTAGTTCTGAAACGTAGCTGGACCGCTGCAGGCACAGCATGATGGCATAAGAAACCACGCAGCAGTCTGTGAATCTGAAGCTCCCGAGTCATGGATTGTGCACCCCAAATTTAGACTGACACGAAACTTGGTGTTTGCTTTGACTTAGTGGGCTGGAAATGCTCCAAAGAAAAAACAGTTTTGTCATTACTTATTCATATGCTGCCCACCGCAACAGGACACAGGTCCCCAACTCAGGCATTACCTCCCCCAAAAAAAGAAATGTCTCTGACTTCATGCCACTCCCCATCAGTTTCCATCTGTTGTATTAACCTTTCAAAAAGCCTTTCCCGTTCAGCCGCTAGATGGCAACAGCACTTTACACTTGCTTGAGAAAGTCATGTTGAAGCTGTCGAAGGAGGGCGTTAAATGAAGCTGTGTACCGATCACCATCTCACACAGCAAATAAAACCCACTGTGACATTCCCAAGCGCAGTGGACTTGCTCTGCGCCCTGACTCCCCATCCACTTATGCTTCTCTCCAGATTGAAATAGTTGCTAATCTGCATATATATGCATCCCTTTCCCTACAAGCCCTTTAACAAAAGCCCATGGATCTGGGGCCCAACCTCGCGAAGAGGGATTTTATTGTTTTTTAAAGTCCAGTCTAATTCCCTGCTCCTATTTGGGGGTTCTGCTTAAATGCACTCACCATCAGCTCAGCTCTCCACTGAAGGAGCCTCATTGTATCGAAGCCCCCCTCAAGCATCTCACGCTATAGCAGCAATGGAGCTCCCCCATGTAGGGCAGGGGCGAGCAATTATTTTGGGCGGAGGGCCGCTTACTGAGTTTTGGCAAGCCATCGAGGGCCACATGACAGGCAGCCAGGGGCAGATGAATATTAATTTTCTAAATTTTTTAGGGGCCCCACAGGCTGGAGAGAAAGGCCTGGTGGGCCGCATCCAGCCCTCGGGCCGCGTTTTGCCCACCCCAATGTAGAAGCTCCACCACCAACCCTGCCCTTCTCCATGCCCCCCACCCGTACCAAACTGTCTTTTGTGAATGCAGAAATGGATTTAGGCAGGGGGTCTAGGTTGCCCACCACTCAGCTTCCCATGGCCTCTTCCACTGCGGGCTGGCTTCTGCTGAGAAGCAACTCCATTAGCCAGCAGCAGTCGTTGTGCCCCAGGGGTCGGCTATTACAAAGGTGGGCATGACACTGGACTGATTCTGACCATGGGGCTTGCACCGCCCCTGCAGAACAGGCTGATGAATTAGCGGAGGCGTCGCTGTTCTGCTTCTCTACCTGCAGCTCAGGTGCGGCACTGAGCATTGCGCCCCTTTAAAAGGACAGGCTGTATGATCCACAGCTGACTCATTTTGGGAGTGATAGCCAGTTGGCAAGATGCGATACCAACCCCTTCCTTCAATTACTTGGAAAGAGGGTGGTCTCATCTAGTCGAGAGCTTTCTGAAGTTCTGTTGCTCCTCTCACCATCTGTTCTTCCCCTCAGACGGATCCTGAATCATCCTAAAGATAAGTCTGAAATGTATTCAAATAGCCTTGTTAAAATAAACTGCTTCAGACACTGAGGAAAGGGGGGAAACGCACCTGGCTTCCCACCAAAGAGCGATTTGCTTTTTAGTGGAAACGTTGAGCAAGTGCTTTGTGCCTGCACTACTGACATGACTTCCTCATCAGACGAGACACCCTGATGTGGAAAGAGAATGATACCTAACCACAAATAATGACGCTTTCCGCTTCTGAAAAAATGGAAAGTTTTAGTTCATTGGGGATCCAAAACTAAAAATGGACGGGTTATTCTACTCCAGAGGAGATCGCAGCGATTTTTTGGAGCTGAGGGATGCTGTTGGAATCAGGAGGTTCATGCAGTTTCTATTCCAACGATTGTCACATCTGTAATCCAACGAGCAATTTAACATTAGCAATGAATAAGTAGTAAATACACTGGGTAAGATTTTCTCCCATACTAAGACTTAGTTATGCCTGTCTGGAAGTGGAAAGGCTCTTGGAGCTGCTTCCCAAGATGAAAGCCCCAGTTCAGGGATAGTTCAGTGTCACTCTCCCCACCATATGAGTGTAGCTAGGGCTGGAGCCAGAGTGGCCAGGCATCCTGTCCTTTATTCTGGACTGTGGAGCTGCTTAGAGTAGTGGTTGGGGGACTTGCCTTTAGGCTAACACAACCCCTGGGGATTTAATACACATGGATGGGAGCATCAGCCCAGGATACACCCCAGAACCTCCGACGTATTTTGACGGCAGCCAGTTTTAAGCAACTCACTACTCTATAATAAAGGGGTTTCAACTCATCCCACCCCACGGGCTGGTTGAGGGTCACTGGGCCAGTCTGCAGACTAGATCAGGACCATGCACACAGGTAGTGTGCAGGGCCAGCCCAGCAGGGCGGCACATGCAGCCCATGCCCCAGGCTGGCACCCTATGCCATGTGCAGTGATGAGCCCCAAACTAGAGCTTGTATATGTGGCATGAAGGGCCGTAGCACAGGGGGCCATTGTGCGGTGTTTCATGTTGTGCCCCACTGGACTGGCCCTGCACTCTGTTGCACATGAACGGTGTGGGGCCCAGTCCAGATTGGCCCTGGAGCCAGCGCTTTGGGCTGATTCAACACAGATGCTACATGCATTGTGCCCCCTGGACCAGCCCCCTGTGCTATGTGCAGCACCCACGGTGCCAGGTCCTGTCAGACAGAGTCTGCAGCCCCCGGCAGTTGCTCAGGGTCAGCCTGAGACCCACGGGCCAGATCACAGGGCTCCACAGGCCACATCCAGCCCTCAAGCCATTTATTTGACACCTGTGCACTAAGAGAAGGTCCACACCCAAATGAGCTCACCTGCCCAATCCCAAATGTCCCCCAGTCAGCACCCAGACATCAGAGACGAACCTGACAACTGTATGACCAGCCTGACTGCCATCAAGTAAATGTAGGCAGTATTTGGACTTCGTATTACGCTAAGTTTCCATACGCAGCCATTATTGGGCTGCATAACCTTTATCTTTAATTTCAAATTGACCCCTATTCATAAGAGCGCTTCAGGCCCATTTTTTATATGGTTATCTTGTCATTTCTTTAGAAAGATGTTTGTAATGATTTTTTCCCCCTCCGACTGGAGAATGTACTTGGGTAATTTATTAAACCGGTTTGCTGGTGCATGCATTATTCATGAGATGTAATCTTTATTTTGCACTCCACTGGTGTCCGTTCTTGGAAGGGGTTAGATTCTCACACACCAAACACTGGTGTATACCCCCACAAATTCTGCCTGTTTATTAAAAGGAAAAAAGCCCTGCACTTTGAATCCTATACGTTCTGAGCAGCGCGTGCTCCTAAGCTGTGCCCACTTTATTCAGCTATTGAATTAGTTATTGAAGAGTGACTGGCCACAAATAAACTCCAGCGCACACAAATCCTATTGATGACGTACCCCAAAGAGCTGGTTGCTATACACATACCCGATGCACCTACACGACCAAGGGAACAGCAAGTTAAGCCTGTTGGAAAGGGATATCTCTTCGCCACAACCCATAGTACGTACTTTCCTCTATATACCACTGGGACCTGACCCTCCAACCCTGCCCTTCTCCATGCCCCCCTGCACCCAAAACACTGCATAGAAGAGTCATAAAGCAGGAAGGTTAACCTGGGATGAAACTTCTCAGCCATAGGCATCTATTTGTGGAAGAAAGAAAACACCCGAATCCCCAAACAGCGTGTGCACCCCATTTTGAAGTCCATTTTGAGAATGCAGCCCTGACCCAGTGCTGCTTCAGCTCTCCATTGCTAGGAGGGCCCAGTCACTTTGTCTTGCACCCAGGGCCGTCATCATTCCTGCCAGGGAGGATGCAGCCGAGGCGAGGATTCCCGTACGGGGACAACATGGCCTACTCTAGCAGGCATCCAAGAGAGGCCAATTAGCAAGTGTCCAAGACAGGGATGTTATGAACACTTATCACAGCTCACGTGTGGTCAGAAATGTAGAGACTGTCACGCTGCTGGACTGACATGCATTATCCTGACTCGGTGGGGTTTTATTTGAGCTCTCTGTGGAAAGCCTTGGCGTTCTGAAGTCCTCTCTTGTAGTCGCTCCCAACCCTGAGAGCAAGGAAAGCCCCTTGAAAATGGTGTGACTTTTTTACTGCATGTGTTTGAAGCTATCCGGTGTCATTCTCCCCTCCATTGCAGATAGAGCTGGGGGATGGCTGCTCTATATAGCCTTGCACCACTCCAAAACCATGGGGGAAATCTCATCAGCATGAACTCTCCATGGCTTGTTTGTTGCTCCGTGGCAAACGCAATTTAGGGAGTAGCAGGGGAAGAAGCCCATGGACCAGGAATGGAGAATCTGGCTTTTTGGAGAACCTCTGAAGTCCGGATGCCAGGGAGAGGCAGGAGAATGGGGCCTCTGCAGGATGTCCTAAAATCTCAGCTCTTTCCCCACAAATCATGAGACTTGCATGGGTTCGAAGGGCCACACATCTCTCCTAAATGCCATGGAGAGCAGGGCAAATCTCACTTCCCAGCCGAAGAGGTAGATTGCACAGAAATCCCCATCCTTTGGGGTTTCCTTTCCCTTTTTTCTCTGTCCCCTCTATTAGGGCCATGATCCGACCCCCTTATTTGTCTGGTAAAGGACTTAGTCCTCTTCTAGACAGCTACAGTAGGACCTTATCCTGCTGGGTAGTGGGTAGCTCAGCTATTAGAGGGAAACAGAGGCTTCTGGTCTCCTACCATAGGTTATCACAGCGCTACTGCAATACAGAGCATTTCTGCACTGCGCCTGTCACAGCGGTTCCTGGAGAAGGAAAGTGAGCTTTGCAGAACCAAGGCTGAGTTTCTACTGAGGAACAGAGCAGGAAAAAATGGGTGCTGAGGAGACCTGCCAGAGAACGGATGTGGAAAAGAGGGGAAAAGAAAATAGGACAAAGGATTAGGGGGAAAGTATAGACGATAAAATGGATAGCAGCATATAAGGCCAATTATTTCTGATTCTTTGGCTTAAGGATGATTTACTGCTGTAATAAATTAGCTCTTAAAGATAGGTAATATTAAGGCCAGGGCTTGGACATTATTTAGACAGAGTAATCATTATATTAATCTTCAGAAAAGTGGAAATATTTAACTACCTGCAGTCCTCCAGTCCGAGTTTCTCACCTAATTATATTTTATTCCATTCATAATAAAGGACTCTGAATTCTCCCCGCAATGTAGGGCAATTTTCTTACACCAGCATGACGGTTGGTTGGAAGAGAGCTGTTATTTATTAATGTCGGGACCGAATTTTAAGTGCATGCTGGCAACACAAGAGTTAAGTTTGATCATGCGCAGACAAGCAGGCCAGGCCTATGGAAAATGCCACAGCCTGCCCAGCATGTGCCCCCTGGGTGACCTGTTGGCTTGTCAGTCAAGCGTGACCTACTTTTCCATCAGACTGCATGAGGTAATGGGACTAGAAACTTCCACAAGGAAAGCCCTATGATTGGCCACTAAAGTCATACAAAAGGCTTCTGATCCCCCCGCCCTCAGGAGGGAGACCGGGGAGTTAGCGAAAGAGAGCACGAGAGAAAGTTTCTCTTCGGTTCTGACAGCGGTGCTGACAGGGAAGATTCGTCCTGAGAGCAGAGGCTGGCCTGACAGGGACCGCTCCTCAGGAGGGCTTTAAGTCCACTGGTCTCCTGTCCGAACCCTGAGAGCAGAGGCTGCTAATGCAGGGACTGCTCCTCAGGAGGGCTTTGGGCCCACTGGTCTCCTCACAGCTATGATTTTGCGATTTATTCGATTCGTCTTGATCTGATTATTCTGTATTGATCTCTGGCTAACGAACTAATTTCTGGCTTCGACCCCGACCATGATCCCGCATCTCAACCACTGGCTACGACATGGTAACTTCGACCTCCACATCGACTTTGGCATCTTAACGACCACCCGTTTCATCCACATTGGACTGGCGTCACGACGTTCTACGCGTTACAGTTCTGTTATTTGTTATCCCGATCAATGAGCTGTTGACCAGCCCTGGGACTATCGAGTTGGGCAGCCGCCCCTAGCTCCGGCTAGAAAGGAAGGGCTCACTCGAGAACCCCGTGGGCCAACAGACCCCTTTGCTGTTCGTGTTCATTTATTGCAACTGTAACTGAAGCAAGTTCCCTGCCTACGCTCCAGAAGCATAAGTAAATAAAATCCATCTCGTGAAACCGCAAGCGTCTCCCGTACCGCTCAGACTCCTCGTCGCTAATCCCGCCTGTTCCGATCCGATACCACCCTTGGCCCACCGTGACCTTGGGGCCACTGTTCCCCCACAATTAACATTGCAATCATAGCAGCGTGGAGCCCCCGCAAGTGGTATTGTGGCCTGCTGGTCAGCGCACGTCCCTCTTTACAGCCAATCCACGGAAGAGAGTTACGGCCTCAGCCGTAGAGTCCAGCTCTTTAAAGGTGCAGAGATCCCTGCATTTAGCCCTGGAGAGCTCTGGTTTAAACTCCAGTGTTGGCCAGGATAGCAGACATCACCCGTTTCCCAGGCATTTAAGAACGTACGGCAGGAAGGTGTTATCGAGTTCATTCCCATGTACTCACAGGCAACCGTCTACTCAAAAATGCCTAAAAGTCGGCCACTTCAAACAGGTACAAAATGCACAAAACTGAAAAACAAAACCAAGAGCACCCTGAACCTACCACAGGTAAAATGTAGGGCAGACGAGGGCTCTGTTAGTGCCTTTCTGCTGTAATGGCAGAGAAGTAATTGGATAAGATCTGCACAGAGGATCTGAGGATGACCATGCTGCACGTTACAAAGGCATGAAGTCCCATAGTCCTTGCCAATCTGCTGTGGGGTAAAATTCCCTTCTGACCCCAAATGTGGCAATCAGCTTGATCCCAGCCAGGAATGCAAGACCTCGCCAGGCACTTCTGAGCATTAGCGTACCCCATTCAAAATCCAATGTCCAATGCATTTGAGTAGACTGAAAAAAAAAGAAAAATAGCCACTAAAGGAGTCATAAAACTGGGAGATTTCCAGGCACCTACCACACTTGCACTGTTCCTCATCCATAGTGTATACAGACACAGCAAACCAAAAGCTCCCCATTTTGCAGATGGGAAAACTGAGGCACAGAGCGATCAAGGGCCTGACTGTTAGGCAGCACAATGTTTAGGAGCATAGTTGCTTGGGTGTAATCCAAAAGCCTGACTGTGGTGCCTAGGCTGGCTGCATAGCACATCGGGAGTGGTAGAGCATGTCTCACTCTCGATCATCCCAGTATGGCATGAGATAGTGCTGCACTGGGCCATGCTATGCCCACCCACGTGTGCTACCTCCCATACCAACAGCAGCGTAGCCAGCGCAGTGTCCTCGTGGACTTTGGTGCCTAATTCCATTTGTTTTGTGTCTGGCCCTAGGTGATGAGCATGAGGTCACACAGTGGTGCACAATGGGCAAGAGAGCTCAGGTATCCGAGGCTGAGCCTGGTGGGTCACCTCAAGATCATCCTTTCTTATGTCATTCATATCAAAGAATTGCAGTCTTGGAAAGTGGAACGACGTATTAGCTTGTCCGAGCCCAGTCCCCTGGAGGCCAGTGAAGGCTTTTATTTTCCCCAGTAGAAGCTCTGCTCTGAAGCCATCAGACACTGACTCTTAAAATAATTCTATTAAAAATACAGCAAATATCTGCCGGACTCAGGGGATTCTCTGAGGGGACTTAAGGATGGAAGAGACGAGCAAGAGAGAGCTTGCTTCAAATGACATGCATTGAAATTTAAACTTCAGGCGTTTAAAAGAAAAAGGAAGGGGAGGTGACAACAACGAGCTAGAAGAGTCCCCAGCTACTTAGCTGGGCTCTATGCCCAGGTTACAATCCTTCATGATTACTGCGCTGTATGGGAGCACGTGCCCAAGTGGTTAGGCCACAGAGAGATAAAGCATTAATATATTTTGACACACAAAGTATTTTTTTATTTCTTCCTACTAACTACTGGGGTTGTTTTTAATGCCTGTTATATACTACCCATGAGAGAGAGAGTGAGAGAAAGAGGAGGGAGTGGGAGGGTACATGTGTATATATATACCCCTCCCATTTCCTTGAGTTGGAGAGACAAATATTTAAGAGAAGCAGATACCATGGCCCCCAGAGACTCAAACATAGAGTCATAGATGCCAGGGGCTTGAAGGGATGGCTCAAGATCATCAGGTCCAGCCCCCTGTGCTGGAAAGACTGCTGGGAAAGGCTGGTGAGCATCCAGGGGTTTTTTGAAGATATCCAGAGCAGGTGATTGTACCACCACTGGCGGGGTCTACTCCAGACCTTGGACACTCGAGTTGTAAAGAAGTTTTGCCTTATGTCTAACCTAAAGAGGTCTGCTAGCAATTTTTGACTGTTAGTCCTAGTCTTCCCCTGGGGATGCCGATGAACAGACCTTCTCCCAGTCCTTGATATGCGCCCCCCTTATATACTTATAGGCTGCCACCAAGTCGCCTCTGAGTCTTCTCTTCTCCAGGCTGAACAGACCCATGTCTCTCAGCCTCTCCTCGGCTGGCGTGCTCTCCCTACCTCCAACCATATACATAGCCCTCCTTTGCACTCTCTCAAGCCTCTCCGCATCCTTCCTGAAGTGCGGTGCCCAGAACTCGACGCAGTTCTCCAGCTGCGGCCTCACCAAGGTGGAGTAAAGTGGGAGGATGACATCCCTGGACTTGTTTGAGATGCATCGGTAGATGCATGCTAGTGTTTTGTTTGCTTTTCCTGCTATGGCATTGCATTGGTGGCTCACGTTCATTCTTTGATCCACCAAGACCCCCAGGTCTCTCTTTTGGTTGTGGTGCTGATAAGTGTAGCACTGCTGATCCTGTAAGCATGTTGTGGGGTGTTTCTCCCCAGATGGAGCACCTTCCACTTCTCTTAAACATGCTTCCCTCTGTCCTGTGCAAACCTCTCTGTCTCAAGCTAATGGGATTTGGAAGGAGCTGGTGGCGTTGGGGTGGAGACTAGTGGCCGTGAAGGAGAAATGGGTACCTGCCTCAAACCCCCATTTCTGGTGGGGGAAGAAGAGTCAGCCTGCCCTTCCCTTGAAGAGGCTGACCCAGATCTAATTGCTCCATCCCTTCTTCTTGCCTTCTCCACTCATGTCCCGGCCCTTCTTTTCCCCAAGAGGAACATACTGAGGTAATCCTCATATGTCCACCCGAGGGCCCTCACTTCCCTCTCACCAGGCGCATCTACTCAAGCATTAATGCACTTTCTAATGCACATAAAATGTAGTACCTCCAATGTGAGGTACTAAAGGAATGTGCATTAGGCTGTGCTAATGCACAATAGCACATTTGCACGGTTTTAAAGTGACGCTTAATGCGCAGTAGACTATTTCACTGCACATTAGTGTAATGTCATGGTTTTTTGTGTGGTGCTTTAATGCGCAGTAAAATAGTTTACTGCGCATTCAAGTGCACATATAAACACACCTACTGATCCCAAAGAGTGGTTTGGGGCAGACATATCTCAATGGAGTGTCACTAGCTATCTCTGCCCAATCCTTGACCCTTGCAAATCCTGGCAGGTTTGCAGGACAGGAGTGAGTTTGAAAGACCAGGACCCATGGTTATCTGTGTGCATGTGGTCAGGACAGGGAGACTGGGGTGGGGGAAAGAGCATATTCTGAGCTGAGATCCTTTTACCTCCCCCCATACTAGTAGCCTCGAGTCTCTTTTAATTACTTAGCACAGGCTCTGCTGGGATGTGTAGGGGTCAAAGGGCCAAACCACCATCACAGCAAGGAGGTGGGAAAAGCTGTCAGTTGAAACAAAAAGGGGGCAAAATGGGGATGTTCCTTTCTTATTGTGCCCGGAAAACCTAACTAAGAAAGGTGAAGACCTTACAGATTGTCTCCACTACTGCGACCTGCACGTTGGTGGCAGGGAGTGGAAGGGGATCAGGCCTTGCTTAAACAGAAAGGTTTTCACCGGTCTAACTAAAGCACTGCATGAAACTCACACTCAACACCCAGCTGTGAGAGCAACTCAGCTTAAGTCAGTTATAAATACGTTTCAAGCTGAAGCAAATAAATCACTCTTAAAAAGGGAGGCAAAATAAAAAGGGCAACCCCGTCTGCAGGCACCCGCTTCAGAAACAATTAAATGTAAGCAGCGCAAGTCCTTTGTTTAGATGAGCCTTCAGTCTCGCCTCTGGATTTAGCTCCAAGAGAAGGGGGGAAACAGGCAGCGTGTGGATGTACCTACAGCCGTCGGAGACCTTAGGGTCCTCTCGCACGCGCTTTGGCAACACTTGTATAGCTTGTCATGCCAATAAAATATTATCGAGTGGAGCTGAGCGTGCAGCCGGGAGAAAGCGAGTCCATCTGTGAGGACAGAGACAGAGAGATCTTCAACGGTGGCAGCTAATGGGGGTGGGGGAAGTGGCTGCGTGCGAGAAGGACGCTCTCTCAGAAAGACTGATGTTTCCTCCAGAAGCAAGGAGTCTCGAGGAAGGAGCCCTTTCTTTTGAAAGGGAAATGCTGACCACGGTGTTCATCTAATATCCGCATTGGAAAAAAAATAAGTGCTCGTGCTGCAATCAATGGGATGGACATCTGCTGTGTAAAGTAGTGACGAGGCGAGGGCAAGTCTTTCATCACGGCTACCACACCGCCTCTGTTGACAGGGAAAAATCATTACTTTATATAGAGTAGGTATATATAGAAAGGGAAACTTTCTCAGGTTGGAAAAGGTGAGGTGCTGTGATATATACTCCTCCGTGCTTAAAGGCACAGACACCTGTGTCTGGAAAGAAACCCACTTTCCTGTGCATCCTTTTCCTTCTTCAGCAGGGAAGGAAACACAAAATAGCTGGTTAATGAGGCTTTATTTCCTCCTCTCCAGGTATTGCAAATGCCACTAAGTTGGCAAAGAAGTGTTACATGTGCTCAGCCTGGGTCGTTTCCTGACTTCGGCCTCCATTGCCAAGGCTACGTGTAGGTAGAGGAAGGCTGAAGTCTGAGAAGGATGAAGCCAAAGTGCTGGGGAGGAACTAGGCAGTCTTGATTTCTCTCCCTGACTGCCACTGGCTCACTGTGCAGCCCTGGGCAGCTCTTTTCCCCTCTCTGCCTCACTTTCTCCAACTATAAAAAGGAAGATGATCCTATATATCTGCTTACCTCATAGGGATGCTGTGATGACTATTTAATGACTCCATTGCAGATCATTCCCTAGATTTTCCAATAATAGTTCCACATTGTGAAAATCCAGACCGGCTATTGCCTAAGGCATGGCGTTGAAAGTAACACATTATGCTAATTCTTTTATTTGTAAATATGCACACTTTGGGCTTCTGCGGCATTTACTAATCAAGGACCTCAACACGCTTTGACTGTGTGCTTTCCCCCAAGATACCACTTACACTTGGGAGCAGCTCCCCATATGCATCTACGAAGCCACGTCATCATAAAGTCCTGAAAACTTTCCCTTACCCTGATGTCTTCAAAGAAAAGTGACAGTGGGTTGGCCACTCATGTGCTGATGCCGCTATCACACTGGCCAATATTGTTTCAGTTTCCTTTACTCCCCCATCTGGAGCACATCTCCACGGACTTTGTGATTCTGGGGTGCCACCAAGAAGCACCTTCTTGTGGGATGAGAAGTGTGTCCGACACTTGTGGGCCAAAGCCTAGAAGTCAGGCAGTGTAGCCAGTTTACTGTAGCCTTGAGCACACAGCCCAGACTTGCTGTCAGGCTCTTTGTCTCAGAGCTATACCAAGCCATCAGTATTGCATCGCAAAGTCCAAAAACTAGGCATGGAGCAGGAATGGGCTGGCATGATGTGCCTTGAAGCAGCAATCTTGGGCTCATTACAGAGGCACTGTAGACATGGCCATGATGTCTCTTGGAGCAACTAGCTGGAGCAGGGACCCTCTCTTTGCTCAGTGTTGGTACAGTGCCTAGCACAATGAGGCCATGAAGCTACATTAATACAACTAATCATCATCTTATTTCTAGTAACCTTTTTTTTTTAAACTATGCAAAGTTATTCACAAGTAGGCCCTGTACTGAATTAGTAAGTAAATATAGGTCTGAAATCAATTTATTTTTGCAATTTTTCTTAGGCAGGCTACAGAGACATGAATTATTCAGATTTATGTTTAGTGTCTGTCAAAATTTTAAGCTAGTTTTTAAGTATCCACTAATTCCAAATAAAGGTGGAGACATCACATTCCTGATTACTAAGTTTTTGGCACTAGCATCACGTTGCAGCACAACTGAACTGCTGCTGCTGTGCCCCTCTCTGGCCTCGTCTCAATTTTTCCCTTCATTTACAGCTGTGGTAGGGTGAGCAAGATTTCATTACATGCCTGCCTTATCCCACCTTGGGACTCTGAACAGAGCTGTGTGGGACTTCTGTCAAACCACCGAAATCAAGTGACGTTCACATGGTTTTATATCCGAAAGGCAAAAGCCTTCATCCTGTACCTAGACCCCACAAACCCTATAAAGCAACGCCACCTCTCAGCAACAGGCTTCAAAAGGGAACCCAACCTGCTTTTGATTGTGAACTGCTTCGGAGATGATTTTACTGGCCTTTTTTTTTGGATGGGGGGTTGCTATTTTGCCATCCTGCTGGTCAAATCGGCACAACGCTTTGAGTTTCACCAAGACTAGGCACAAGGACTTGATGACAAACATAAGCCTATTTTCTAGAGCAGTGACTCTCAACCGGGGTTCTTGGATACCTTGGGGTGCTGTGAGGGTGCCATACCACATTAGTGATGTGAGGGGTGCATGAGTAGCCAGATAAACCCAGCAATTTCAAAGGGAAATCCAAAGAATAAGAAACTTCCTGACTCATTGTTTTCTTTCTGTGTTCTTTGCAACACATGAACTATTCTATTATTTTTCCATAGGCAAGAAACAAGTAAAAGCTAGAAAACCTGGCATTTTCTGAGGGGTGCCTCGAGTCCAAAAAAAGTTGAGAACTGCCGTTCTAGAGTACACAGGAATCCTTTTGCCGTCTTTCCCCAATAACTCTTTCACTGCCCAGTAGAATACTAAAACAATTCAATTCATCGTTTTTGCCTACGCATGATAATGCAGGTATGAATCTAAGTGGAAACATTACAAATATAACAAGTCCTTTAAAGCCTATTTCCCCCCACAATGATTTCAGACTTGCAGGGAGTGTATTTGGTGAGTTCACTTCTCTTCCTTTAATACCAGAGGCCAGAAACTCCCCCTCCACAAATTCACTTTCCAATGAAATTGAAGTCAGACCCACCCACCAGGACTGAGCTGCTGTAAATCAAATAAGCTTAAGTTTCTAAAAGGTGTGCCCTCCACTTGCAACAGATCCAAGCAAGGCTAATAGACTCCTGAACGTGATGGATACATTTGGAAATCAGGACAAAAGCTTATTTTTGTACAGAAACTCCAATGCATTTTGAGTGAGTTCCAGGTTTCAGCCACCTGCCAAGAGTTTGAAGTTCATTAAAAAGATCCAGAGCATTTAAGTCTCTTTGCAATGCTGCCCATCTTCTAATGCTTTGCTGATAGCAACGCACTGCTGGTGAGTTTTTTGTAGGGTAACTTTAATATTCTAGGAATATTCTACAAAATTCCTATGCAGTTTAGGGTGCTCAAATATTAAAAAATCTTCCTTTAAGTGACTCTATGGCAGTATCTGAAAAATAACAGTGAAATGGAGACTTTAGGTCTTTCATAGATTAGTTAATGGCCCATCTCTAGTCTTCTGTAATCAAATATATGTGTGTGTGTGTGTGTGTGTGTGTGTGTGTGTGTGTGTGTGTGTATATATATATATATAGGTTTTTCCTCTATGTAGTTTTAATTTTGGTTTGTCATCCCGTCCTTTAACGTTAGCCAGATACCCATGAATACCTTACCAGAATGGTACTTTACTACAGATTTCTTTGAGGCATTTAGCTGATGCAGTTTGCTTGATAACCACTTCAGCTTCTTGAAACATTTTACCTGTGATTTTGACTTTAAAAAATAAATTTAAAATATTGCCCTGCACTAGAATTTACAGATGCAGATTTTGCCAGCCTGCAATTTGGCGTCACTTCAGAGTTTGGTCCCTATGGGTCCCTTATGTTTGAATTACTGGCAACGGAAAATAAAGCATCGCAGACTTCTGAATCTTGATAGCAAAATATGCAGAACCCATCAATTCAGCTTTCCCATCCTGTTCCACTTAAGGGTCTTGAACATCCTCAGTCACATGATAATGTATCACATCCCCGAACTGTAAAGAGTTTACAAAAGGTATAACTCTTTGATCCATATTAAAAATACCTTAACTTTAGTACAAGGACTCCTGGCATCACTGGGCATGAGTGTCAAAGAGTAGGCATAGCATGGGACAAAACACACCCTCACTAAGGCCCAGATTGTTTTCCGACTACTGCATTTGTCTTTTATAGCTGCCCCATTGCTGTGGCCTCGACCTCTCAAATCAGTGAGTGAGATTTCCATCTCTTTTAACTTTTCAAGGACATTTCTGTCATTGCAGAGCCAGGAGAATCTATCATGTTCAAACATCCAAGGGTATGTTCTTTGATTGTAATGCTGCCATCTCTCGCTTCAGTTGCTCAGCTGTAGCAACAAATCTAACAATCACTGTCATCTGCTCTTGTTTGCTAATGTCTCTGGCGCAGTCAAGTATAATAGAATAATATTTGGCAGCTTTCAGGGCAGAAATAATTTCCTTCTTGACCATGTTCCCAAGAATGAGAATAACTTCATTTGGACTATTTTTGCCCAGGTAATAACTGTGGACTTTCTTTGGGATAATTTGTCCGATATATTTGTTCGTCTTCAGCTTGCATTCCCCAGGAAACGGTACCCATTCCCACTGCAGAATGGCTAAAGCTCATTCGTTGAACTTGGTACGGCATGCTTTCTATTCTGTGTAGCCCGATACACACATAAATAACTTTCCAGAACCGCTTGCCAATATTCTAATCAGAGAACTAATTTGGCATGGGTTTTCTTTATCAATCGTCTGATCTTGCTTCAGTCTAATTTTAAGTCTCTCCATATGCGATAGCTGTTTATATGATCTGCCAATTTCTCATGATTCATTAGGAGACTCTATATGCTATTCCAGCTGCAAAAATCATCCCTGGCTAAAGCAAACTTTCTGGAGTTAAACAACTTGCAGTAGAAGCAATAGCCAGAACCCAGTTGAGGTAGACTAGGGAAGCCCACCTTCCTTTATGCTTTCTCCATTTGAAAGTAGGAATGGGAACGAAAAGCTGAACATTTTCTTCCATTTCAAGCTAAAAGAAAATCCGTACCAGGACAAGCCCTATGAGGAGAGACTGAGGGACCTGGACCTCTTCAGCCTCCGCAAGAGAAGGCTGAGAGGTGACCTTGTGGCCGCCTACAAATTCATTAGTGGGGAGGCAGGAAGGGATCGGAGATGCTCTATTCACCAGGGTGCCTCTTGGGGTAACAAGGAACAATGGTCACAGACTGACAGCGAGCAGATTCAGGCTAGACATCAGGAAAAACTTCATGGTAAGGGTGGCCAAAATTTGGAATGGGCTTCCCAGGGAGGTGGTGTTGTCCCCTACCTTGGGGATCTTTAAGAGAAGGCTGGATGGGCATCTGGGTGGGGTCATCTGACCCCAGCGCTCTTTCCTGCGTATGCAGGAGGTCGGACTCAATGATCTGTTGAGGTCCCTTCCGACCCTAGCATCTATGAATCTATGAATGTGTTTGCACTGGCCCAGGCAGTCTCAAACCAAAGGAAAACTATGCCATTCATTAATGGCCTTTGGCAGATTCCTTCAGAGCATCAATAATACGTTTCTGCTTCCAAAAAATCCTCCATATTCTTTAAGTAACTGTGCGTTTACATCAAGTTACTGTTTCTTGAAGACATATCCATATCCATAGATGGAGCTGCCTCACTTGCAGGTGTGACTCTCCTACATCACACGTCACACCTATCAAAACTATCTGAAAAATAAAATCATCCTATCAAGAAGGTTATTTTCATAAAGGGGAAAACAGATCTTTGGTTGGGTCAAAACTAGAAGATGGGACTGGGAAATGTATCTGTTGGAAACAAAACAGTTGATTTTGGAAACCTTAAAAGTTCCTGATTTTGTTTCTCGCTTCCGACTTTTCCTTGTGATATTCAGCTCCAGATAGAGCCTTCCGTTTTCATAAGAGATTGTTGTTATCACATTCAGTTTTAGCCATGATATAATTTAGTACGATATCTCTGAAGACCATAAGGCAATTATGCATGTAAATAAATACAAGCTAATCTAGGAACTTCTAAAAAGCCAAGTACGAACTGAATCATCTAAATAAAAAACACTGCTTGTTGTCCGCTGTGCGACAGCAAATGCTGCCACGTTATCAAGTTGCCAGTTGTAACAGAGAATAATTATTGTCAGCAAATAACAAATGTTCCAGTTTTGCTGCTCCCAACCTCTTTCTAGAGCAGGTGGCCACCAACTCTGCCTTCTTCAAATCCAATCTGCCACTGTCTTAGATTTTTATGTTTAAATATTTCTTGCAACTGGGAAGAAACTGTGTATATAACTCTTATTAAGCGCTAATGAAAAAAATGGGTGGGTATCTTTGGGCTGAGTGCCAAACTTAGTTAGATCTTAATCTGTAGGTGGTTTCAGTGGTTTTAACAGAAGATGTGAAAAAAACCAACCTGTTTTGCTTCTAGTAATCATACCAAATGATGCATCCTGCAGAAGCCACATGACATGAAATTAGACAACTCCATTGTGTGTCAGTCTTGCATTTTATATGCTGTGAACAGAAAAGGCAAGTTCTTTGTTCCCCTGAGCATAAGCTGAGCCTGTTTTCTCGTGATTTCCCTCCAAGGACACTCAAATCTCCCAATATGCTATTTAACAAACAATAAATTCAACATTATCTTTCTAAATCTCAGTATTAAATTCACATCCCTTTAATATCCCATGCCTTGAAGACAGAGGAAAAGAAGTGAGGAAAGTCATTTGTATCATCCCACCAGGCCTGCCTATGGGTATGCGTTCCCACTGAAGCTATGATATTCCCCGTCACTAATTTGTTCATTGAATGTCTTTGGTAGGATCTCTGTTCTGCATGAGAATACATATTTTTAAGAATGTGTTATATCCTGAAAAAATATAGTAAACTTCCCTTAAAGCATCGTATTAAAGAACTATTAAGATTTCAAAATTATCTTCTGCTAAAATTCTTCCAGGCAGAAAACTCATTTGAACTATTGTAAAAAAACCCATACTGGTGGTTAAGGGAAAAAAGGAAGCCTGCAGTTATCATGTCACCCAGTGGTCCATCCTTATCAGAAAGGCAAACAAAATAAACATGTGGGATTATAAATGAATATAGCTTAGAAGAAATCCATTAATTTATGAAGAAAGGTAAATAGGGTTGTTGGGGAAGTGGAGGGATTTTAAAGTGTGACTTGAATTCTTGAGGCCACCAGATGTCATACTGGCATTTAAAAGTCTAAGGTGGTTTGAAACGCGATACAGACTGTCTTGTGCTTGATCTCCTAAACACATCTCCATCCATCATCATCAGCAACTGTCAAGATAACAAGGGATGAATTTTGATTGCAGCCTGGTTATTTTTGTGGGTGGAAAGGCAAAGATACAAAAGTCAGTCCCAGAGCCTGAAAATTCCACCTCTCCTCCAGGGAGGATGCACCTTCAAACACGAAGAACACAAGCTGTCAGACCAACTTCTACCATCAGAAACACTGTGCTCTTCATTGGAAATATCCCAGAATGACAGAAGGAATTTTAAGTCTGTATCATCCATACTTATAAGCAAACACCTACTTACTGCACACGCGCACACACACGTGTACAGTCGCACACCATGCTTGTTTTAAGTTACATTTGACACAAATGCAGAAACAGGAGTGGTATAAAGTTACCTGACCTGGTAACCTCTGCAAACAGCACACAATTCAATACAGGGGAGCTGAGAGGTAGCATAAGCATTTTGCTAAGCTTCTCTCTTCTCCAGAGAAAAACCTTAATGATCTACTCTCCATGATTCCTCAAGGTCTTGCACTGTTATGAGTTTCCCTCCAGGCTTTTCCTTCAGAAGGTATTTTCTTGGCCTGCTGACTTGCAGTATCTTGGGGCCCTAGGGGCATCTCCTCCACCGCAGACCTGCTCCTTTGGGATCCCAGCCTCAGGGAGCTGCATGTTAGCCCCCTTAAACTCCTCAGATTCCCAGCCTTACTGCAAGTGGTCTGCAACAGGCCCGTCTTACTGATATACAGGAAACTCTCGCTATTCGTGGGTTTGGCATTCGTGGTTTCAAATATTCGTGCATGCTGAACTCACATCTTAAATACACTTTCAGGAGCTGCTTGGGGGCTCCGCACTTGCTGCTGCTGGGCTCCTGCTGCTGCCACCGGGCTCCTGCCGCCACCAGGACAGCCGTGCCTCCCACCCCCCGAGCTGCCGGGGGCACTGCGTTTGTGACAGTCATGAATGAAATGCAGTGCCGTATTTGCAGATTTCGCCATTCGTGGGGATCTTCAGAGCGGATCCCCTGCGAATGGCGAGGGTCACCTGTGCAAGCATTAACCTTTCTGTGGTAGATAGGAATTAGGGCTGTGTGGAGCTTCAGTCCCTGATTTGATTCGGTGGAGATTTGGCCGGATTCAGTGGCCGAATCTCTGAATCCAAAACGAAGTAGAGGACCCTTTAATCTCTCCGAATTGATTCGGAGAGGTTCGGAAAGGTTCCGCGATTTGGACATAGACACAGCTTGAAATGTTTTTTCTATGCATCTCAAGGTACCAGATGGGGCTTGTGAATGCTGCAATGCTGATGCGCATGGAGCATCCTACAGCAGTGCGGGGTGGGGGGAGTGGGGAGGGGGTTCCCAGCACGCTCAGAAGCAAACCCAGAAGTGGACCAGAAGCACTTCCAGTCCACTTCCAGGTCCACTAGGGAGCACATGGGGGGCCCTCTGCACCCCCTGACTCAACGACTGGTGCCTCCTGGGTCTGGGGGGCACCCGTGGCTGATTGCTGATTTGGGGAAGGTCGGGGGGGGGGGGCCCTGTGCACTCCCTGGTGGACCCAGAAGTGGATTGGAAGTACTTCTGGTCCACTTCCAAGTCACTGCTGAGCACGTGGAGGGCTCCCCCACACTCCTGCGGCACTCTCCACCTGCCCCAGCATCACAGCGTTCATGAGCTGCGCTGGTACCTCGAGGTATGCAGAAAAAACATTTAAAACTGTGTCTGTGTCCAAATCACTGATTCTCTGAATCAGCATCAAATCTTCAGATTTGGATTTGGCTGAATCGAATCAGGGACAGTGATCCGAATCAACGAATTGAATCACTATCCCTGATTCAAGATGAATCAGAATCGAATAGGACCTGCATTGCACACCCCTAACAGGAATTCCCAGGGCTGTGAGCCTCATTTCATGCAAATAATATTGTCTACATTTAAGTAAAGCCAAAGAGCCAAGACCTTGCTACAGTGCCCATTCCTCCTTCTCCCCACTTCTCCTCTGAAAGAATTACTTTCCAAAATGGGTAACACCAAAGCAATATGGAGATTAATGTGTCCTGAAAGTGGTAGCACCAACATGTCTCGCCCAGACGGGGAACGCAGCAGGCTAAGCATTCTAGAGGCACCCATTATGCAGGGTCAAATCTCACTTGGCTTATACCTATGAGGAACCCCCTTGATCCTTACAGGATTATTTATCTGAGCAATGAGCACAGGATTTGATCATGGAAACTACAGTGATGTAGAGCAGACTAGAGGTTTTATCACAGTGACTTTGTAGGGGCTGCCTTGCTTACAAGTGCCAATAAAACATTTATATCACACCATTAACCAGTCTATATATGCCACCTCTTTCTTCTGTAAAAGTTTTACATGCTTGATTATTTTCTATTGTTATTATTCTTTGCATCCTTTCAGCAATAAAGCCAAAATGCCCACGTACACTGCATTCAACTGCACAGACACTGCTAGAAAAGGGAAACTGGGCACATCTACATGTGCACTAATGCGCTGTGGTTACTGTACATTAACTTATAGCAGGTACTAACTAAATGTTCAGTAACTGGTGCAACTGCACAGTAGTGCTGGAGCATGCCTTTTAAGTGATGCTAATGAGTAGTAGACTTATTCTACTGCTCACTAGTGTAATAGCATGACTTTCACCGTGATTAGTCTACTGTACATTTAGCATCTCATGTAGATGCGTCCACTAACAGCATTTTGGAAACCTCTAAAAATTATCTCAAAGAATTTTATTTTACATCTTTGTGTCTCTGTTTCAAAAACTGATCTCTCACGTTATATCTTGTGCAACCAGCAGGGGAAGAGTCAAAGACCCATTTTAATTTGTTCCTGTTTTGAGTCCCAATAAGACACTGGACCATAACCTAGTCATTCTGGAGTGAATATTGTCTGCTTTAAACCTCAGGACCAGCACAGGTTTCATGGAAGTGCCACTTCTGGGAAAAATGCAAGTAAACAGGCATAACTGTTTCTATACAAGGTAGCTGGCAGGTTTGGCATGTTTGCAGCAGTCCTAGCAGAAATGGCACGGTGAGCAATAAGCAGACAGGTCATTTAGACATGCGAAGTGGCATTTTATCACACAGTTCATGTGTGGCTATCTTATTTAGTGATGATAAGCATATTGGATGTTTGACACTGGACATTTAGAGCAGACCCCAAATTAAGGACCACAGTACACTGCCTGATTCCCTGATATGCTGAGCAAACCCAACCTCTCTTGACTTAGCTACATAATGAGAGTAAAAAAACTAATAGATTAAAGCCTTAGTATAAGGGTGCTCAATCCATGGTGCCTTAGGATAGGGGTGCAGCCCATGGTGCCATGGCATCTGGCCCATGGGGCTCCCCATGGGTTGGGAAATTTGGTGGCATGAGAAGAGTGGCAAGTAATACTGCCATTCTTCCCCTGCTGCCAAATTCCCAAGTCCCATGCAGCAGGGTCGGGGCTGGCCACATCCCTTTCCCTCCCCATGTGACCAGTTTAGGGTTGGGCCGCTCCATGACCCCACAACATGGCTGGATTGGGCCCTGCCTCACCATCCCAAGCACTGGATTGGACTTTCTGGTCAAATCCAGCTCACTGTGGACTGAACATTGTCCATCTGGGCTGAGGGGGGAAAAGGTTGGCACCACTGCCTAATAAAAGAGACCCTTATCTAGTCTGATCTCCAGACTCATACCAGCCATAGACTACAAAGCAGTAATTCCAACTTTGTCTCCACAGATTCAGTACTTCACTTCCTGTGTTTGCAAGCAAAGGTTTGTTTTTGCTAATTTGATAGAGTTAAGCAAAGGATATTGTGGGGAGCTCAAGGTTTGTAGGTCTTTTTTCTACTCAGATCTCTAGACCGGACTTGGAGCCCTTTTGTAGTCTTCCAGAAGATGCTGTCAACACCAATCCAAATGACTGTGGCTAGAAACAGCAGAGGTTATCACAAGTGCTGATGAATTAAAAAAACAGCGACTATATATATCCCCTTTTCATTGACCACTTGCCAATATTCATTAGCAAAACTTTCACTCTTTGCAAAGAATCTAGAAAAAACAAAGCCATTTAAGCAAAACCTTCGTGTTTCAGAGGCCTAATTCATCATTTTCTTAAAAACATCTGTTCACTCGGAGTAGCCTTTACACAGACCATGTTTTTCCAGGGACAAGACTGGCATCTTATACCAGGCCATGGGCTGATCTCTCTATACATGGATATGTTTCTAGGATCCAGCATTGGAAATGGAGATAATGTAAGAATATTTTACATTGCTCTCACACCCTACATATTAAGTCAAACAACTGTTGTTTGATAAATCCCAGCAACACACATTATTGTAAAGGAATTTAATTCACTATCAATTTCTGCCCTGGTTGTTACATTAGAACGATAGTCTCTAAAGTCTAGTTGTTTGTTCAAGCTTCCACTTATAAGCTTCTTTTTTGTGTTTTAGTTCACTGAAAAGCTCCCCGCTGAGCTAAGTGGGTCTTCTGCCACACTTGCTAGTCTCCCTGTGCATCAGGATGGTTTGTTCCTGCACCCACAGTAAGATTCTTTAAAATACAACCAGGTCTCCTGAACAGCTTTCTCCCTTAGATTGGCCTCCCAGCAGATCATGCCCATGAGTTCCCTGAGGCGAAGTCTGTTTTCTGAAGTCCAGGGTCCTTACTCTGCTGCTCTCCTTCCTTCCTTTCCTCAGGATCCCGAACTCAATCATCTCATGGTCAATGCTGCCCAACTTGCCATCCACCTCTACGTTATCCACCGATTCATCCCTGTTTGTGAGCAGCAGGTCAAGAAGAACAGGGCCCCTGGTTGGCCAGTCCAGCACTTGCACCAAGAAGGTGTCCCCAAAACGCTCCAAAAACTTCCTGGATTGCCTGTGCGCTGCTGTATTGCCCTCCCAGCAGATGCCAGGGGGATTGAAGCCTCCCATGAGAACCAGGGGAGATTGTTTTGCCTGTGATTGGGAGACTTCTACTACCTGTTTGCAGAAAGCCTCATTCACCTCATCCTCCTGGTCTGGTGACCTATAGCAGATACTCATCCTGATGTCACCTTTGTTGCTCTCCGCTCTGATCCAAACCCAGAGACTTTCAGCAGGCCTATCTCCAGTTTCATACTGGAGCTTTGAGCAGTCATACAGCTCTTTTACATACAGCACAACTCCAGTCTTCCCTCTCTTCATCAGGTGGATCTTGTCTCTTCCTAGTGATCCTTCTTGGAACAACATCCCATGATCAAAGAAGCTGAAGCTCTGTTGGTGACACCATCTGTGCAACCATGCACTGATCTGTAGGATGTGTCTGCCCCTGCCTCAGCCCTTCCCCTTGAGCAGAAGGACCTAGGAGAACACCACCGGGGTCCCTGTGCCCTCCACCCTTGCACCCAGAGCCCTGTAGTCTCTTCTGCTCTGCTCAGGGTCACCCCTGGCAGTATCACAGGTGCCCACATGGATGAGCAGCATGGGGTAGTAGTCAGACGGCCGGATGAGTCTCGGTAATCCTTCCTGCACAGACTGGCTGTTGGAATCTCCTTCCTGTGCATCCTGTAGGCTTTGAATGGGAGAGATCTGGCTTCTCCATCATGAAACTCCAAGAGGCTCTGGGGTGCATATCCATAAATGAAGTGAAACTCTGGCTAGCCATGTGCCTGTTCCAGTATCAGCCACCCTTGTACAGCATGCTAGCAGAGTGGCCCTGGGAAGACTGCTCTGCCTGGAATTAAGCCATACAAAGAGTATGAGAGATTCATCAGGTAGATCCAGTGCTTCAGAGATGCAAAGAGCTAGACTCTGCAGCTTTCATTGGTTAGAAAGACCTCCTAGGTCATCTGAACAAGTGCAGGAGTTTCTCTACCAGATTGCCTTATCAGCCCAGCCAGTTCTTCCTCTCAAAATGAACATAGCACTGGTGAAAAAATGCTGAGCTGTCAGCGATAGAAATTAAACCTACTAGTATCTACTGTGCAATATCTTTACAGAAGATCCTTTGAGATTAAGGTGAAGGGAGTCCCTTTGGTCTTTTCTGGCCCACAGTCCATTTGGTCTTTTTTTAGGTAGAGTAGCTGTGAGCTGAAATTACCAGTAAAAAGGTTTCATAGTTTCATAGTTGGTCGGGTCGGAAGGGACCTGAGCAGATCATCGAGTCCGACCCCCTGCCGTGGCAGGAAAAAGTTCTGGGGTCAAACGACCCCAGCAAGGTGATTGTATAGCCTTGTCTTAAAGACCCCCAGGCTAGGAGCCAGCACCACTTCTCCTGGAAGTTGGTTCCAGATCCTAGCCGCCCTGACCGTGAAGTAGCGCCTCCTGATGTCTGGTCTGAATTTACCCAAGGTAACGTGGCGCTACTTGGGAGGGTGCTTTTGTGCAATGTGGACAAAACCATTTTGAGCAGGACTCACTTCAGACAGGCCAGAGAGGACAACTGAAGTCTCCTGTAACCTGAAACATCCACTTTGTCCTTAGACACTTCAACCCATAGGGCTTTTTCAAAAAGTTATTGTGTTACCTCTAGAATTCAGACAGGCCTTTTCCAAATACCCAACATTTCATGTTTTAAATTTGGATAGTGACTCTTATGCTTTAGCTACCTTGATTCACATTTCTCCAGGAGCAGACACAGTTGAGGGAGCAGAGAAATTAAACTGTGTAGCATTGCCTTCTAGCTTCATAAACTCAGATTCTTATTCACAAGGAGGCTTAACAACCAAAAAAAAAAAAAAGGCATTGGGATCTTTTTTATTCAGAAATCTGTATTCCATTAACACTCTGGCATAAGGCACAATGAGAAACAACAGAAAGCAAAACCCACAACAGTGGGTAGTCAGAAAACAGAAGCAGAGTACATTAACATACTGAATGTGCAAAAATGAGCAAAGGACTTTGACTCAGATAAAACGGTCCTGATGGGAGGAACAGTCAATACCTCCTCAGAGCTCAAATAAAAGCAGATGTCCAAGAGGGTGCGTGTGAATTAGGTAGCAGAGATAAGAAGGAACCAAACTGTAGCAAGCAACAGTTTCTTGAAATGAATTAGCCATTTCGCTGAGAACCAGAGAAGAGTGTGTTACCGCAGTGGTAACACGCTTGGAAAATGCAGTATTGTGAACATCTTGAGAGCAAAGCACCACCAACAAATGCCTGATGGAGAGCCAGCAAATAACAAATTGCAATAATCCAGTTACACAACAACAAAAGTTGGTCTCAGCACCCCGGTGAGAAAACCTCCTGGGGAAGCTGACGGGAATCTCCAGAACGATAAACCCCAACGTGACACATCCTGGGTGGATGGGAAAGAAAATCCAGAATGATTCAATGATTTTGAGTGTTAGCAACCTCATCGACAGAATGGTTTGGGAGGGAAGGGGGAGGTACCCAGCAGGGAGAAGCGTGACAAATGCCAGGCAACAGTTATTACCAATTTCATCCACATTTTGCTGTAGGGAATTATGTGACTCCCAGTTCTCTAGCAAGGTGGCAATCAGGCAGCAAGTGCCATTTTGGAGGAAGATCTGAATCCTGGCTCTTGGGAGGCTGCCGGAGCAGCTCAACAAGTCCTTCATAAGGAATATGCATCGTGGTGCTCTCTATTGAAGCCTCTTGCCAGCACAGAGAGTGACACTGATATGTTCTGGAGGGAGCTTCATCCAGATGGGTTTGGGAACAGGAGTCTACCACTGGCTCTCATTTGGATGGAAGAGGCCCCGACGGGATGCATACTATCAAATAATAATGGGTAGGCAGGTGGCAAACCAAGACGACTTGCTAATGATTTGGCTCATTACATCTACCAGTTGTGCTCACAGCTATTCTACCTAAAAAAGAAAAAAGATGAGATTATTCTCACCCGTCGTGCTTCTAGCTTTCCCCCACCTGTTGCTTCATGTCTGGATGTGTGTGCTCTCTTAGGGCGGGGACTGTTTCTTCCTACAGCTTTGTACGGTGATTAGCACAACAGGCACTCTGCTGGTCAAAGCCTCTAGGCACCGCTGTAATATAGTAAATCACACCCTGGCCAACAGCTGTAGCAGGTCACTGATAAGGCTGCAGCAGCAGGCAGGTCTTCTGCTTCCCTGTCTCTCCCACTAGCATCTGAGCCACCACTGCCATTATATAGAGAGAGGAATAATAGCACAGGAACCAGGGTAACTCTCTGGAGGAACTTTGAGCTAATATGTGCCATACAAAACTTATAAACCTAGGATGTCAAGCGGAGAGCTGCCAAAAGGGACAAGAAGGTATTACCTCACAAAAAGTTTATTAGCAAATTGTGAATCTGCATACCCCATTAACTGATTAAGAGCAGCCCTCTTCCCCAACTTCTCCACAGAGATTTAATGGCTCATGTCCTTGCAGAGAGGTCTCCTATTAAAACGTTGTTACCTTTATAAGACACACAGTAGGATATTACAAGGTTTATTAAAGCTCTTGGACTGTAACCCTCCTGCTTAGTAAGGCCCTGCCTCTGTCACAGTTTAATTAATCTTGAAAGCACTCGGGGTTTGTCTGCACCGGGAAGCCAGAACTCAGTAAACTAGGGTTTGAATATACGGTGCGCTACCTATTTGTGCTACCTCTCCATGGATTGGATATACCTGTAGGCTAGGAACACACATTACACATAAACCAGTTTAAGTGATCAAAAACTGGTTTAAACTTGTAACTAAACAGACATAAACCAGTTTCAAAATAGCCAAAACCGGTTTGAGATAAACCTAGTTGAATGTAGTATCAGACTTAACCAATTGAGCTCAAACCGGTTTATGCAACTTCTGTCTCAGACTCCTTCCTGGTTTAAGTTAAACCAGAGTCCCCCAACATCCCAGCATGCTCTCTAGGCTGGGCCCTGTGCTCCAGCTGAGCAGGGCTGGCCCTGCCCCTGCCCCTGCACTCCCCCACCAAGCAGGGACAGGCAGGGGTGGGGGAGTGCAGGTTGCTTCAGTGACGGACGCATGGCAAGCCCCAGCAGTAGCGTTGGCTGACCTGGCTGGAGAGGGTTTTGATTCCCTCTTCCCTGTCCCCCTGGCAGGGACCCGAGCCAGGTCTGTCTGCCGGGTGCTTCCCCCTCGCTGCTGCAATGGCAGGGCCAGGCGCAGCCAGGTGCCAGCCTGCACGGCACGCTGAGGCAGAGGGGGCAGGGAGGGGGATTATTCCCCACTCTACTTGTACTGCCTTCTGGGGATGAGTAGCTGGGTCTGCCCACCCAAACTGCTGCCGCTTGATTCCTGGTTGGTGCAAGCAGAGGAATAAGCCCCCTGCTGGTCCTCTGCCAGACACCACAGGGAGGGAGAATAACCCTCCTTGCCTAAGAGGCCTTGCCAGCTTCTGCCCAGTTCTTGCAGCAGCAAGGGGGAAGGACTCTTGATGGGGGCAGAAGCTCCTGTCATGGTGTCTGGGGAGCTCAAGCTTCTTCCCAGATGAGGGGGGCACACTGCGCGGTGGGCAGTGCTGCGGCAAAGTGCGCGCAGCAGCATTGGGGCTCAGAGGGGGTCAGAGCCCTCCAAGCTGCTGCCACCGCCACCACGGTCCACGGCAGCTTTCCCCACCCTGCAGTGCAGCCCCCCTCCAGCAGGGCTCCTTAGGCAGGGGGCAGGGAGCAGGGTTATTCCACTCTGCCCCCAGGGCACTGCAGCAGGGTCTGCCTGCCCTGACCGCCGCCGCCATTTGTTCTGTGCCTGGGGCAAGTGGTGGAATAAGTCCCCTCTGCCATCAGCATCCGGCAGAGGGGGTTTATTCTGCCACTTGCCCTGGGCACAGAGCGAGCAGCGGCAGTGACGGTTGGGGTGGGCAGACCCTGATGCTGTTCCCTGGGAGCAGAGGGAGGAATAACCCTGTTCCCTGCCCCCTCTGCCTCAAGGACCAGGCCGGCTGGCCATGTCCAGCCCTGCTGCTGCAGCAGCAAGAAGGGAGCGCCCGGCAGCCCCGGCTCAGGTCCCCGTCTGTGGGACAAGGAGTGGGGAATTAAACCCTTCCCTGGCCAGTTCAGCCAAGGCTACTGCCCGGGCTGGCCAAACCCACCCCAGCACAGCTTCCCTGCACCCAAGGATGTGCTCTAGTGCCCCCCAACACCTAGCCTGAGCAATTGCAGGCATGTGTCAGCATTTCCTCAGTCCAGAGGGAATGTCTGTGCATTTGCAAATTGGTTCAACCTAGGCAGGTTAGACTAACCTGAAAGTTTGAATCAGTTCAGGCTCTGGCTTCTTGAATGTCTATCCCTAGTCACAGTGTGCACTAAGAGCCTATAAATGGGGAGGGTTAGTGCAGAATAGGTAGTGCGCTGTGTATTTTCACTCTAGCTCAGAAGTGCTCAATCCTCTGTTCATGGGCCTGATATGCCCCCTGGTGTCAGGTCATTCAGCCCACGTCCTTGCTGTCAAATTTCTGGTCCTGTGGGGAGCCCCTACCTTATTGAGCATTCACTTTCCTGTCTAAACAAGCCACAAAAGTGAGATTGATGCCACTATAGTGCTTACACATCAGAGAGACATTGGATTAGAAGCATTTACAAGGGCTGTCTAGTCTAGCCCATATATTAGATACCTCTGCAAGCAGTCTACACCTCAGCCTCCTTGGTGCATACACTGAGCTGAAGTTTTTTTTTTATTTTGGCTTTTGCATCTTTCTCCTCACCCTCATTTATTTCATGCTATTTGTTGCTTCTCTGCTACTGTCCTCAGTTCTGGGATGGCTCTGGGAAGATGCCACAAAAAAGTGGCTGCTATGATGGGATAGTGGAACTATATGTGAATGGAAATCATCGTGCAATGAATTATGCTTTATTTTTTAGATCTGCTGCAAATCTTGTTGTAGGAATAAGAGGTTTCATTCCTTTTAGCCCATTCAGTCATTAATGCCAACATCCAGCTTGAGGTAGAAATTGCCATAGTGATGCCACAGGTGCACTGGTTTGAACTAGGAGTGAACACAAGTTACATGTATCCCAGCTTGCTGCATGAGCACAGCACTTCCCCAAGGAATATTCTCAAGCATTGGGCATATTCTAGTATTAAGGCTACTCCTGTGTCTAGCAGCTTTCAACATTAGGTCATTTCCACCTAATGGTCACTATGATTTTCCCTTCCATCAGTTTTATTCCACCGCTATGGTTTTTAAATCACCTTGTTACACCCTTTGCCCAAAGAATTGCCAATGATTCACAGCATCTAAGGTCCCCCAGCGGTCACAGCAGCCTTGGGACTGACTTGACTTGTTCCACCCCAAATATTCTACCTCTTACTTCATGCTTAATTCTCTTCTCTTCTTAGTTCTCTGCTTTTCAAAAATGGGCACCAAAATCACTTGTGTAAGTCTAAAGAACAAAATGCAAAGACCAGAAATACATATTACACCAAGAGACATCCTCAACATAGCACCGTTGATTTATCTCTGGGATCAATCCAATAGCAAGTGGCTTTTTTTGTCAAGACTGCCAACACATATCAGTCACAAGTTATGCCACCGGCTTCTGTAACATGGACATCTGCCTGATGGAAGCATGGACTGAGATCCAGCAACTCATTTCCTACAGGCCACTGAATGCTTATCAGAGTATGTTTAGCAATCAATATCTCATGTTTTTCTGAACTGTGGTGGAACGGGACTGCTACATAGCTTTGGTAGCTTCTTAAAGTTACATTTCAACTTTTGAAATGTCTTTTTTGGGGGGAGAAGGGCAGAAATATGAGGGATTCAGAGTTAGTGTGTATATAGGATATGAAGGTTTCCAAGATCCAGCAATTAGGTTCACCTCATCTGCTCCCAAGAGAATTATGGAGCCCAGAAACCATGCAGAGAGACCACTGATTTTTCCAGGACAGGTCCTCATTGGTTATGCTGTTTGTATTTGCAGGCCATATTATTCATGTTATAGCAGGTCCCAGAACCCCCACTAGAGATATGGGCCTCATTAGTAATGTACTGTATAGACACATAGGGTGAGATGGACCCTTACAATTTAATTTGAAAAGACAGAAAGGGGAAGCTGAGGGCCAATAAGTGAAATTTCTTGCCCAAAACCAGATAGCAGATCAGCAGCAGCAGAAGAACCCACCTCTCCCAGTTCAGTGCTAGACTATGTTGCCGTCAGACCAGGTCAATGGATACTTGTTATATAGGTAAAGAGGAAGCTTTGGTTTGCATACTTGAAGGATTCTGAATTGCCCCGGCATTAGGTGAAAACCCATCATAGAGGCAACAGTGGGGATGCAGGTTATGGGGACGAACACAAGAGAGTTGATGCCACTGATCCCAAAAAGAATGAAATTCATCTCATGCACAGAGGTCCAGCACAAAGCTGATGCATCCCTTGGGCTCAGCTGGTACATGGCCATACACAGACGTTTTGCTGGGCCTGTGAACAGGGGTGAATTTCACCAGAAGGGAAAGGATTAAGGAAATGCAGCATTCCTTCCAGTAAGTCCCAGGAAGATACTTAGCACAATGCTAATCCTAGCAGGAATCCTGCCTGCGCCCAGCCAGAAAGGAAGACTGGCACTGAAGCCAAATGACATGGCTTCTACCAGTTCAAACAGGCAGAGGTGATTATGTGATCCTAGGCATGGATCTTTCCAGCTGGAGGTATTTTAAACACATACGAAATAATGTCAGAATCATAGGACTGCAATCTTTAAATTATATTCGAAAAAGATGCTCAAAGCATATATCATTGAATTATGAACAGCTTTGGCAGCTTTATTGATGATGTTGAATCTGGTTGACAGATGCATTTACACTGCATAAGCATTTGAGATGCTAGAGTAATTGCTTATTAGTCTTGTTGTGAGGCAAAACACCAGATTGAAATAAATAGGAGCTCATGAACACAGAATTTTGCTGCCTCTTTGATTATTTTTTCAAGCTAACCATCTGCTAAGCATCTGGGATTCTTCGAATCAAAGATCCATACCATACACAGGTGGGAATTGAAAAAAAAATACAAATAGAAAGAGCTTAAAAACCCAAACAAACTATATTACAAAATTGTCCAAAATGACTAAGGGAGTTTACTTTATAACTTGCATTTTAATATGCTTTGAGGTACTTAAATACTAACAGGCTGAAGTTTGCTCCATGCAGGGAGGCAGCTCGAGATCTAGAGCGTGCCCACACCTCATGCCCCTTGTCTCCGGGCGGGACATGTTTGAGCGTGCCTCACCCTTCTGCTCACACGCGCCAAACCCAGAGACGCTGTGGAGAAGCCACTCTTGAGCACACAGGGGCAGAGGTCTCAACCAGGGTGACGTGTCTATTGCGTGGCTTCCCTGCTGCATTTCTGGATTCGGTGTGTGCAAGTGGGAACAGGTGAATGGGGCATGTATGGGTGTGTCCCTCCCAAAAAACACTGGGGACACCATGTAGAGAGATGTGTCTACTGGTAACAACTGAGCTCTGGCCAAAAGGCTTTAGCAATGAATGGTGTTTATGTCGGCCTCTGCCTGCAGAGGAATGTTACCAAGTCCTTCTGGTTGCTGGTTAGTTAAGACCAAGGAATTGTTTGTATTTAAAATGATTAAAACAATTGTTTGTATCAAGTTAGGGTGAAGTTATACTTAGAGCATACTAAGGGCACTTAAAATATGAGCGTCTGCACATTAAAACTCATTAACTTGTGCTAAGTGCCCTCTGAGGGTGCGTCCAGATGTGTGTGGACATTGGGTTCCCTGGGGACAAGTAACAGCAGTGCACCTTGAGCCACAGTTACTTGTTTCGGGGGAACACCGATGCCATGTGCACTTTGGTGCCTGGCAATTACCCCAGGGGTGGTAAGGGAGGCTGAGGCCAGCACAGTGCTGGGCCTAGGAGCCTTACTTGGGGTTCTTGGGGCCTCCCGGGGCTGCAGCCACAGTGATCCTGCCTGGCTGGCAGCTGCAGCATGGCTCTGGGTGGCCCAGCTCCACTTTTCAGCAGAGCCTGCTGCCCGAGTGTGCGCTGTTCTGTTTTTTTTCTCTGCATTTTTTTTTGACCCCTGGATATCCTGCAAACATGTCTGCAGCACCACATACCTCATGACTGCACTTGTCTGGATGCGCCCTGAGTGTTTCACAATTATGCCATTTCAGGCTAGGGTTAACTATGGGCTGCGCTATCTAGCTTGCGCTAGGGTAACCTCAGTTAGCTCCATGGACATAAAATGAGTGATTTGCAGTCCTCTAGCATCCCAGGATGCATCGTGCACCTTCCCCCTCCAGCTCCATCCGAGATAGAGCCCAGGCACTCTGGCTCCTAGTTATGCCCCTGCTTTCCAGCCCTCTAGTGGCAAATCAGAACTGTGCAAGCAAGAAACAGTGTTAACCCTTACTATGCGACTGCTCATACTGCGTTCTAACCTTAGCACCACTTAACCTTCCACAAATTTAGTATGGTCCACACGCACCGTGTAACTTTACCCTCAAATTTCTCCTCTATGTTTTGCAGTCCATTCCAGGCAAGATTGTAACCGTTTTGGGAGAGGGATTGATTCTGGTTAGCTGTTTGTTCTAGACCTATCACCATAGGCTCTGGACTCAGTTGAGGCCTCTTGGCACTGCTGTTATAGAAGTATTAATAATCAAAAAGGCCAAAGTAAAATGCATTAAATTCAGGGATGAGAAGGAAGTTTACTATGTAATTTACACAGTATGTGAGATGGAAGCTTAGATAAGCACATAAAAAGATATTTGAATTTTCCCCAGCTACTAATGCACTCGATACTCAGACAAGCAGCTAATAAAAACAGCCAGATAAATAAGTGTCAAACTCAAGCAAATAATCATAAGCAAAAATAAATGTTAGTTTAAACAAGTGAATTAGACATGCATTTTCTCCATAAAAAGTGTAATTAAAAAGCTTTAAAACTAGTATTTGTTTGTAGTTATAAACTATTTTTTCCCCCTAATCATTGGACAACAGAGCATTTTCAGTTAATCTTCCCTGAGCAGACACATTCAGGTATTTCTAAAAGTCTTCCCTGAGTCATGATCTATCATCTAAAAAAGCAGTAAACAGTATCTTAGAGAGTGGAGTTTGTGTGACAAATTTGAGATTAGGCGGATTCTGATCTAAAAATTAAATTGCTTATCAGAGAAATAATATTAAAGTAAAATAAATTAGAATCTCTACTGAAGACTCTAAAAGTAATTTTTAAAATTAATTAGAATCAAAAAGATGGATCTCAAAGGATAGGACAACTCTAATTTAGACAGACGGTAATTAATTCCTTATTTCAGAAATTCATTAACAGGCTGTACGAGCAAATCATTCCTTTGCTAAAGTTAAACTCCTGAGAGGCAGATTCATCTGGAACTGGGATATGTCAACTCCCTCACCTTCCAGAGGCACAAGGGCAGGGAAACACACCAACAACTTCGTACCGGGATGTGCTCAGACCATTAACTCTCCTAAATTAAGGCGGGTGGACTTTTGGCAGGTGATGCGTGTCTGCCTTGGGGAGAAGAAACCCAACTCCCGTAGGCTTCTTTGCCAATCCCAGCCTATTTGTGCAATAATTCATTCTCTTCTGGAGAGGGTGCATGTGTCTCAACCCAAAACGGCAGGCCTGACCTTGCAGTAATTTGCAAGACAATAGGGCAAAAGGTCACCCAGTTTAGTCCTACCTCCTACCCAGGGCCATAGTTCTTGTGCTTGATTCTCTGACACCTCGGGAAAATGCTGGAGGCATTGCCAGGACTCTTTTCTTTTGCTCCAGCTAGCAAAGTGAGCCATGTTCGCTCCCTGCTTCACAGAGACACAAAGACTGGAGGACAGGGGGAATGTTGCTGTCACCGCCACGTGGAAAGTCACTCCCAACTCTTGGGGAAGAGGGTGAGATGGCACCGCTTGGCAAAGCAGTGATTCCCCAGTCTCCTCCACCCTTCTTGGTGCATGCAGCAAAAGGCTCATCCTTTCTCTGTCTGCTTCACAATACCCCATGTTTCCAACTTCTTCCTCCGTACAGTTGGGACTGAGCATGAAAACAAAGAATCTAGGGCATTTATGGCAACTTCCCAGCCAAACAGCATGCATGTAACTTCAGGGAACATAGCCTGGAGGGGACAGGGGGCATTTTCCTGCCTTCTCCCCAGACCCTTATATAAAACCAGCAGACACATTATTTTGCGGCTCTGCAATAATAAAAATTCCCATTTGAGTCCCAAAGCAATGCCCATGAAGAAAAGAGCTTGTGCACAATAGGCGCAGCACACACATTGCCACCACCAATAAATAAATCTCCCAGCAGCCTAAACTTATGCCAGCCCCCGCACAGGCCATTTCACAACTCCCATTCCAAGCCTTTGGAGAAGCCAAACCTGGATGCCCGTCACTGCCAGAAAGAAATGCTCCACTGGCTGGCATCTGGGTCCCGGAGATAACTAGCTATATTAGCAGCTTATCCTCAGAGCTGGAGGGTTTGTTCAGGGGAGGGTAAGCGGAGCATGAATCTGTTCCCTGGACCAACTGGAGAGAAGCTTAACCTAAAATCCTTATCTGTAAAGACCTGAACTTTGGACCCAGACCTATCTCTCCTGCTGGCCTTTCCCCCTGTAATAGGTGGCAAAAACCTGGATCAGCATCTTGGGGGTATGGGAAGGGGAAAGAGGGAATCGGTGGGTATAGATTCAAGCATTTAGATCATAAGGAGGGGATCCCATTTATAATATGAAAGCCCAGAGCCTGGCACAATGGGGCTGTGACCTGACTGACACCTAGGCATTGCTGCAATATAAATGTCAAAATGCAGGAGGGGCCTGTCTCAAATGAAACCATAGCAAGCTGGGTGTTAAAGGCACTGAAGCCTGCTGCCATCCTTCACTAAGACACAAAAGAAGCACGTCTGAGAGAAAGCAGAGGGTGCTGCAGGGGTATCTAGTAACTGGAAAATCATCTCCCCCCTGTGACACTATGGCTGTTTCAATGCCAGTCCCTGATCCCTAATGGAAGAGGACACATTGCAAGAGAAAAGCAGATCAATAAACAGTTTGTGTTTTGCCGTTGGGAGAATAAACTAAAGGGGTATCTGTGGGGATTTATTATAGGCAGGCCACACAGTGACAGCTATAGTTAAGGTTGCTTGACACATCCCTTATAAGATCTCATTTTTCAGTTATATAGGCCTTTGCCAAACAAGTTGTCTGGGCTGAAATTTTCCATGGAGGATCTTTGTCTCAGCTGATTTTTTTGAGAGGGCAATTGTCACTTGTGGTTACAAGCGCTCAGCACCTCTGGACAGCAGGTGCTGGGGTCTTAAATTGGGCTTCCAGAAAATAAGGAGCATGCAATTAGTGGCCACAGGTGAAAAGCAAGCGTTAATTGACAAAATATTCAGAGACCTTTCTGCCAAACTTTAACAACTCTCTGTTAAGACTGTGTGAACTGAAATTTTCCAAAGGACTGTAAGTTTGGCCAAATGTAGGTGCTTTCTCCTCAAAAGGAGCAAAAAAAATACACCCATTGCTTCATGTAAAGAACTTGCTTCAGAACATGAGACTTGATGAAACTACGGAAAGAGATGCATGTGTTTGTACCTCTGCAAGAGCACTGGAGACATGGTGCAGACATACCTGCATAGTGTATAAGCTGTATCTGGAAGGTTTATATGATGAATAACCTTCATGCTGGCCTCTGCCCAGACATGAAGTTGAGGCAGACTCTCAGAATTTAACGCAATTACAGCTTGACAAAATTATTACTAAATAAAAACAGGGTCTTACAATGGGAAGTGTCATGTTATCTCAGCAATAAATGGTGCCAAAAACTCTGCATGTGATCACCCATTTCATGTAGAGCCTCACTGCAGTCAAAGGACAGTGCAATGGCTCTAACAAGTGGCCCTGTCATCAGGCACCCAGTTGGGTTCCCACTTGCTGCCTGAAACAAAAGGCCAGTTTTAGTTGTGATTTGGCTCCCTCTTTCCTACTCCACTGCAAAAAGCATTCCTGGAAGTCTGACAGAAAATGCTTATGTTGCCAGGGCCAGGTCTGAGAGGAGGGTTCCCCAGCGAACTCGAAGTCCTTGATGCAGATTTTCAAAGGCTATCCACTGCCCGTTCCATTTCAGTAGGAGTTTGGTGCCTAACTCCCTTTGAAAACCCATGCCATCACTTTTAGCAAATGCCAACAACACGAATTTCATTGCAACATGCAGGTCAGCAAGGGAAGCATTTTGGCACTCGCTCTTCTAAACCGCTACGAATGCAATACCAACAATGGTGAAGAAGTTTTGATGGGTTTTCATTCCAGCTGCGCCTATGTGCAGAAGAAGAAGGAATTGCGGCCAAGCTCAAGGAGATCCTGCCGACATCACATCTGGCCCAGCCTGAGAACTGTGTCTGAATCTGCATTTCTGAAAAAGGCAACATCTTTTTGGGGACTGCAGTGTGGAGAGCAGGAAAGCTCCCAGGCACCCTATTGATTTATTTCTGCTGCGTCTCACAGATCCTTCCAACGGGAACCAAGAGGGGAAATTGTGCTCTGCATTGGGCTTGTGCTGTGAGCTCTGTAAAGGAAACGAGATGCTGCTGGCAATATAACCAGCTTCAGGAAAGCGTTAGGCATTGTGTGCCATCAGCGCAGCAAGGGCAGCTACTGTATCTCTTGGTTTTGAGGTCACACCTTTCCAGTTCCAGCTGCAGATGAAGGCCATTATACATAATGCAAGCTGTTAGCTTGCAATAACACAGCTATCCTATTTTAAACCAGGCTCGCTTTACAGATTTCCTATTTAAGTACCTTTAACCTCTGATCTTCCCTTGATACCCACCCCAGACCTGAGCATCTCAATATCCAGTGTGCCAAGCGCTGCCAGGAAAAGTCACTGCAATATTCTAGCCCTTTTGCCGGCTGCTTCAGTCAATTTTCTTCCAGACAAGAACTTGACTGTTGTGTTACCGGCAGCTTCCTTTACAGCTCACTGCATCAAATGTTCTGCACTCTGCTGTGTTGTCTCTTTCATTTATGGTGTGACAAATGGCTGAAAATTGTTTGGTTTTCTGTCATTATAACACAAGGATATTAAATTTACATCAAACCAACAATGAAGCCACAGCTAAGGAAATGAAAAGTTTGTTCCGGAGAGTGGAAGGGACAAGTTTCCCTTGGGATAGCTAATAGGATTCTGGTTCTCCAACCCCCCCCAGCACACCTATTAAGTACAAGCCCCTCACCCTCCCACCCCAATCTTGCCTTGGGGTTCAGGAAAGCAGGATGGATGGAGAACACAGTTTGGATCATGGTTGCACTGGCAGGTGGAAACAACCCAGGCAAATAGCTGTCAAGCAGCTGGTGTGTTCAGTGTTTGTGGGTGTTGAAACAGAACCACTATACGGGCATGAAGAGGGAGATTCCTCCCCTCCATAGCCCCATGAGGTGGAGTTTTAATGAAGCTAGGTGCCATTGCAACACAAACCTGAAGGTGTATGTAATTCCAAGGGCAGAGAGGGATGATTCATCAATAAGCACTGAGGGGGACTAATAACACCAGGCGCAGTAAAACACCTGCCCCCCCACCCCTAATTTATATACATGGAGCATGGATGGGGTTCTGTATGCACAAATGAACATTTAAATACACATTTGTTCTATCATTTGATTCCCAATGGTCTATATCCTTGGGAATGGAGCCTGTGGCATCCTCCTTTGCTGCTGAAGCTTCTGCTTCTTCCATTCTTTGCCCCACTGGTTTTCTTTCCTTAGGCAAACTGGGTCTTTCCCTTCTTTTCCTCTCATCATCCTATGTGCTCCCTCAGCCCTCATGCCAAAATCACACATAGTGGCCATGCCTCCCCAGTCCCTGGTCACGTGCACTTCTGTGACCGTTAGGATTCGTGGCAAGGGTGTGCAGTTTGGAACAAGGGCTGGGCACAAACAACACCTGCACTGCACGTCCCACTGAACATGGCTGCAAAGGTAGGGCTGGGAGCAGAGGGGATGCAGGACCTGCACGTCACGCTGGGGCCCCTTGGCACTTCCATGGTACAAGCCAATATCAGAGGGAAATGTTTGCACCAAGTCCTATGTGTTTCCCCTCTTGTGGCTTCTCTCTCTTGCCTCACCTGTCCATCACACCAGAAATGGAGAGCATTGCAAAACAACCATATTATGCACAACACATCTACTCCATGATTAGCTTGAAATCTTCTCTCCTTAGGACCATTGGCTCTGACAGCATATTTTTATTGTGCAAATAAATGTAATGACATTGGACTGCAACAGAAGTCTCTCAGTGGGCGGTGGTCTGAAAAGTGTCCTTGATGCTGGAGGGGAGAGGGTCCTGTCACCACCAAGGAAGATGCATGTCTTCTGAGCTCCTCCCAGGAAGGACCAGTAATCCCTTCCTTTAAACCGGTAACAGCAGCAACCACCTCTTGAGAAGCCTCTTGCTCCCCCACCCAATAGCTCAGTTTTCTCCACCAGGCCTCATTCTCTTACTGAAGTTGCAAAAGCTCGCAGATTCTGTGCCAAACCTTCATAACCTTTTTTAATCCATTGGAAAATCCCCAGGTAGCTTCACAACAGCTTCCTAATCATCAGAAGCCTCTGAAACTCTGTACTGATACCAGAAAGCATCTTCTCTTCAGAATAAGCTTCTTATCCTCTAACCAAAAAGCACACAGGACATCTCTTATCCTCTTACCAAATATGAAGAAAGCTCCTTCTCTCACCTACCAGAAAGTCATTTTAATATTTGCAGCAGTGACACCAAATATTCCCCCCACCTTTCCCTGATTAGTGATAAACATGGAAATCCATTCTCCTTGTAGCATGGGGAACAGGGAGTCTTTTATCTTCTCCCTGATAAACAGCAATAAGCCTCTTATCCTCTTACCAATAACTGTGAATGTAGCAAATCCTGTATCAGATGCACTAGGGTTAGTGTTGTTTGCATTACGTGAAGAGATTTTATAAGGTGACAAAGAAAAGGCGTTTCATTCTGTTCTTTTATCTGAAACTTCCTTCCAGGAGGAAAGGCAGTCATTTAGAAGTAGATTTAATTGGGTATTATTCAGTATCAGGTTAAGGCAAGCTTTCCAGTCTCCCACGAAGAACTTCTGTACTAATTTGTTCCTACTTGGAGGATGAAAGGTCATTGTGCTGACTAGGAAGTTAAGTAAACAAAATTAGCATCTGATTTAAGAGACTTCTTATTCCCTCTGGTGTAAATTAGTGTAAAAATTAGCAAGACTCTTAGTTGCCTGTTTTCTGCATTTGAAATGCATCAGTTCCCTGGATTTAAAGGTGGAGAGACTTACTGTTTCTTTACTTATGCAACTGTGTGTGTATGGGTTGTGAGAAGGAGGAGTCCTGCTTCCAAAGTGAAGGGCTTGCAAGGTCAAGAAGAGCAGGGGCAAAGTGCTCACAGCCTCTGCTGACATTAGGAAGCTGAAAAGCACCTATGTAAAGTTGACAGAAGGCAACAATTTTAATGCATCATACAACTGACCAGTGGAATTTACTACCACATGGTAATATTAAGGCAAAAAAACCGAGGATAACATTTTATTCTGGAGAACATAGGATCATTGGAAAGCAGGACTTGAAGGGACCTCTGAAGGTCATCTAGTCCAGCGCCTTCATCAAGGCAGAATCATCCCTCACTAAACTGTACCAAGCAAGCATCTGTCTAACCTGCTTTTGAAAGTTTCCAAGCATTGAGAATCCACAACTTCTCTAGGCAGCCTGTTTGAATGCCTGACCACTCTCACAGTCAGAAGGTTCCTCTTAAACGCCAACCTAAAATTTCCTCTGCCACGGCTTGAGATCATTGTTCCTAGTCCTGTCCCCTACAGCAATGGGTAAAAGCCCATCTCCATCCTGTCTATAATCACCCTTCAGGTACTTGAAGACTGCTATCAACACCCCCCCCAAGTCTTCTCTTCTCTAGTCTAAATAAACTTTATTTCTTTCAACCTTTCCTCATAAATCTTGCTTCTCAGGCCTCTAATCATTTTTGTTGACCTGCATTGGACTCTTTTCAGACTTCACACATCTTTCTTGAAGTGTGGGGCCCAAAACTGGACACAGTACTCCAGGTGAGGCCTCACCAGTGCTGAATAGAGTGGGAGAATCACCTCCCTTGATTTGCACATGATACTCTTGTTGATACAACCCAGGATGCTGTTGGGTTTTTTGCAAAGAAAACACACTCTTAGCATATATTCAGCTTTATGGTAACCCTCAGATCCTTCTCTGCAGTTCTGCAACTAAACCAGTCATTTCCCAGTCTGTATGTGTGCATGTAACTATTCTGTTCCAAGTGTAGGACTTTGCACTTGCTCTTTTTGAATCTCATCTGGTTGATTATGGATCATTTCTCCAGTCTATCTAGGTCATTCTGGATCTTAGCTCTGCCCACTGAAGTGTCCTCAATTCCACCTAGCTTAGTGTCATCCACAAATTTGCTAAGTGTACACTTGAGCCCATCATCCAAATCATTAATGAAGATGTTAAACAATACCAGACACAGGACAGGTCCCTGGGGGACCCCACTTGATACCTCCTCCCAACTAGACATTGACCTCTTAAGGACTACTTGCTGAGTAAAATGATCCGTCCAGTTACATCTCCACCTAGGGAGTACTTTCATCTAGTTGTAATTCCTTAGCTTGCTAATGAGGATATAGTGGTAGACGTGGTCAAAAGCCTTGCTAAAGTCAAGGTATACCACATCCACTTCTCCCCCCTCATCTCTAATACCTGTCACTCTTATCATAGAAGGAAATCAGATTAGTTAGACATTTGCTCTTGAATCCATGCTGACTCTTCCTGGTCATCTTGTTCTCCTCTACGGGCTTCACAATGGATCCCTTGAAGGCCTTCTCTTTGAGGAGATCAGCCTTTGTACTTTGGTTCTTATGTCATTTTTTGCCATGATTTCAGAGTGCTTTCTGGACTTAGAAAGTATGGCTAGATACAGACAGTCAAAAAGCCCCAGACTGAATCGATTCAATCTTTGCAGCTTCGTCTAAACTGTGTAGATTGAACTAAGAAGCAAGCGAACAGACATTCACTTTTGAAACAGGAAAGGCATCCAGACCAGTGCAGTGGCCCATACCAGTAGCTAGGAGCTTATTCTTGATTGGCTGCCCAGTACATGCCCCCTAAAACCTTTCAGCCCCCTCCCCAGGGGGGAACAGTCCCTCTAGCCTGGGTTTGGTTGGGTCCCCCAGCTTCAGAGGTCATTCACCACCCCTGGCAGTGTCCCCCCCACCCATTCCCAGCCCTGGCCCTGCTGCAGAGAAGGGACTCCTATCTTGCTATCAGACTTAATAGTAGACTTTAGAGTGGGGGGGAGAAAACACCCCTACCTCCACTGGACCCCCAACTGGGTGCTGCTCCATGCACACATTGTGGGGGGAGCAGAGGGAGAAAGCCCAAAGCAGATGCTGTACTCCCTGTTCCTGCTGGAGCAATTGAGACATACCCTCTGATCCTGGCTTTGGTGGGGTGGGGTAGGGGTGCTAAGGTCTGCCTGATGGAGTGGGTCTGCCTGGCATGGGACAAGGAGGAGGGAAGCCCTTGGAGGCTTTTCTCCCCTTCCCTGCTTAAGTGGAGGGGAGAAGGGCTTGGCCACTCCTCCCTCTTCTGCTCAAAGTGGGGGACAGGACCTCCGAGGGCTTCCTTTCTGCCTTCCTCCCACCAGGCAGACCCCAGCTGGAGTCTGGTGCTGGGGATTTCCCCCCACGCCCCCTTCTCTGCCAACCAGAGCAGTGATAGTACTCTGGCTAGGGAGCAGAGAGGCAGGGCAGACAACCCTGAGATGCTGGGGGACTGTGACTTAACTTGAATTGGGAGGGGATCTGGGACAAGGTCCAACCAGTTTGATAAACTGGCTTGACCTAAATTAGTTAAGTCTGATACTACATCCATCCAGGTCTACCTTAAACCAGTTTTGGCCATTTTGAAAGCAGTTTAAGTGCACTGAACTTCTGTTCTGTTAGAGGTTTCAGCTGGTTTCTGATTACTTAATCTGGTGTATGTGTCATTTCTGTCCCTAACCTAAACAGATTTCATAGACATTAGGGCTGGAATGGACCTTACGAGATCATTGAGTCCAGACCCCTGCTCCAAGGGCAGGAAGTCAGTGGGGTCAGATAACCTCAGCAAAATAAGCATCCAGGCATTTCTAGAAGGTATCCAAATGACTAATACCTCTCAGCTATTGGCATAAAGCCTAAACAACAACACCTTAGGATTAGGAAGAACTTTTTCGAGAGGTAGCCTATTGCTAACTTGTCTCTTAAAATAGTTTTATACTTTTCCTGGCAATTCCATAATCAGTTACGGTTGGTCATACTAATAAATAATCCATCAAAGCCTTAGCCTACTCCCTTATCAAGTGTCCCTGAAGAGACTGAGGGTGAAGTTACACATTATACTTAGACCATAATAAGAGCACTTAAAATGCAAACATCTGTACTTTAAAGCTTGTTAACTTGTGTAAATGCCTTCGAAGCATCTCAAATTTATGCCACTTTAGGCAAGGGTTAACTCTGGGCCATGCTACCTAGCTCATGTTCAGGTAACTTCAGTCTGTTTCATGGAGATAAACTGAGCAACCTGAAGCCCTCCTTAATTATTGTGTGATGAGGGATAAAAACTTCAATCAGAGGGATTCTTAAGACCCTATCCAGGACACTATAACCACTGGGCTAGAGCACCTGCTGTGTTTTATGAGAATGGGCTAACTTGAACAGAGGGGTGGTAAGTTATACAAGCCTCCCTGCAGCACAGAGTAAGGCAACTAAGTTCCCAAGAAGGGTAGGTCTTAAGACACGCTCTTTTTTCTCAGTGTTTCCTATTGGCTAACTTGGGTGGCTCTCTGCTTAGTTTGGGGGCTGTTGCAAGTCCTACTTTTCACTTAGACTATTTGTATCACGTGGTTTGACATAGCTTAAGTGCCATGGTGCTGTTTCAGCCTACAGCCTGAAGGACCAAAGGGCTCCTATGCACGTGCAGGGAGGCTGCTTCGGCGCGCTGTAATTACAGTGCATTGGAGCAGACTTGATTAATCGAGTCTGCTGGATAGTGGTAATTACTATGTTCCAGCAGACTCCAGTGTCCCATGTACCAGTGTCCCCACGCTGAAAAATGGCAGCAGGGCACTTTTGAAACTAAAACTCGTTCAACAAACTTTAGTTCAAAATGCCCCATCGTCATTTTTCAGCATGGAGACACGTGACGCTCCAGGCACTTTAATTAGCACAGCTCTTTGGAGCTGTGCTAATTAAAGCCTTCCCACCCCCCCAACCCCAGAGCATGTGTATAAATGCCCAAAAAGTTTTATAAATTAGGAGGCTGGAAATGAAGTTTCAGAACTACTTCCTTTGATGCTTTTGGCTTGGGCCTTCAATGTACATCTGTCCACAGATCACTGATGCCATAAAAAATGTGATCACCACAACATTTAGGCAACAACATCATATCCGAGAGCTTTCCTTTGCTCAAACATCGTTGTGAAACATGAAAGTCATGTCCTGAATGCTTATGGCAAATGATCATACAGGACCAAGAATACCAATACCATCCAGGCAAAACCAGGAGCGCTAATGTCATTGCTTACTTCTTGAAGCAGTTTGCAAGCTCTAGCTGGGATGAGAAATACTTTCTTCTCTTGGAACCTGATCTTGCAATGAGCTCCACAGGAGATGAGGTAGGAGACCAAGGCACTCGGACTGAGTCTTGCTAATGTTAGTGAGGGTCCATGTAGGCACAGGGGTCTGACAGCACAGAATTCATTACAAGGACCTTATCTAAGTTCCTCCTCCTGAACAAATCCACTGGCAGCACTGCTCACAGCACAGCAGCCTTCAGGGGATGCTCTTAGACAAGGTCAGAGACTAGTTTCCGGGATGCCTCTGTGTGATGGGAATTCATTTATCAAGGAGATCCCTCCCACCCTTCATTCTCCCAGATAGAGCCTGGGTTCAGACAACCTCTTCCAGAGGCGTGGCACTTGCATTGCAATGAGGCCCTCCCACTACAGTGTTTTTAATCCAACATGCCACTAATTTGGGTGTTGATTTTCCGCTGTGTAGTTCAAACATATTTCCACTTTAATTGGTAAAAACCAATCCCCAGACCCGAGAGAGGTGTAGCATTTTCATCCAAGCTCATCATTTTTAAGGCTGTGATTGCTTGTTAAACCAAAAAGATGTGGAACTGAGAGCAATATGTTAAAATTAATAACATGAATATTAATTCCCCTAAGAATTATGGAATCTATCTATTCTAACAGCTAAGCAAAGGTAACATTTCTGTAGCCCCATAAGAGAAAAGCGGGCACCAAAGGAAGAGTTTGCATTTTTTTGTAACTCAGTTTAAAATGTGAAGCACCAGTTTTCCTGTTAAGATATAGAACGTCTCTTGAAATTGCCATTCAAGGATGAGCATTAAAAGAAAAATAATTCAGCTCCCCTTGGATCTGAATAGGCAAACCAAGATTTTTGACTGGCTCAGAGCTAAGCTGTGAAGCTGGCACATTCACATTGTATTTTTTATAAAATAGCATCTGATTTGGGATGACTCATTTGGGCTGCAGCTTGAGACAATATGTTGGGTCTGAGTTTCAGAAGTGCTAAGCTTCTGCAGCTCCCATTGACTTAAGTTGTGTTTCTGGGGAAGTGGTATGATAAGTAGGCAGAGCTACAGAAAGTTTTTTATTAAGTCTGAGGAGCACCCCTTGCTACAAACTTAGATGTGAAAGTGTATTTGCACACCTCCTGGACCCAAGTCCAAGGCACCATCCTAAATTAGGTCTCTGATTTCTCCAGCCCTACTCATACACTCAGCATCTCGACCAGCCAGTAGGGGTGTGCAAAACAGGCCCTATTTGATTCAGATTTGGCCCCCCCAGCATGCTCCCCGGTGGACCCAGAAGTGGACAGGAAGTGTTTCTGGTCCACTTCTGGGTCTTTTGCCAATCAGACTGGGGAGCCCCCTGCACTTCTGTGGGACACTCCATGCACCCCAGCATTGCAGTGATCGTGAGCCACCAGCTACCTAGAGAAAACATTTCAAGGTGCGTCTGTCCAAATCGCCATATCTCTCCGAATCAATTTGGAGGGTTCCGATTCGATCTGGAGAGATTGAA
>NW_017729011.1:13101570-13102290 GCF_001723915.1 Gavialis gangeticus | reverse complement strand
ATCGTGAGCCACCAGCTACCTAGAGAAAACATTTCAAGGTGCGTCTGTCCAAATCGCCATATCTCTCCGAATCAATTTGGAGGGTTCCGATTCGATCTGGAGAGATTGAAGTGTCTCCTGATTCAGTTTGGATTCGGAGATTCGACCACTGAATCAGGCCGAATCTCCTCTGAATCGAACCAGGGACTGAAGCTTCGCACAGTCCTACAAGCCAGGCCCCCTAATGCCTTAAAAACCAGAAGACTGGACCTTGAAAGAGAAAGAGAGCGAGACCGCACGCGCGAACGTGCATGCATGAGATACACAGTCTGTAACCTCAGGAGTGGAGACTTGGGCCCTGCTCCAAGGACTTCTTACACATTTACTTGAAGCAGCCATTTGCTAGAACGGATGGACACTTTTGGGAGCAGAGATCAGAACCTAGGACTTCTATCTCTATGCATCCTAACCACTAGACAACTTAGTTATCCTCCCCCCTGCTCTCCTTTTCTGGCCCAGTGAACCTTAGAAATCTTTTCTGCCCAGTGGCACAGCCGTGCATGCACTCCTTCTTCTTCCACCTTGGACCACTGCTGTGCTTTGCAGGGAACCTGCTGTTGCCCATCAGGCTCTGAGAAGACCTACTAGCCTGTGGGGGCTTAAGCAAGGAGGCTCCTAGTTTTCAGTTCAGTTCAGTTCAGATCCTCCAAGCCCAAAGGAAGGTAATCCCAACACGGATCA
>NW_017729011.1:13095540-13101559 GCF_001723915.1 Gavialis gangeticus | reverse complement strand
TAGATGATCTGCTAAGGTCCCTTCCCACCCTAGAAACTATGAAACTATAGGATGTAGGCATGAGATGGACACAAAAGTACTTTTGTGCATGGGCCAAAGCAGAAGTACCTGGAGAAATGCCTGGAGAACTTTAAGAGCAAGAAACTGGTTTTGAGCAGGAGTTAGACGGCTGTTCAGCGGGGGGGGGGGGGGCGGGTTTTTTTTTTAAGATCCCTGCCTTGGCAACAGGGGGTCTAAATTCTCCCTAAGTCCTACTTAAGGGGCCCAAGCTGGTTTGTTTCTTTAGATCTAACCACAAGGTACTTAAACCTAGTGACCACTTCTGAGACGCTAACCTTTACTTCCAGACCACCCTCACCGCAGTAGCTCTGGAGTACAAGAAGCAGTGAAGATCGTGACCATTTTCCTCCGGAAATTTGTAGGCAAAAGCAGTGCTCGAGAATAGCAAGAAAGTTCAAAGCCAGGCACCAAAGGGGCCTCTTGTTAAAGGCCAACAGAACGCAGGGAGGAAGAAACAGGCTGCAGCTGTTGTGGCAGCGGCATCTTGTAAAAACAAAGATAAAAACCAGAGCAAAACATCAAGCAGAAGAGTCATTAAGCATATGCTGGGTACAAGCTAATAAGACATGTAAACAACAACAAATGCTAGTAAACCACAGGCTAAAGCTTTCCCCAAGCCACAGAGGCAGGGCACAAATTGGCAATAATCAGGTTTGATGGGTTTGGTTTACAGACTTACCGGTTTGCAGATTTTCATCTGTTTTGGAAAGCCAGCCACTAAAACATCCCCCAGCACTTGTGAAACTGTTGGGGTGAAAGATTCTGTAATCTTCGGTGGCCCATTACCCACCAGACGGCTCCACCAACTCCTGTCCCCTCGTAACGTAAAGGGCTCCCCCTGGGAATACACCGAGTCGAAGAAACGCGAAGGAAAACTTGAGTCCCAAACAAGAAACAACACCAAATGAGTGTACGTGAGTCCAAGGGGGAAAGTTGATTCATTCAAACTTTTCTTTCCACTTAGACAACTGTCCTGGGAAACATCAATTCAGAATGAAGTTTAAATGTGATTATCAGGTTTTCTCTGATTGAAAAAACCCCCTATTTTCAGTTAAAAAAAGTAACCCCAAATCCCTATTTCTCTGTGGTTTAGATGAAACAGCACTAATATATAGATATATATAATATATAGATATACATTAGTGGTGTTAACCCCAAATCCACATTTTTTTTGTGAGTCAAATGAAACACCACTAATATATATCTATATATATAATATATAGATATATATTAGTGGTGTTAACCCCAAATCCACATTTTTTTGTGATTTAAATGAAACACTACTAGTGGTGTTTTGTTTAAATCACAAAAAAATGTGGATTTGGGGTTACTGTTTTTTAACCAGAAATTGAGGATTTTTAAAAATCAGAGAAAACCAGACCCCTGGTGAGTCTGAAAGCCCCAGAACCTGTATCTCTCAGCCTTTTTGCGTAGACACGTAGGTACAGTGCTGAGAAACACTCAACAACCTGTTAGCTCACAGACCAAAAGAAGAGAGCCCTGAACAAATAAAAAAGGCTTGAACTCTAGGGCTAGGGAACACTTTACACACACGTGCAAGGGCTACATTTCACTGAGCAGAAGCAGAGCCTAGCCTGTGTTCATTTACTCCCTAGTAGTGCGAGTGAAATCATAGGCTGCTCGCACCCCGTATGATGCATGTAGCAGGCTGCTTTCCAGCTACTTAAGATTATAAATAATACCTTGGATGTGAGTGTGCTTTTGCACAGCACTCGGTGACACCAATGCATCAAAGGCAGCAGAAGGCCTTTAGCACATAGAATTTGGCATTCATTAGGATTTTTAAAAGGTGAGCCAGAAGAACGGGAGTCAATGGGTTAGATAATTATTGTTACACAACATTTATATTATGGCATTAAGTCTGCACTTCACAAAGATCGGACACAGCACTGAGACTGCAGTCTAGGAAAGACAGGATTCTCAAAACAGAAGACAAAAGGAAGGCGAGGGGAGAGGAGACTTGCTGTTAAGGGGAAATTTGATAACGCCTCTTTCCTGGCTTTTTCTCAGTAGATCTCAAAGACTGCATCCACACGAGCAGGGGTGTGAATTTGCAGCAGTACAGATAGTAGTGGCACAAATCTGTGCCGCAGTGCATGCTTCTGCCTGTGCCCTTTGCAGTGGGACATATGGCCCTGTTGCTCCATGTGCTTTGGGGGGCTGGTTGGGGCACAGGGTGGTACAGCGTGTGGACTAGCCTTTTCCCCCATCTCGAGGGCTGCCTGCTCCCCCATCTTGAGGCATGCTGTGGCCCAGCCAGCTGGGGAGAGGCTGGCAGGGGTGCAGGATGCCTCAGTGCAGGGGCTCTGAAGCTTGTTTGTCCCAGCATGTCGTTTTGGTGTGCTTTGTGCCACTTTTTTCTTTGGGGTTTCCTTTGGGGAAATCCCAGCAGAAAATTTTGCCATGGCACTGCAAATTAGCAGCACCGCACAAGGTTTAACATGCAAAGGGTGTGGTTTTTGGCACCACAAACCATACATGCCTGCACTTCTGGATCCCGTCAAAGAGTTTCACAAAGCAGGCCAGTATCATCCTCACCACCACACAAAGAGCCAGAGAGCAGTGAAATACCTTGCCTAAGGTCATATAGCAGGTTAGGGGCTAAAACTAGATCTCCTGAATCCATATCAAGAAGCAGGGTAAGAAAGTATATGCTGAGATCCTTGCTACCAATAGTTGAGCTAGGCAGTGTCAAATTAGCTGGTGTATTAGCTGTGATACTAGACTTTAGCCACAACTGTGACTAAGACCTGTAGACATATTTCTAGTCTGGCACTCTAGCCCCTGTGACACACTTCTGTTTCCCCTGATGCACACAGACCAGTCATGGTTATCTCAGTCCTGTATTAGATGATGGGGAATCCTATTTGCTCTGCTTCTGCTTGCAGGCAGGTGCCTCTAAAATTTAAGGACACACTACAGAGAAATTAGTGTCGTAATAACATAACTAACTACACTGCAGAGAGAGAGGTTGCTAGACTGATGAAGTCAAACCAACAGCTGAGTATGGGAGAAGGAAATCAAAGAAAGGATTAAACAAGAGGTCTGGGAAGACATAGCAATCAAGGGGAGATAGGGTCAGGACAAAAGCATGTACAGCCTGCTAGAATCCATCTCGCGTTTCAGAAAAGCGAAGGATTCAAAGATATGAATGAAGCAACTTCACTTTCATCATCCAATGACATTTTTGCAGCCTGGCATATGTATTAGCTCTGTTATTTAGCTCATTTATTCAGCATTCTCATTCTCACGCCCAATGTTTGGTATAATAAGTACACCAAAGCCTATTATAACAAATATAATCCCCCTGTAAATTAAATGATAATTAGGAACATAATTCACAGAGATTTTAGTTAATACATATTTACTAGGGGGTGCTAATTTTCCAGTAAAATGTCATAAACACACAATGCTAATTGAAATGTAGGAAATCACCCCAATCAGAATAGTATTTTAGCAACAACTGCATGTGCTTTCAGAGACTAAAACTCAGGTGACCTAAATAGTGTAGGGGCTCACTGGTGAAAGCAGTTTGGGTGACGTGTCCCGTTTTTTCACTACTCTCTGCCCAATTCCACTTCTGGCTGAGGACCCACATGACTTTTATTCCCTTGGGTCCAAAAGTCACCTGGACTTGTGATCCATCAGCCTGCCTTCTGTTAGTTGCTGGTGTTGCTAGGCCGTGTTTGCTTTCCCCTTTTCTCCTGTTCCCTGGCAAATTCTATTCTAGCAAGCTTTCCCTCACCTGATGCTTGCCTGATTTCTTGTTAGGCATCTCCGCTTTCATTACCTGATCTCGCCTCATGTCATATCTTATGTTTTTATATAATATTAACATGCAGTGGAGAGGAAAATTATTTGTGTTATGGTCGTGCCTAGAGGTCCCAGTGAGATCAGAGCTGCACTGTGCTAGTCCCTGCACGTACACAGTCAAGAAATAGTCCATGCCTTTTATATAACTAAAAATCTATAAAGACAAGACAGACAAAGTATAGCAGCGAGGCAGGCTCATTATCTCCAGGCTGCAAATGGGAAGCAGAGGCATGCAGAGGGTAGACGTGCACTGCTGTAGCAGGGTGCTCAGTTTTGCTTCTGAGCTGATAAGACCTGCTACTACTCTGCAGTTGCTAACCTTGGAAATGAGGTGGTGAGGAGGCCCTGGGAGCACCCCAGCCTGCCACTCCTGAGCATGCAGGAAACTCGGGTCCTGAGTGCAGTGCCCCCGTGTCCTCCCACCATCATTTCTGAGGGTGATGTCTGTGGAAAAGGAGCAGCTTAGCTGGGTGATCACTTTAGTGGCAGGACTGAGCTTGTCTTGCTCTTACACTGCACAGAGGAGATGACACTTGTGTGAATTCACAGAGGGGGGCTATGGCAAAAACAGGAATGGATCTTGATCTTCTGGGTCTCAATCCACTGCTTTCACCAACAGAGCAATAGAGGAAGGCCAGGCACTTTCTGCTCAGCATAAATCAGCCTGGAAACTGAACATAATCTTTGTAATGTAAGGCTTGATAGAGACCAGTCGGTATTTACGGGCAACCCCCACTTGGTGCTCTTAATTGGTTCCCAAAAAGCTGAGTGTTAAGCAGAGTAGCATTAAGCGAAACCAAAAGTTTGTGATGAACCAAGATGGTGTTATAACAAAACTGGCTGAGCACTAAGTGGAATTAGGTATCAATGCAAAACGAGCGTTATAGCAAAATAGCGCTAAGCGAAACAGCATTAAGCGGGGGTTGCCTGTATTTCTTGTTCACTCCATGCGCTTGTGCAAGATCTTTAGTGTGGCATATGAAGCCAGAGTGTAGTTGCACCTAGCAAATGCCATGCTCACAAAGGCAGTGTCTTTCCCAATAGGAGAGGAAGTAATACGGGAGATAAACTGAGGTTGGTTGTTGGTTTTTTTTTAACTGAGATGGTGAACAAACACAGCCTCTGTAATTGTCTCCATCCCCTGGATTGAGCATCTTGGTTTTATATTGACTAGTAACACTATTTTCACATGACTGGAGTACTGCTATGGATGGGATTAGCTTTTTCAGGAATAAGAGGCAAGAAAAAAAAAGGAGGAGATGTTGCCCTATCTATGAAGGAGATGTACATATGTTCTGAGACGCAGTACAGAGTGCAAACTAAGCCTGTTGAAAGCCGTTGGGTAAAAGTCAGAGGTCAGAGCAGCAGTGGAAATGTCATGGTGAACATCTGCCACAGGCCATCGAATCAGGAGGAAGAGGTGGATGAAGCCTTTTTCGACAACTGATGAAAGCTTCTAAAAAGCAGGACCTGGTTCTCACGAGGGACTTTAATATCAGAATATCTGCTGGGAGGAAACCACAGCAGTGTACAAGCAGTCCAGCAAAGTTTTGGAGTGTTTAGGGAATAACTTTTGAGACAGATGGTAAAAGGGCCAACTAGAGGGGAGGCTCTTTTCAACTTGCTGCTCACAAACAGGAAGGAATTGGTTGGGACCGTGAAGGTGGAAAGTAACTTAAATGACAGAGACCATGAAATGATGGAGTGCCCACCTAAGGGGAGGAAAGGAGGAGAGCAGTGGAATAAAGACACTGGATTTAAGAAAAGCAGACTTCAACCAGCTCGGGGATCTGGTAGGCAGGATCCCCTGGGAGGCAAGTCTGAAGGGAAAAGGAGTCCAGGACTTTTAAGGGCATAGGAGCAAGGTATCCCTAAGTGTCAAGTTTTGGGCACCAGATTGGAAAGAGTCCAGTAGAGAGCAACAAAATGGATTAGAGGCCTGGAAAGCTTGACTTATGAGGAAAGACTGAAAGAACTAGGATTATTTAGCTTGGAGAAGAGAAGATTGAGAGGAGATCTGATAAATCTTCGGATACCTGAAGGGCGATTATAGAGAGGATGGAAATGTGCTTTTCTCTGCGGCCATATGGGACAGAACAAGGAGCAATGGACTCAGCAGCAGAGG
>NW_017729011.1:13079877-13090540 GCF_001723915.1 Gavialis gangeticus | reverse complement strand
ATGAGGAAAGACTGAAAGAACTAGGATTATTTAGCTTGGAGAAGAGAAGATTGAGAGGAGATCTGATAAATCTTCGGATACCTGAAGGGCGATTATAGAGAGGATGGAAATGTGCTTTTCTCTGCGGCCATATGGGACAGAACAAGGAGCAATGGACTCAGCAGCAGAGGAGACTTAGGTTGAAGGTTAGGAGAAACTTTATAAGCACGACCCACCACTGGAGCAGGCTACCAGGAGAAGTTGTAGAGTCTCCATCTCTGCAAATTTTCAACAGCAGGTTAGACAGGCACTTGGCTGGAATGGTTTAGTCAGAGATAATCCTGCTTTGAGCACAGGGCTGGACTAGATGACCTTGTAAGGTGCCTTCCAGGGTGGCTTTCATATGATCCTATATTATTCCACTGAGGACCTCTCCAAATCCTATGACTTGGATTATGCAGTCTTGGGAGGGAGTGATGGTTACACTAGAGAGATGTTCTCCAGACTCACTGAAGCAGGTAGGAAATGAATGGGAGTCTTAAGTGCTGCTCTAGCCCATGCTGACCACAATTAGGAGAGATGCATAACTGCTGGCAATGGTGCCAATTTAAGGACCAATCTGGCTTGACAAAGAGGAAGGCCCACGAAGAGCAAAATACAGTGGCTGCCGACAGGGGATTGAAGATATATGACCTCAGGCTGTGCATTTGTGGCCCTCTTTTTAGAGGTCGGGTCCAGCACTGATGGGATAGGTGACAAAATTTTCCCCAGCCCTTTAACCCAAACAGCTTATTGTCTCCTTGGAATTCCTCTTCTGAAGTGAGACATGCTAACTGCAAGGCTAGATTTGTGATAAGAACTATAGGACATCAATATTTTATGCCGGTAATGAGATATTTAGCATTGATGTACAGCTCACAGTGCAGTGCAATTCTGGTTTTGTTAATTATAATAAACTAGCTTAGGACCTAGCTTCATCTGTCCCTTGTAAATCTTAAAATGCTAGGGTGAGGGTGCTGCTAGCTGTTCTTTTCCATAGTGAAAATGGAATAGGGTCTACTAAATGTAAATGGATGTCAAGCCTGCTTTAAGAAGGGTTTATTGGTGCTCTCATGCTTACTCAGGGAGCCTCATGGATTGGGTAGAGCAGTTCTACATTTCTTCTACCCTTCCCTTTTCTAAATGTATAGGACTTTAAATACATCCTTGATGTAGCTCCATTGATTTCAGATGTAATGGCCTCCCCCTCGTGGGTCATTGGTAGAAATTGAACCGGCTAACTTCAGCACTGGCCTCTGCCACTTAAGCTCCGATAACTGTTCGCTGTAACACACCATTATTTTTCATGTGGTCTGGTCTCTGGGAAGAGATATGGCTCTTACCCAACTCTGTTACACAGCTACAGTGATATTTTGTATCAGGTGTCTTCATTTCAAGAGGTAAGGGCTGAGGAAAGGCACTTTGTGCATGAAAGCTTGTGTAACATCTCTCCCAATTATACAGCAGGTCTGGTAAAAGATACTGCAAGCCTCTCCCCGCTTTGCAAACAAAACCCCTTTGCTTTCACATTTCCTGGAACATCATGGCTACAACAACACCCAAGTCCTACCACTTCAAGAGGCAGTAATGTGTTCAGCATTTGTATGACACTGTATGAACCTGGCCTTTCCAGGGCACAGCACATCCCAGCAAGGAATAGCTAGTTGTGTGACATCCCCTCAAACTGGTTGCTTTGCAAGTGGGCACTGCTGTCCTTCCCTTTGCCTGCAGCCCGCAGCACTGTGAGGAACATGTCAGGTGCATTTAGAAGGGGCACCACCCAAGGAAAATGAGTCCCTTATGTAGGATTTCGAGATTTTCCTCAGTGACACAACCATCCCACAGATCCAAAGAGAAGCCTGACCTAAAGGTTACAGGTTCAACTTTGACATCTGTATTGCATGCCCAGAGCAGCACCCTAGCAGTTATCCATGGGTGCCTGTTGCTAGTTATCAGGACATTATTGCCCTTGGGAATCCTCCCTTCTAGCCTTGCTGTTTCTTTGCTTCACACTTCCAGGTAGCATCCAATGAACATCATAGCCTGGCCTTGTAAACTCTGGGTGAAGGCAGCACTTGCACACTTTGCACTAGCGTCTCACCTGCCTTGTGTTTGGGATCCCTAATGAAGGATGAACAGCTGTAGACCCTCCTCATCCTTTGCTCCAATCCTGCCCTAGTCTGTCTCCTTGCTTGCTGCTGTAATGTGGTGGGCTGGGTAGTGATGGAGTCCTCCCCCTCAACAACCGAGGTGGGATTCCTAGGATTTTTCCAGGTCTGGGAACCTGTCTTTATTCCTTTGGTGCTGAGGCCCTCCTCAAGACTCCATTCTATACCGTTGACAACTACAGGTTTCAAAGTGCATTTTAGGAGACTGCACAAGCTATTTTACACCATATGGGTCTAGCTTTCAGTCTAAGAGCTGTACTTATTTCAGGGTTAGGGACTGAGGGTGCCCTAACACCACAAAGTTAATTTACAAATATTAACTAATTAAGCTCCTTGATAGAAAGTCCCTTCTTTCTTGGTCTTGTGCTGTATGGAGCAGCCATAGTATGCACTGGGGGAAACTAAGTTTTGATGAAAGATGGCACCAACATATTCATTCCTACCTGCCATGTTGTAGCCAACTGAGGTAATAAGTAATGACAAGAACAATGACTATATCTTTGACTTGCCTGGAACATTAGCTTTTGTCTTTAAGGAAATCAAGCTGCTCTCTGGAATCAGCGTGATATAAGCACATGATTCAATGTTGTCTTGAACTGGGGTGTAGGTTGTTTTTAAACTTGAAAGCTTGCTAATTTGTTTTTCCAACTATTTAAGTTGGTCTAACAAGAGATATCAGATTCACCCAAAGAACCGTGTCTGTCTTGAATTGGACCTCTTGTACTAATCCTCATAACACTTTCAAGTTGTAGGAAGTTCCCTTGCTTCCATTTACGGGTATGGGCAATGTTTTTATAAGTGGCTTCCAATTCTGAATGCCTACATTTATATATCTGCAACTTGATTTTGCTCAAATTGAAGTCACTTGGATGTGTAGGTGCTTCACACACCTAAAAATCAGATCCAGAGTACCTAACATCAGGTGCCTCTTGGAAAACTAGCTCTCAGTTTTGTGGCCAGAATGGGGCCTTCTCCCACATTCACAAAGGGAGCCAGTGGCAGGACTGGGATTAGATTTAGGGCTTAACCAGCTGTCATGAGCATTTCCCCAGCAGATCTCATGCTGGGTAGCTTTGCTGACAGCTTTTGGCACAAAATAGCTGATTAGCGATGCTGTCGTTGAATGGAAGTATGGGGAAACCATGAAAGAAACAAGCGTATTTTGAATATAGCAATATATGGAACATAATGTAGCAGCTAATACATTCATCAGAAGAGCTAAATGAAGGTTACAGAGTATGAGTAGTTTGATTTAAGGCTCAGTGAGAAGTCTGGCACTGGAAATTTGCCATCTGTTGAGAGCTGTCCAGTTTTCCTGAGGTCACCGTCACCAAAGCTGTTCTGTAGCACATATATCTCCAAAGGAGGTGACTAAATTTCAGAGACTTGTTTTTATATAGGAACAGCTTCCCACATGCAGGGCTGTCACAGAGAACAGAAGACTTGGGTCTTTACTGTAATGAACACGAAGAATTGTTTTTATTCAGTTGGCTGGACAGGCTGAAAGCCTTGGATCTTTATCTCCTTGACAGACTAATACAGCCAGAGGTGCCAGGGGTCACTGCATAAATAGTGACTCCATAACTCAGCTGTTTCACTTCGCAGCACTGTGTACCAGCATTCACTCCTGAGCATCTAATTTCTTTTATAGTAGATGAAACAGTAGGAGATCCACCTAATCTGCCCTCCCTACATGATTGGGAACAGCCACCTATCCCAACCTCCTTCCTTGATCTTTTTGGGGTAGCCAGCTGTCGTGGTTACAACTAGCAGCAACAGGTCTATGGCAAAAATCAAAGCCACCAGGGAGTAGAACTGAGATTACTCATCATGGCCAAGCATGTTTAATAGACCTTCCTCCTCCACTGCTGTTAGTACATGCACTTTGGCATTCTCATTCTAAGTGATAAACCTCTACATGCTGCTCCCTCCCCATCACTGTCAGTGTGGCCAAGCTCACTAGGGGACACAGCACTATTGTCATAATTGTCCTTGCCTCTGCCAACCAGGAGACAAGGGTCTGACCATTGTTTCCCTAATGGGTCTGTCATTACCAGGATGCCACATTCACACACCTAAATGATGAGGAAAGGCAGGCTCTGTCCTGTAGTCAGGGACTGAACTACTACCCTGTGACCTATAGGAAATGAACCCAACCCAAGCCAGTGTTAAGCGTATGATTGGTGAAGTGATACATTTTGCTCCAGTTGGATCATCAAGTGGGCAGAAGTCGGGAAAAAATCTGATCAAAACCTTGTTTCAAAGGTTCTTTGGTCAGCTCACATTTGAGGCTATTTGCGAGAGACATCGAGTCTTGGAGAGTAGTAATGGATGCTTAAGGTTTCTCAGGTGAAGGCATTTGCCTATGAACATGACAGTGTTCATTTACTCATAGGTGGGTTATACAATGAAGGCCTTGCATAGCTCTGTCCAAAAGAGCTGGACAAGATTAGTCATGGAATAAAACCTTGTCTACCTGGAGGTAGAAAAAAAGGTGGGAAAATGCCAGTATGGTAGCAACATGTGAGTTAAGTGTGATTGAATATGATGCTAGAGTTGATAATTATTAAACAAAAACATGATGATTACACCTTTTTTAGAATTAGTGATACTTTAAAAACTAGCTTAAAGCTTTGTCAGACACTAAATCTGGGTGCATCTACACATCATCCTACATCACCGTAGTGATGTGTTATGGCGATATAGTGATCATGTGGGTCTACATGTGACCAGCAGCTACTTCGCCATAGTGGTGCACTCCCCCAGTTTTAGTGTGCCGCCACAGAAAAGTAGCAGCGAAAAATAACCATGTGCCATGCACATGGTGCAGTACAGGTGCAGTACTGCCAACAGCAAGTACTAAAGCATGGCCAGTAACCAAGTCACCGTAGGATGACGTGTAGATGCATCCTCTGTGTAGTAATTTGTGTTACACTATACTCATTATAATTATGATTTGCTAAAACAAATAAAGGCAAAGCTATGTTCATCTACTTACTTGATGTGCGGCATATCTGTGAATAAAAATAGTCTAGTCTAAAAATAATCTAGAAATAGGTTTAGTCAGAAAAGAACTAGCAGATCTGTAATTGCTGAACGTTAATGCATATCTAGTACTTTAAGTACATTCATTATATGCCACAATAACTTCTTTAAGTTTTTTTCTGAGAATGACTTTATTGTGCAATTCCTGAAGGAAGTTAATATCTAAAAATCCAAGAAGAATTATAATTAGTACCTTTGCGTCTTTATGATCAAGGGTAGACAGGTGAGCAAGCAAGTATTTCAGAATTTCCACACAGCAACAGCATCCATGAAACTATGAAAATTGTGGAACCTCCACATTTTTATTTTTTCAGAATGCCCTAAACTCTTTGCACAAAAAACCTCCATAAACAAGAATAAAAAAGTTTGCTGTTAGGCTTTTCATTGAAAAATAGAAAATTTCAATTTTTTGGCCAAACTTTTTGGGAAAAAAAAGAGCAATTGGAGGAAATGCACCACTTTTGAGGAAATGTACTCTACCTATCACTTGAGTATGGTACATTACTTCTTCTTTGACATCCAGCCTCAGCACAACTGATAGGCTTCACTCAAAGGGAGAGAGGCCTTGCACCAAGGGCCTGAGAATTTAAGGGCATCTTTACACATGCTCCAAGGTGGGAAGTGGGGCATTTTAATTAGAACAGATCTTGGGAGCCTCTCTAATTAAAATGCCTGCAGCCTCTCATGTATTCATGATCCCATGCTTCAAAATGGTGGCAGGGGTGCTTTAACTAAAGCTTGTTCAATGAGCTTTAATTAAAGCAGCCTGGCTGCCATTTTGAAATGTGGGGACACTGAATACATGTGATACTGAGGCTGCTGGAGCATTCTAATTAGAACTCTCCAGCAGTTAATTAACAGTTAATTTAATTAGAACACATCAGAGCAGGTGTTGGGTAGGTGTATAGGTGCCCTAAATTCCTGGGAACATGTATCATCTAATACATGGGAGGTTGCCAATATTATACAGTCTCCTCACTGGGCTGATTTTCTGGGTAATATGGATTGGCAAGACACAAAAGTTCCTGTATAAACATAGCAAAATGAATCAAGAGAAGAGAATATTTTTCCCAAAAAATAATGGTGAAAAAAGTGTCCCACTCCACTTTTTTGATAAAATTTGAGGTTTCAGCACATTTTTCCAATCCTTCTCAAAACCACCACCACCAAATTCCTGTCAAAATCACAAAGAGACTGTAGAAATGAGCCTAAATATGGTATGGTGCTTTGTCTCCAACCTGATCAGCAGGCAATGATGTTTCCTTTAATATGACTCACTGCCAGGGCAATGCTACTGTAACCATTTCTATAACAGAACTGCAATATCATTAGGCCAGGCTGCAAGATGAAGGACTGAAGATGCTCAGCAGTGCTCTGCTTTACTAACTGTGAAGATTCATATTTAAAAAAATGAGGAGGAACATATACTACGCCCTATTCAAAAGTGCAGCTTACATTTCACCTCGGTAATGTCCCCTTCGATGATCATTACCATTAATCTCTTCTTCCCCTCACTGATTATTTACTTTTGGAAAGAATTTACAGTGTGGCACTTGTGCTGAAGGCAGCGTATATAATCCCCTCTCCTGCTGTACAAGGATTAATTTTTAGAATTCCTAATTTATTACCAATTAATTTCTTCTAAGTTATAGGAGAAGCAACCAGCAGTAGATAACTGTTCCTTTCCAATGCCTTCCTGGAAGCTCTCCCATTAATGAGCCTATTAATTTAATGGTGACTAGGGCAAATCATCCTCAGATAGAACCCTTGGGTTGCAGTCAGTAGATCCTGACTTATTTTCTGGAGGATGTGGTAAGAAAAGAGCTCAGTTTGTTTGCAATAAATGCTGGAATAAAATATGCCCCCATATGTATGTATGCAAATAGCCTTATCTGGCATCATTAAACATCTTAAGGAAATATAAAGTTTTGCAGCCATTCCCCAGCTTAGAGCTCAGGCGATGACTAGAGCATCTGTATTAAATGTTTAATGTTCAGAGGAAGTGCAAATCACCATTTAATTAACTCCTTCCATAAAATGTGATAGTTTAGCAATGTGAACGCAGATGAGTTATCATTATTCAAGGGGATACCCAATGGGTTGGTGAATTATAGAATTTCCAAAGCTGACAATGGTAGACCAGGCATTTCCGGTTTCCAAAAGTGATCAGATGGCTGTTAAATGAACCATTTGTTATTCATGTGACTTGGCAAGTTTACATGGCAGCCACTGTTGTAAGACCTGGGTGGGTTTGTGCAAAAAAAGAGACAAAACAACTCTTGCCTACAGCTGACAAATAAAATACCTTTTTACAATCACCTCCTGCAGCTGAACATTCATTACAGTCTTAGCAGCTGACCATAAAAAGCAATGTACAATGCAAAACATTCATGCCCATAATAACCATCATTGTAGACTGCATTAAATAGGGCCTTTCATCTCAAAGGAACTCAGGACACTAATATACAAGCTATGCACAGGGATCATTTCATCCACCACTAAAACATGGTCAAAGTGCAATATGAGAGATGTCTAACAGCACCTTCCCTCAGGGTAGCATTGACATTCTCTCTCTACAAAGGGCTTACACAGCCAAGGAGGGTAAAGAACCATTTCACAGGGAACTGAACAAAAAGATTCACCCAGTGCATTGAGAACATGGGACCAGGTTCCTCACTATGTTCAGCTGCTTTGCAATGCTGGAGGGGCAATGTCCAAGTCAGAGCAATGGTGGAGAATCTGGGTCCTTTCATGTGATGATAACGCCTGATTCATTAAATAAAAACATCAGTCAAACTATCTCATTCAGTGATCTTAGCAGCTGTCACAGACCAACCACATCTGTCAAGGCTTGTGCTTGGACTTCCTGGAAAACACTTGGGGCATGTCCAGACAAGCACGCATGTGCAGTTTGTGGCACTGCAGACCCATGTCTGGCACTGCAAACCACACGTGCCATACATGTAGGCGTTCACCATGTTGCTAATTTGTACCATGCATCGTGTTGCTGGGATTGCCCAGTGTCAAAAAAACCCATGCCAGAAAAAAATGGGGTGGTGCACAAGGCAGCAGCATGCACCTCCCAAAACTAGAGCCTGGCCAGCCAGAACCATGCTCTGGCTGCCAGCCAGTCTCTACATCCCCAGATCGCCACTGCTGGAGTCCCAGGAGGTCCCCAGAACCTCAGGTAAGGCTGCTGGAGCCAGCCCAGATGCTGGCTCCAGCCTCCCCTACCCAACCTGTGGCAACTTGCCGTGCATCAGAGCATGCGTGCAGGGGCATTCCCTGGGGTCACCTAGCAGTGGCACAAGTATGTGCCACTGCTAGTTGTCCCTGGGAATGCATGTTTGCGCTTGTGGGGACATATCCTTGGGTGCTACAGAAAGCAATGGGAACAGCATTCTGTGCCATGAATTGGAAATGAACCAGAAACCCAAGCAAAGCAGTCTGAGATGCAACCCTAATGTGACCTCACCCTTGTGCTCCTCAAAGTTTCCAAGACATATTTGGTGAACAGAACATTAAACTCATCTCTAGTTTCCTGGTCAGACTCCATGCAATAATACTCCATCCCAGAGTTGCTTAAAGAGGATGTCATTTTGCTATTACCTCCCTGTCTTCAAGCTTTTGTATATTTGAGCTGAGAACTGCTAAATAACTGCTGCATGCAGCTACCTAGACGGAGCTCTAATCTCAGCAATAGTGGTAGAAGTGATCTTTATGTCTCTTTCCTGCAGTATGTCACAGGTGTATTTTGTGAGCATACAGCAAAGAGAGAGATGTACAGGTATAACACAATCTCCACATGTACAGCGAGGTTTACAAGGCAACAAAAATCTGAGCTACAGTATGGGATGTCTCAGGGGAATAGTGCTTAAGAAGAAAAAAGCGGTGTGAAGATGACCCGAGGCACTTTCTGATTGTTTGAGAAATGAAGAGTAATGAAGCCAAATGTTTCAAAGCTGAAATGCTCTTATTTTATTTTTACTCTTCCACTAACAATGATCCTGTACTTCATCTTTCAGGTCCCGATCTGACAGCACCTCCATTTGCCACGGAAACCCTTTCCCCCCCTTTGATAGATCCTTCTTTGAAACAACCTTTTGCAATATAAAAACATATTCTGTCTGAGCAGTCAGGGAGACACTAACACTGTCTTAATATCTCCACTCTTCCCTTGAAAAAAGCCCAACCCAAATGAGACGATTCTCCTCTTGCATCGAGGTAAATGCATCCGTGTCAAAAACAGCTTAATTTAATGTCACTTTTGCAGTCATTTGACTCTGGTTGGCTGTCAGAAACCATCTCCTTTGCCTCGCATACGTGCCATTAACTTCCCATCAATAACTCCATAATCTGTAACAATCTCACAGCTTTCCCCTGCTTTACCTCTCACACTCTGAATGATACCAATGATTCTGCATTCAAAACAGAAGGCAACTCGAGACTGAGAAACAGTGTTGGCCTTTTAAGATTATTTAAAACAAGCAATAGGAGCATGGCTATATATGTGCATCTGCAAAACCACTGCCCTCTACTGGAAAGTGTGTCAGACCCCCTGCAAAATGCTTGCAACTTCCCTGCCCTTTGGAGTGGTTGTTATGTTTGTATTTCAATAGGTCTTTGCATAGTCGGAGACAAACGACAGCCAGGGTTTCTAGGTGCCACATAGAAAGAAATGGTACAATCTAATATACAAGACAGACATGGAGCAGAGGAAAAGGAAGTATTCTTGTCTTTTTGTTGTAGCTGGGGAAACCGAGGCAAAGGAAAACTAAAGGCTATATCCCAGAAAGGACCCAGGGGTCATAACATAACACCCAACTTAAAGTGCCCTGCCAACTAGTATTCATAGCTTGGAGCAGTTAACTATCCCAAGAACGCGATTCACAGAAGCAGCCCCCTGAGCAAGGAGCCCATAAGCTTTCTACACAACAGACTGCTAGTTAGAAGGGTTAGACTTGGACCAAATCCCTGCCCAGGGACCTAGACCCCTCTCACCACTTGCAAAAACAACCCTGAATCCTCTCTTAAGCCAGTCCTTTTCCCACAATGCCTCACTGCAGGAAGAAATGCCCTTCCCCTCTTTTTATCCAGTAGAGCAATGGCTATAGAATTGACCCAGGATTTAGGAGGCCTGGCTTCAGTTTTCTCTTTTACTCACAGAGATTTTAACCCACTTTCCCAAGTGAACACACTAATCTTTACCAGATATTTTGGTAAGGGGCTGTGTTCATTCCTTCCTCTGAAGCTTGGAAGACAAAAAATCATTGGGCCACACAGAGGGAGAATGAGTGAATGAACATGTCTCCAGAACCAAGTGATTAGGGCACTCAGCTGGGAGTGAAAGTTTCTGGGCCCCAGGCTTTCTTCCAGTAAATACTGTCAGCATGTCCGCGCCGAGTACCCCCTAAACCTCTTGATTCTCGCCT
>NW_017729011.1:13058298-13074877 GCF_001723915.1 Gavialis gangeticus | reverse complement strand
AATCATTGGGCCACACAGAGGGAGAATGAGTGAATGAACATGTCTCCAGAACCAAGTGATTAGGGCACTCAGCTGGGAGTGAAAGTTTCTGGGCCCCAGGCTTTCTTCCAGTAAATACTGTCAGCATGTCCGCGCCGAGTACCCCCTAAACCTCTTGATTCTCGCCTGCCATGACTTTGATCTCAATAGAAATAGGGAGGAAGGAGGTGTTACTCAAGTGGGTACCCATGGGAAGGACCACGCTGGATCAGGTTATGATACAGGTGCTTTTATTAAGCTCTTTCTTTCTATTATTTACAGGCACCCCCTTTGGAGGAGGAAACAGTCCGACAGACTGATTTTGGGGATCCCCCAGGCCTCCTGGTCGATCCCTGTCCACTTATACAATAGGTAAGTACTGTGCAAAGTCCCAGTATCTGCAGCTAATTATCTCATTAGTGGCTTGTTAGCGGCACCTTTAGCATTCCCTTGCTGTGTCTTTCGCTGGATTGGGGCCCACCACGTACTAGGGGTCTCCTGTCCCTGACCCCCTTCTCTTCAGGTGTGGGGTGCTGGATATCTGCCTCCTCAGGGTCAGGTCAGGAGTTCCCCACTCCCCTTTGCTCCCGGTACCTTTGCCGTGTCCTGGCCTGGAGCTGTTGCTTTTCCTGTGTTGCGGCTCCGCTTCTCTCCGACTCACCGTCACCAGTGCGGACTCCAGGTATGTGGGGGGGGGGAGGGGCAGCTGGTCCCAGATTTCCTTCATCGTCCTTGTATGGACTCTCGCGTCTAGGATCCACCCTTGGGATCCTTTGTAGCCGTGTCCTCCGCAGCGTCTCCGTGGATTGCAGTGCCCGAAGGCAATTTCTCCTCTGCCTTCTCTCCCTCATATACTTTGGGCCCAAGCCTCATTGGCTCTCCGTGGGCATGATCCCCTTCCTCCCCCTGAGTAGTAATTGTCTTCAGCTGTCCACGTCCCTCTAGTAACAGGGTTTCAGTCGGGACCCTGTTACAAATACATGGGCACAATGGGGGAAGAGGGGCAAGGATGGGGGGGAACAGCATCACAGACCACTACATTTTTCACAGTGCCTGATCCAAGCTCTAAGAATACCTGTCAGATGTGGTGCTGCAGATGAGATAAGAATCAACAAACCAAATGCTCAAGATCTTTGGAGTTTGGTGTGAGCCAGGCACTAAAGTGCTCAAAATTGTCAAGGCTTAAGCATTTCCAGGTGTGGCTAGAAGCTGACATTCAAGGACCAGGGAAAAAATAGTGGAAGAAACTTGGGTTTCTAGGGATTTCTGGTGCCATCAACGTTAAAGGGCTGCTGAACAAGGGCTTTGAGGGTCTAAAATTTAGAGTCCAGTAGCCATTAGGTGCCTAAATCATTTTCTGGAACTATCCCCACATGACTTAGCAATGGTGAAACAGGGTATCTGTGGCAGAGCCAGGAACCAAACACAAATTACTTGACCCTGCCCAATGCTGTAATCTCAAGATACCACATCTGATCACAGTTACACTTGGGGAAATCTAGGGAACAGCCCCATTGGCTTCAGTGGGTTTATTCTGAATTCATACCACTGTAAATGAGATCAGAATCTGGTCCATAACCCTTAACATACTCAAGCTTATTACTCAGAACATCAGATTGCTGGGAACATCCAACAGAGGGACAAGACTGTGGTGATGCTGTAGAACGGCAGTGAGCAGGATCCCCTAGGACAGTGGCTCTGAACCTTTTTTGTACCAATATCAATAGCTTGTTTCACCCCACTCCCCCCTGGCCCTGATAGTGTGCAACCTACAGTCCCCTGCCCCTTGGGCCACGTTGGGGACACTCATTCCCAACCCACAGCTCCCTGCCCCCACAACCTTGCTGAAGGGGACCCTGTAACAGGAGGCCTGCTTGGGGCCTATCTCAGCATGGCCCACCCACCTGTTCTTGGGCTAACCACCCGCCTTCTCGCTCACCATATCTTGATCTTAATTGATTAATAGAGATGTTAATTAAGAGGGAGGCTGCCCATTTTCAGCCCTGATGCCAAGGGGTGCTATCTGCGGCTCCTTTTCTCCCCTACACCGCAGCCCAAGCTTTGCAGATGGCATCTCGATGTTCTCACTATCACTAGCCCCTCGCTGGGCTCCAGAATCCTACTATTGAACCCCACCTGAATTCCTCTCCTCAGGTGGACTCTTGCGCCGTCATGCTGGGCAACATAGCTCCCTGAGCTGCTTCCCTTTCGGGTGTGATCCCCCCACCGGGACCTTCATCTACTAGCCCTGGCCCACCTCCAGGCCAGTCGGAACCCCAGGCCCTCAGCTCTTGGGCGTTCCTCATGATGGGCCCCCGGCCCTTTGACCCTTCTGGTCCTGGCCCCAGCATGGGCCAGTCAGGGGAAGTTCAGACAGGCCCCGAGTCAATGGCCCCTACTCTTCTTCATGGGGTCCACCTTCCTGACTTTCCAACAAGGGGTAACCCACCTGGTTGTGGGGGCTAGGGGTTAAGGCACCACGACCTACCTTTCACCGGGGTGGTAACTGGCCTGGCATTTCCTGGGGGCTCCCGCACCACTGAGAGCTCCACCAGGCCACCCACTCCCGGCAGGGTGCAGTTTTAGGTCATGCCCAGGACCAGAAGCCTCCTTACCATCTCCTACAGCTCCTCCCTTACCTTCAGATGATATCAGCAGCCCTCCAGCCAGGCGATGTTGTTGCCTGGCCACTCGCAGCTGAACTGCCCTGTGTATATGCGCACCCCTGAATCTAAAATGGCTGCCCTCATTAGGCACCTGGCGGCTGCCAGCTCCAGGCCCTTAAAGTAGCAGGTATACACAGTGCCCTGCCACAGGCCCCAGCTGCCCCCATCCCACTCAGGCCGGAGTGCAGTGGCTGCAGTGGCTCCGGATCATGTGGGTGGCAGTGGAGTGAGTCTGGGCCACCACAGGCTAGAGGGAGGAGGAGGGGATGCCTGTGGCATACACACCCTGGGCTGGGGCTCCTGCTCTGTTCCAGACAGCTTGGTCATGGGCCCTTCTACCCCCTAAGCAGCATCTCCTGGTTGCCCTGTCCCTATGAGCACAGGCATTAGTCGAGGTGTCACCAGCCTGGCCACATAGCTGCCCCCTGCCCCTTACCTTGCACTTGCTCACAACCCTTTGAAATATTCTTGCGACCAACGTTTGGGTTGTGACCCATGGGTTTAGAAATGCTGTCCTAGGAGGCCAGTTGGGGGCTGGGAGGGGAGGAGTCCAGGAGAGCTGGCTGGATTTTGAAGAACCCTTCCTGAGGTTGCAGGAACGAACCATCCCGATGCACAGGAAGACTAGCAAGTATGGCAGAAGACCAGCTTGGCTTAGCAGAAAACTCTTCAGTGAGCTAGATCATAAAAAAGAAGCTTACAAGAAATGGAAACTTGGACAAACAACTAGGGAGGAGTATAAGAGTATTCTTCAGGCATGCAGGGATACAGATGAGGAAGGCCAAAGCGCAACTGGAGTTGCAGCTGGCAAGGGATATGAAGGGTAACAAGGAGAGTTTCTACAAGTATGTCAGCAACAAGAGGAAGGTCTGGGAAAGCGTGGGTCCCTTACTGAATGGGGGGAGGCACCCTAGTGACAGATGATGTGGAAAAGGCTGAAGTGCTCAATGTCTTTTCATCTCAGTCTTTACAGGCAGGGTCAGCTCCCAGACTACTGCACCTGGCAGCACAGTCTGGGGAGAAGGTGAGCAGCCAGCAGTGGTGAAAGAACAGGTTAGGCACTGTTTAGAAAAATTTGATGTGTACAAGTCCATGGAGCTGGATGGGTTACACCTGGGGATGCGGAGGTGTGCAACCTACAGTTCCCTGCCCCCTGGGCCATGTTGGGGACCCTCACTCCAAACCCACAGCTCCCTGCCCCCCCCCCCAACCCTGCCGAAGGGGGCCCCCAGCAGCTCCAGTTGGGAGAGATGGGTTACACCGGAGGATGCTGAGGGAGTTGGCTGATGTGATCGCAGAACTGCTGGCCATCATCTCTGAAAACATGTGGCAATTGGGAAGGGCCCCAGATGACTGGAAATGGACAAATATAGTGCCCATCTTTGAGAAAGGGAAGGAGGAGGATCCAGACTGGTCAGCCTCACCTCCGTCACTGGAAAAATCATGAAGCAGGTCCTCAAGGAATCCATTACTAAGCACTTGGAGGAGGAGAAGGCGATTAGGAACAATCAGCATGGATTTACCATGGACAAGTCATGCCATACCAACCTTATTGCCTTCCACGATGAGGTGGTTGGCTCTGTGGATGTACGAACAGGAGTGGATGTGATATACTTTGACTTTAGCAAGGCTTTTGATACTGTCTCCCACAACATTCTTGCAAGCAAGCTATGGAAGTCCAGGCTGAATGAATGGGCTGTAAGGTGGATACAAAACCTGTAAGGTGCTTGGATCGTTGGGCTCCAAGTATAGTAGTCAATGGCTCGATGTCTAGGTGGCAGCCAGTCTCAAGTGCAGTGCCCAGGGGTCGGTTCTGGGGCCACATTTGTTCAATATCTTCATCAATGACCTGGAAGATGGGATGGAGTGCGCCCTCAGCAAGTTTGCAGATGACACTGAGCTGGAGGGAGTAGCAGATATGCTGGAGGGCAGGGTTAGGATTTGGAGAGACCTCAACAAATTGGAGGATTGGACCAAAAGAAATATCATGAGGTTCAATAAAGAGAAGCCCTGTACTTAGAACAATCCCATGCACCGGTGCAGGCTGGGGACTGACTGGCTAAGCAGCAACTCTGCAGAAAAGGATGTAGGGATTACAGTGGACAATAAGCTGAATATGAGCCAGCAGTGTGCCCTTGCTGTGAAGAAAGCTAACGGCATAACTGGGGTGCATTAGTAGGAGTTTTGGCAGCAGATCGAGGGAAGTGATTCTTCCCTTCTATTCAGCACAGGGGAGGCCACATCTGGAGTACTGTGTCCAGTTTTAGGACCCTCACTACAGAAAAGATGCAGACAAATTGGAGACTCAAGAAGAGGGCACCAAAAATAGTTAGGGAGCTGGGGAACAATGACTTATGGGGAGAGGCTAAGGGAAATTGGATATGACCTCCTGAAGTCCCTTGCAACCTTAACTTTCTATGATTCTAAGGTCTCAGGATTTAAGACCTCATTTGAATCAAAGGTAGGAGATCATAATGCATTATTAGGATAAAAATGACCACAAGGCTGCAGGATTTAGACTTTGCATGAACACAGAGTGGAAGCAGGGCTGCTGATAGCAAGCAGCTTCAGAGACCCAGGCTGTGGAGATGCCACAAACGCAGTGAGCTGGAAAGGGGAGTGCGAGAGTGTTTATTCAGGTTGCAGTTTATCAATCGATCATCACTTTCAGCAACAAGTCTTCATTCCTTGTTCCCATCAATAGGGACATCTCGGAAGGTAGCTCAGATCAGGACAGACTAATTGGTACTAGAAAGTTCAGTGTTTGAAGATTGTATGATTAGGGAAATATACAAATTCAATTTCTCTCATCCAGATTCAATTCTAATCTAATCGGAGAGATAGAAAACTCCAGTGTAATAATGACAAAGAAAATGACTTTGTTTCAGGCCATTTAAATGTCCCTTACTACAATAGATGAGCCTGTGTTTAGAATCAGAGGCAGGGTATTTGCTTTGAATTCAACAGCAAATGGACCATTTTGTGTGCCTAAATTAACACTCTCTCTTTCTGAGAGAGAGAGAAACTATCTAAGTCAAATGAGCATTTGTGACATTTAATAAAGCAATTATATCTAAAGGCTAGGGGCAGAAGATAGAGCAGAGCCGCTAATGTCAGCTAAGAAAAGCTTCTCTCTAAAGAAATGATGACTAGTCTGTAGGCTTCCGGTGACCTTGAACAGATTAAAAGCTGATGTTGGGTCATCAATCCAATAGTTCTTGAAAGCACTGAATTCACTTCAAAGTACTATTTTAACAAAAGACATCAGCAGTACCGGTAACATGTGAAGATCTTGTTCTTTGATGGTTAATAGTGAATAAACTTTTCAAAATAGCCCAAGTGATTTAGGAGCCAGACAGCTATTAGTTAGATATAGGCTTCTAAATACCTCGGAGTCTGAAGGTGTCATGGGAGGTCCTGGAGAATATAGCTAAGATGGCTTGGGCGTTAAAAGCAACACAACTATAGCAACCTGGAGCTCAATATTAACTAGCCACCTCAATGTTTACCCAAGATCCTGGGTGAGTTTTCTAGCCTATGCTGTAGCAGGTGCTGCCCTAGACCCACGGCTGTTGGCACTCCAGCTAACTAGCTTAAAGGTAGCCGACGTATTTGTATAGGAGTTGCAATCCCACCCATGACTGCAGTGTGGGCACCTAAAGACAGTTTTGAAACTGTAACTTAGACAATTAAGGACCCTCTAGTGCTTTTGAAAGTTGTATTACTTACAGTGGCACTGAGGCTCTTCAACGAAGGGCAAGAGCCTTATTGTGCTACATGCTGTAAACACGAGGAAAATACCGTGCAGGAAAAATTTTGCAGCCATGGTCGCGCTCTGGTGAGACTTGCAGAAGTATTTGGATGTGGCCTAACTGCTTTCAACAGAAATCCATGGTAAAAGGCTTCTTGCAGGAGCAGAGTTTACCAGCGCTGAGTGCTTCACCCTGGGTATTATATGTTACACACCTGAATACTGAGGTTGTGTTAATCTGGAGTTGAATGACAAGTCGCATAGTTAATCAGTAGCCAAGCCAAAAGTAGAATCGAAGAGTCATGACCCCCCCATCCCGCTTTCTCCCACAGCACAGCTGCAAAGCACATTTCACTGGACAAGAAAACTGCTTTTATCCAGTTTATCTGTGGGGCACAGCCCACAACCAGGGGAGATATGCATCACCCAGGATGTATCCTCACACTACCTGGCAATGTACTGGGAAGGATTTCTGCATTCACTACAACATGCATTGTCTCTCACTGGTGTTCATCCAGGATCTGTGAAGCACTGCCCTTTCTTTATACATTCAAATCAATTTTCTATTTGCAAGAGGTTATGGATTGACAGCTCCAGATACTGATGTCCTTAATGTAGGAATACAGCAGGCACAGACTGACTAGTGGCAGTGCAGGCGGCAGTGCGCCATCTCCCTGCCTCAACCTTGCCCTGGATGTATCACTGTAGGTGTGGGAAGGAAATTCAATGGTTCAGCGACCTCTTGGCCCCGTTGAATGCCAGCACGTGAGCCAATCAGACTGGCAGAAAGCCTTTTGGTTGTCCAATTGCTGCAAAAGTGAAAGGATTCACGCAATTTTTGTAGATCACCAGAGCCCTGCCAGGGCTATTGCTTTGCAACCGGTATGCTGATCAGGGCCAGCGACAATGACCTACATGTGAAACCGCATTCATTTTTTCACCGCTCCTGAAACACCAAGACCTTGTCATTGTGACACATTCCCGTAGCTCATTCCAGCCTCCCAGAAACAGCTTGCTTACCAAACAGAAAACACTTGGCAACCCAATCAGGAGATGCTGTCTTACACAGACTATTACAAGGACAAAGGGACAGAGCCGTCATGCGTGTGATGGCTGTCAAGCTGAAGAGCTTAAATTCGTCATGTGATGAGGAAGAGCAGCAAGAACCCAGACCTTATCAGAAGTGGGTTTTTTTGGGGGCACAGTTGCTAGGCTCTCCAAAGGAGAGCTAAATGTTGAGCAGTGTGGAGGGCTCACAATTCCCACTGAACATCAGGGGGCTCAGCACCTCCTTGGTTTTGACCCATATTTCCACACCAGCTTTTCCTTTCTAATTAAGTTAATAACCATTCCCGTTTGAAACCCTGCCTGGTTCTGAACGATGAGGCTTTACAAATTGGTGCTTGGCACCAGTTTTCACCGACCCGTAAATGACACTTCCTGGCTGCGCCTGTGAACTTATGCAACATTTCAGCATCCGTCTTATTAAATACTGCAACACATCTAGCCATCATATGCCACAGGAGTCTTGTGAAAACTGCAGCTCCAGCAGGACTGGAAATAAGCCTTCACATTACAGCACACCAGAGCTGCAAACTTTTGAGCAGTTATTTGAAGACTATACCAAGGTAAAGTGAATAATGATCCAGTGATATACTGGCCATGAGAAAAAAAAACCCAGGGATGCAGCAGGCCTCTCCCCACTTAATTCCATAGAAATGACACACTTACAGATTATTTTGGTCTCATATGGGAACACATTTTAAGCAACTCCATTAAAATCAGAAGTGACTGCATTCAAACCCATTGGGATGCAACCCTGGTATAAAAGAGGATGGTCGGAGGGACTGGAAGGCTGAAGCTGTAATCTCCAGAGTGTAACTCAGACAATGCTTTGAATTCATGCCTTTGTTTCAGCTTCCTTTGAAACATTTTTAGCTAGCACATTTACTGTGGGTGAGTGGTGCTGGATAACTGATGGCAAAAGGGCCAGGTTTTTATCTCAGTTATGCCGGTGTGAATCCAGAGTGAGGTTTACATCACAGTCTTGTTCGTGTCCGTGATAAAAATTCCCACCGAGTCCAGTGGGATCAGGAGTTCCCCTAATTTCACTGCCTCTCATGAAACTACTCCACAAAGCTGCTGCTGCATCCAGATTTAGACACGGTGCCCGAACTTCTTATTTTTTCTACAGGATATGTGTTTGTGTGCATTCGACTGAATGGAAGAAAGCTAATCACTTCAAACAGAGCCTCTTTGCGGTGCTGCAAACACCCGGAGAAGCCACGGTCCCCATCTGGCACCATACATGTTTTGACACAGAACGTGGACCATGGCAGAAGTGGGATCCCGAGACTATCCCACCGTCTGTTTGATGATCTGCAGTGAAACCTTCCCCTGGGCTGCAAGTGGGTCCTAGTCTGGAAACATGTGGCGGGTTCTTGTCTTAGTCAGGAAGTGACCCTTTGTGACAGTCAGAGAAGCAAATGCAGCTTTGGCTGAGCTGAATTGAGATTTCTTTAAAAAAAAATAAATCCCTGGCCCAGTGATATGAAAAAAACACTTTCCCATCAGAGGGTAATTTAAATCAATAAATGTTAACATCATTTAATGACAGTAAAAAATTATTTAAGAAGAGAAAGTGAACTAATACTTGCAGTCTTTTAAATTTAACGACCTATGAATGAAACCAGATAATCCGTGCATTTGAGATAATCAGCCATGCCTGATTCTATTCAGTTATTTGTTAATAAACACAAGGCCTGCTATTGTAATTTAATGTTCCCGAATTATAAATGAGAGCAGCGGATACCTGTCTTTTAAACCCAGGAATTCTTAGTTTTGTTACAAAGAATTTCATTACCCCAACACCATTCTCAGGGAGAGGTTTGCAGAAGCCTTCTTTGCATTTTGATTTTTTTTTTATAGTAATTATCAGTAAAAGGTCAAATATTTGCTTTATCTATATAATTCAATTTTAGAAATGCCTTTGGGATTCAAATTAACTCCCTTGTAATATCTTCATTGAAAAAGAAGATTAATTATGCTTACAAGAAACCTAATTTGGCTTATCAGACCTTTAATGTTACAGGGATCGTTAATGCATTTAAATTTAGGATTAGGAGGGTGATCTGGTTCCATTATTTTGGCGACTTTAATATTTGTCATTATTTTTATGCATATAGCTTCCCCCCCAAAGTAAAATTAAAATGTCTATTATAAAAGAAATAAACATTATATATTGACCTTAGTAATTATGCTTCTGGTATTTAAGAGTGCATAAAAAGACGCATTTGTGACTTGCATATAAATTCTGTGTTCATGTATTAAGTGTTTTAACTGGACTGTCTTAGCAGGAACCCTGCCAAATTCATAAGCATAAGAAGCATCAGCAGAGAGACTGAGCTGTCTATGAGGCTCTGCTAGAAGATGGATCCCCTACGGCTATGAACTGGGATTCATGGATTTGCTTCAGACCAGATTTGCTGCCCTAACACATTGCAAACCCTCCAAGCATGCATCGTTCCCAGCCCTAGCACCCGAACCTATGTTTCAGACTCTTTTTACCCAGCAGTTTGCCCCGTCCTTCCTACCTTGTTGTTGCCTTTGTGCTGGCACAAGGCTTATGTAATGTTTACACCTCCTATCTCCAGGCTGTCTGCTGGCCAAAGCATGGGATTCATGTCACACTGTGGTGGGATATTCAGAGAACCTGGAATTGGCCCAACTGCCCCCAGAGATTTCAATGGGAGCAGAATTTTGTCTTAAAAAATCCAACCCTGATTCAGCCTCTGTCTTCCACTCTCACCTTCAAGCTCTGCTCATGCTTACTGCCTCCTTCTTGAAGCGGTCTCCCTATCCTCCAAGTGCCAAACCTTGCTCCCTATCTCCATAAGCCTTCTTAAAAGCAGCTTCTTCTGCCTCACTCTCCTCCATTGATTTTTTTTTTGTGGTGTCAACTCCTGCCTCTCTATTCACCTCAGTTTCCGGTTCAGGCAAGTAGGTTGCATAACGCTCCTTGACAAAATAATGCACCTCATGTCACCTTCATTTTAACGCCCATCCCTCCATGTCCTATTTTCTTCCTTTGTCCATAATCTTCATTTTCTCTTTGCAGAAGAGCTGTGAAATGTCACATACCCTGAGGCTTTCACGTAAGTATGTAATAACAATTAACAAACACATCTCACTCCTCCTGCACCTGTCTCTCATTCTCTTGTCTCTTATTCATGCCATGCTTATTGGAATGGTATCCAATTATTCATGCCATGCCGACTACTGTGGTATTGGGTTATTTATGCCTGGTTAATTGCAATGGTATCATGGTATTCATGCTAAGCTAATCACCGTGGTATTGGATTATTTATACTGAGCTCCTTGCCATGGTATTGAGTTATTTATGTTGGCCTTGTTGCTGTGGTATTGCGTTATTCATGCCGTGCTCATTGCTGTGGTATCGGGTTATTTATCTTGTGCTCTTCCCTGTGGTATTTGATTATACTGATTAAACTAGTTGCTCCTATTGTTGCCTTTCCTAGTATATTCATTGTCTGAATAACAGAAACAAAACTCGCCTTGGTTGGTTCGTTCTCAGCTCAGATTCCTATCAGCAGTTTCCCTCTAAAATGCCCCGTGTAGCTGCTTTCCCCTCCTTCCCATCTCAAGGTACCTTCTTAATCTTTTCTTCCAAAGAATTTGGACCCAACTACTCTAACCATTTCAAGCAATTGATATACACAGTAGCGTCCGGGGTCCCCTTTGTTGTGCTTTTGCCATTTCTGCATTATCCGTTGTACAACAAGGTGATGAGGGCTGTGAACAGAGTCCTCACCAGTACCTTACAAAATGCTATGGCCATTTTCTTATGTTCCAAACCAAGAATTATGCTTGCTCTTGAGATACAGCTCTTTAGCATCAGGCTTAATGTTAGCTACTCTTTTACCACTGCCCTTCTCTTTCCCAGAGCTTCCTGAGCACACGTTTTGGAAGTACAGGGCTATGCCTTATGTTTTTGCAACTTATTTGCTGCTGGGTCCCGATCCATCCAGGCCGAACTGAATCTGCTTACTCTTTTCTGCATTTATAATCCAGAGACGGAGACAGGTGTTTCTGAGTCTTGTTTGTTAGTCTTTCACTGGGCCAACCCGACGAGCTTGCAGGCAACTAGACTTTTAATACTCTCGGCTCCTGAATATAGCGTGCAGCAAAAAGCATAAGGATTTAACCCAGTGACAGTGTACATCTATTGGGAGGATGCACCATATGAACTATGCATAGAACTAATGGGTGTGAAGCATTTACCTTTCCAGTGTCTGACAGAGTATGCTCAGCACTGTGACCCAGCACAACGTACTCGAGACATGATGCTTAAATCTAAGTGGTACATGATTACACCGCGCTCCCTCTTTCAGGAATCTGCAGTAATGGGATATCTTTTGTAGTCAGGAATGGATGCTTTTATTCTTTCAGCCCCCAGATGTATCGTGCACTCAGGCATCAGATGCTGTAACCTCTGTGTAATGATTCAACCACGGGACCGGTTAACAAACAATTATTCTTTGAAGGCTGTCTGAGAGTGACCACATCATTGCACTTTAGTGTAAGCAGGGACATTCTAATAGGCATTTTTCCCTTCTCCCCATGCTAACTCAGCAGTAAAACAGAACGTGCTGTCATCTGCAGTTCCCTGAACAGAGTAAACTGTGCTGGTGAAAGGACTTTTTTTCTGTCTGTATTATTGCATCTGCAAGAGGGCCTTTGATGGCATCTCTATCTCAGGAAACTATTTAATTGTAGATCAGACCTGCCTCTCTTGGTGCCTAGATGCTTTTAAAAAATTGGGGCCCGAGAAAGCAGATCCTTGGGGCTTATTTACCCTGTGGCTTAGTACAGACATTCATTTCTACTGCAAGAAATCTCTTCCTGCACAGTAACAGCCTGGGAGCTAAACTGTACAGACATTTCTGCAGCCCCCTGGCTAGAGAGCTTCACAGGAAAACTCTCCAGCCAGAGGGCACTTAGAGGGCTGCTCCCTGGGCCACTCCTGCCATCAGGGGAGCCCACGCCTGGCCTGATAGCCTGGTTTCTCCCCATCTGGAAAGAGGAAAGGCTCTCAAGTGGCAACTGGCATCTGCTGAAAAGCAGCAGTTGACAGCCCTGGGAGGCTTCGTGCCCTGGGAGGATGCCCCCCGCTGCCCCATCCTACTGATCAGCTGATTGGCAGGAAGCGGGGCATTCTCCCATGATGGGAACCCTCCCGGTTCTTCCAGGCAGGAGGACAGCCCTGCTTGCACACCTCTGAATTGACCTGGAAGAGCTGGGGTAGGGAAGGGGGCAAGGACTCAGCTGCTTCTGTGGGGGCACAACAGCCTGCCTTGCCCTGTACTGCTTTGGGTCAGCTGGGCAGCAAGGGGAAGCTGGTGGGGCTAGGAGCTGGCTTGGGAGGCTTTTTAATCACCACTCCTGACACTCAGCTGGGGGAGGGCAGGGGGCAAAGGGAAAGAGGCATGGGGCAGTATTCACTGGGCTCAGCTCCCAGTGCCCAGCAGAGGGAGCCACATGGCAGAGCCCCTGCCTGAGTCTTATACTGGGGACTCTGGTGTGAGAAGCAGGTGGGGAACATGTGGGACTGCTCCTCCCCTTCCCTCCTGCTGATGGGTGGAGGGGAGCTGCTGTTCCCCAAGCCTTCTCCAGATCAGGGTGACTCTGGTCTTGGGCAAGCATGGAGGCTTTTCCCCCAGCTCCACTCTTCATGATCTCCAGGAGGAGTTAAGCTGGGGGAAAGTGTGTGGACATTCAATTTCCTGGGAGAAACTCTCCTGGGAGTGATTGAACCCTGGTTATTTTTCACTTGGAGTGGGCATTTTTGCTCTGGGAGGAAAAGCTTGAGTGTCTGCACACTTTTGTTTTCTACCAGAAGAACGGTGATCCTGTCAGTAGAAACTGGGTGTCTGTACGTGGCTTATGGCAGCAGTAAGCCTCATGTGAGATGGTAGAGAGCAAGCACCACCCACCCATTCCTGCATACTCCAAATGAGAAATACGCTAATCGGACCCCATATCAACACAGGCTGCTCTGAAGCACCCAGAGATAGAGGTGCTGAGATTGCTCACTGAGGGGCACCCCAGTGTGTCTTCACAAGAGCCTTTTTAGGGTTGGAGGGTTCCTATGGAAGTGGATGGGCAGGATGTAGTCAAGAACTCCCCAGCCAGCAATCACTGCCAACATGGTGTAGATGCTCCATGAGCTTATTCGAGCTCACTAGGGAAGCCTGTGGCAGAGAAGGGAACCAAACCCATGCCTTCTGAGCCCCAAATAACTGCCCTAACCACTGGAGCATTTTTCCATCTTGAACAGTGATTGGTGCCTCTCTCAGTGGGAAACAAGCAAATAAAAATGTACTGTGTTACTGGTTTAAAAAAATGGTTTCCAATACTTTGTGCCTCAATGACTCAATGCTAGTGTAGCTTTAAGGCCTCGAAAAACTAGCAACTCAGCTAGCTTAGATGAAAAGCTCTTTTAAAATGCAAAATCTGGTTGTATTCGAGTGCTTGTTTTGGTAACAGAATGCTGCTATGTATTATTCATCAGTCTCCAAGATTAATTATTAGTGCTACTGATGATTGCTAGCAAACTAAATTGTATCAGAAGGTATCTGTCATTGTGTGAAGGGCATATATATGTTGTATAACTCTATAAAGCCATTTGCATTAATCTTGTTAATTGTTCACAATGCAACTTTTGAGCCACTCCCTGCTCAAGCATTTTTGCATGCCTGAGAGTGAGCACACAAGTCTGACTGATCTCTTCTGCCCATGTAGACCAGGCCCCTCACCCCTTCCTGGTATCAACAGTAAATTAGTGAAGTTCACCTTCAGCTTTCTCCCCAGGCAGGGCTGTCCTAGGGTTACTCCCGTAGGACTGCCTGCCCATCATGTCTCCCTAGAGACTCTCTACTTTTTCCAGGTGCAGTCAAGAGCCACCTGCAACAGGCAGCAGAGTCCACTTAACCCCTTCCTATCAGGAGCTGCACCTAAGGTGGATTGCTTTACACAAGTGCTGGAAAATTATTACAGTGAGTTGAAGGAGAAATCTTAAACGTTTTATCTGGTAACATGCTCAACACCTTCCGCATCCTGGACTGACAGCTGCAGGCACACATCACAACTTGAGGCTGGGTTTAAAATCCGAATAAGCTGATAGAAGAAATACATCGGCAGGATCAATGGCATCCTTTTAACGTCCTTTAAATGAGACACAATCTCCCAGGCTGGGCATCCAAACTCTCTTTTGCTCTGTGGTATTTCCTAGACTCAATCATTGAGATTTATAGGTGATCAGTATTTTCCACTCTATCTTTCAATGCAATATGACCCAGTGACATTCTACTCAACCCAGTACATTGGCACATTATTTTCTGTCACACCCACCATACAAACTGTATCTGATAACATGACCCAGGACTAGATAATGCAGGACAGTGAAGATGGTTTGCTATGAATTACACCAACACAAATGGCACATCATTTCCTATAGCAGCTTCCTGCTTTTGCAGAATACTGCAAACAGGCTTTTGTTCATGCTAACTGCTTCTGCACGCTGTACTGGAGCTTGGTGCTTCTCTACTGACTCTCAATTTGCCTGCTGCCTTCAAAGTCTAATTAATCACCCGCTAGACCTTGCACAGTTTCTCTGAGATATCTGTGCTTCTCAGCGCACATGTTTCTTCAGGGTTCTAGCAAATACCTTGCCACTTGATTTTGTCATTTGGTATCCAGGGCTTTACACTTGATCCTACTTAACGGAACTGGAGCAGGTACAAAGAGATGAGGGGTGGATCAGCGATTGGGATACTATAGTGGGCTGCTAGAGGCCTAGGTACAATTCATGCCACAGACGTTACACATGATCTTGGCCCCTTGGGGATTCAGTTTTCCCCTGTATGACAGGGATAACAAGGCCACAAAAGGTACCCTAGCCAGCAGGAGGAACCCTGCCCATTGAATAGCTTCAGAGTCCCCCCACCCTGGTTTTACTGGCCACATTTGCTGCACCTGCTGTGCTTTCAGAGTGCAATGCCTCTCCTAGCATCCCGCTTGGTTGGCTTGATCTGCAGAAGACTTGGGAACAGGAATCTTTGTGCCAGACCATCAGACAGCCGTGGAACTGCTCTGTAACAGCCACTCGAGCTTAGTGGCTGAAGTGACCTCCAGGAGAAACAGCTCCACTTCCAGGTAAGAGAAGCCCCACTCCTATCTTGTACCTCTCTGTCCTTCCCACACCTCTGCGTGTCCACCTCTTTCTCTTCTCTTCCACTCTTGAATGTTCCCTTTCCTGTTTGTTAAATCACTGCAGGCCTATGTCAGATACCTCCCTTCCTCCCCCCTCCCTTCCCTGATCTACCTTTTGTTTTCCTAATTTCTACCTGTTTACATTCTCACTGACATCCTGCCACACTTTTGCTTCTCTCATTTCTTGGAGTCTCAGAACAGCAGAGACTCCCTACGCCTGAAGAAGGGTGATCGCACCTGAAAGCTTGCTAAGAACTTTTCTCCAACTGCTCAGCTGGTCTAATAAAAGATATCACATCTGCTCAAAGAGCTTTGCCTGCCTATGTCCTTAGACCAACACGACTACAACCAACCCCCCCTTACAAATAGCATCCATCTGTAGGGATGAAAGATATTGCTTTCCCAGATGCATTTGATGTGCCCTTAAAGCAGTGGAAGCAATGCTGTTAGACATGCATAGGGTGTTAAATTGGTGAAGAGTCTTTTAGTTGCTTGGTTTCCCAATTTGATTTCTATTCTGTAGTGAATACTCAAAGTACTCAGAAGCACATAAGAATAAAAGAGTGGTCATTGAGGCTTACTAGAAAAATAATCAAGCAAACCACTACTGTGGGGCCACTGAGTCGAGCACAATGCACAGGGGATGGCTTAAGCATCAGCAGCTTCAAATCCTAAAGGGTCAAAATCCTTGCAAAGCAAATAAGTTGAGGTTTATGCAATTTTCTCTGTCTGATCATTCAGATGAGACTTTAGCAGCCAAGATCCGACTGGCTACTATGCACAGCTCTAAAGGATGTTATTTCTAACATGGAAACAGCCACAAATTGTTAGCGAGAAGGTTCAGGCTGGACTT
>NW_017729011.1:13047556-13053298 GCF_001723915.1 Gavialis gangeticus | reverse complement strand
AAGGCTGGACATCAGGAGACATTACTTAACAGTTAGGGCTGCCAGGCTCTGCAATGGGCTCCCAAGTGAGATGATGCTCTCTCCTACCTTGGGGGTCTTCAAGAGGAGGCTGGACAGATATTTGGCTGGGGTGATATGATCCCGGCACCTGTTCCTGCCTGGGGCAGGGGGTCAGACCTGATGATCTGTTTAGGTCCCTTCCGACCCTAAGTACTATGATACTATGATCAGTGGCTTGCCTCAGTTACCTGGATCTACTTTTCTTCTCACTGTATCCCTTGCTTTCTGGCTGCAGCCCTGTGGTGTTAGAATAAAACTGAAGATCTCCACTTACTTTTTCTGCATAAGGGGAGAGTAAAATTGTCTTCAGTAAAAAACTGGATAGGTTTTCAGGATTAATCCAAGGCACTTTCTCAAGCTGTTTCGGGGATCCCTTGTGGTGAGAGGTGCCGGGTAAGCATGAGAGAGTTGACAGAATGGACTGTGGGTGGCAAAAAAGCATGTTACAGTACTACCAATCATAATTTGGTGCTTCCTGGTTGCAGAAAATAGCCAGTTCTGTTCTTGGAGGTGCAAGGCCAAATATTTTTATTGGTACTCACATGTTTAAGGGCTAAAGCTAATCTTGTAAAATGGATGCATGAAGCACTGGACATTTAAACAGGAATTGTTGAAAACATATGGTCATGGGGCCGTGGAGGGTTTTTCTCTGATTTTAGCTTAGAAATATGCATTACATCTAAATTGACACTGAAAACTGACCCGAGCCTGGTATTAGAGATTAAATTAACCCCCAGCAATAGCTCCATATTACAAAAATGGTTAGATCTTAATAAATTGAAAATGATAACAGCAGCAAAAGCTGTACATTTCCCCTCATGTTCCTTTATTGCTGGAACACTTCTTTCCAGTTTGTTGCTTCCGTGGGTTTTATTAGCACATTTCGGTGGAGTAGATTTGCTCTGAAGTGATAAAAGCTGACTGTAATCAGAAAGCTTTATGTTATCTGCAGCAAACAATGGTAAATGCCACCTGAGAAGGGCTCCGTTCAATGCTTTCATTACCGTGATTAGTCTAAGATGCTGGTAGATAGCAACAAACTTCAAACTTGCTGATAACAGACTTTGTTAAGAACACACAACCACTGGTCACCTGGCTCCCCAAGCCGTAAAGAGACAACTTCACTCCATTTAGCCTCAGTCCGTACGCCACAGATGCAATTCGGCATGCCCCAGAGGTAACAAATGAAACATGTGGCTGCTCCAGGTAAATTTGGTAGAAGGCCTATGCACAACTTGTGCAGAAATCAGTTGGTCTAATAAAAGATATCGCCTCTCCCACACTGACTGCTTTTGCTTTTAGACCAACAATGCTGCAACCTTTATCCCCAATTCCGCTAAGACCCTGAGTGCACACATCAGTCTCTCGATGGCCGTGGAACTTGAACCTGTGTTTAGAGCTGAGCACATGGATACATGCTTTGCTCAGTCAAGGCTTCAGTGGGATTCAGGTGTGGCAAAGGCCTCATGCGGAGTTTCTGCATGGGAGTGGAGTCACATGAAATGTACCTGTACTTACAAATGTACACGGGGTAGCTAACATAATGATTATACAGTACTCACATGAAAGTAATAGTGGACCTAATAGGCAGGGTAGATAGATATAAGATAATCTATTAATTTGCATATCAAGTAATATGAAAGCTTCTCCTTTTGAATGCTACAGGCCACGTACTTGTAATGCATACTAAATCAGAACTGGGGATCCTGGTTTTCTGTTTAAAAAAAATAGCAAATTCTCTGATAAAAACTGCAAATTTTCTGATTTAAAACCCCACAATCCACATTTTTTCATGATCAAAATGAAACACCACTATATATGAATGTATGTATCAGTTTGAATACACTTTTTTAATATATATCTACAATTTTAAAGCAATTTGGAAGCCTATCACTGCCTCAGTCACTATAATAAAATACATTTTAAATACAAATCTTGGCATTTGATTTTGATTTTTTTATCATGGAAAATCATAGCTCCCCCTGCTGCCTTTGCTCACCAGGACATGGGTCCAGTTGTGGCTATACCCCTTCACCCACTGCTTTGTGGTACTGAGCAGCCCTGATATGCCAGTGCCCTGCCCATGCCATTGACCCTCAGTCCTGACCCCCAGCCCCCACACCCCTGCTGATGCCCCTCACTCCCTCACCACAACCCCCCCACCCCTGCCGGTGCCCCTCACTCCCTATGCAAAGCCCCTTGGCCCTGCTGGTACCCCTCACTCCCCAACCATAGCCCCACCCCAGCCCTGCTGGTGCCCTTCACTACCCACCTACAGCCCCCTGCCCCCACAGCCTTGCTGGAAGGGGCCCCAGCTGCCAGGGTTATGGGGTCAGGGACCCAGGTCCACAGCCCCCTGCACCAGTGCCTGAGCCCTCACTGCCACCTGTGGGAAGTGGCAAATGCTGCAGCAGAGCAGAGCAGGGAGCCCAGCTCTTCTTTCCCCATGGGTAGCATGCCTGGAGCAGAGCCCATGGCAGGGGAAAGGGTAGGCATGGATTAGCCGCTGCGGGCTCGGAGCTACCTGCCCTGCTGCCTTTCCCCTGGGTCCTCCATGGCCCAGCAGGTGAGATGCGGCATGGCTGAACGGAGCAGGACTGGAAGCGGAAGCTCACTGCCACCGTTGGGAGCCCTGTGCTGCCATGGCGAGGTGCCCCCTGCCCATTTGGCCATGGCAAGGGGCACAACTCTGTGATGCCACTCCCGCTGCTGCAGGCGGGCAGAGGGTGCCTTGCCATAGCAGTGCTGGGCACTTGATGGGACTGAGCTTCCCTGCCCCACTCTGCCCTGCCATGCCAGATCCCACTTACTAGGCAGCAGAGGCTGTGGGGGGGCAGCAGCAGGTGGGGAGCCCGAGCCCACAGTAGCCAGCCCTAACCCTAAACTCTTGCACCTGCCCCGTGCACAAATCTGGGGGGCATGTGCCCCCTATGCCCCCCCCAAGGAGTGCCACAGTGGCAGGAGGCCAGCCCCTCCTACCCCCCAAATGAGCCACCCATGGACCCCTCCTGCTCCCTGCCTGGGCCCTGTGGCCATGCATTTTGGACCCGGGCCCCAGTCCCATGTGCCGCCTGGGCTGGGCAGCAGTCCCAGCCCCAACTTCAGCCCTGCCCAACTGCCTCCCTCCCTCACTATGGGGACCTCAATTCCCCTCTCCCCCCCATCACCAAACTTATCTGTGCGAAGCTGCTCTCCGGGCTGCCTGGTGGCCATGTGCATGTATACGTGTGCACATGCACATGGTGCCCCCTGCTGATTGCCCTCCTCCTGCTCTCCCCAACACGTTGCAGGCAGGAACTCTGCCAGCCTGGAAGAGGAAACCAACCATTTCCCATGTTTTTCTCCTTTCAAGGAGAAAATCCAGGTTTTACCATGTTTTTCCATGGCAAATGGAAAACCCAGATCCCTGAATTCATATCATACTGGGCCCAGTTCTAATCTTCTGCTGGTATAAATGGGGAGTCATACTTCTGAAGTCAGCAGACTTATAACGGAATGAGACTTATAAAAGAATCAGGCCTGCTACCTACACATATGAAAGAAAGACCATGTCCTTTCTACTTGGGTGTCCTCCATCTCTCAAAGCACAAAGAGTGATAAGAACAGTGCTATTTTGTTCTATAAGAAGGGGTCAGGTCTCTTTTGCTCTGCATCTCCCTCAGTCACGGTTTTCACTGTGAAAAGTAAACTCAAGAGTTAAACATATCCAGTCATGGAGCTAAAGCAACAACCAAGTGACATGGATCTCCACTCAACTACAACAAATAATAGATCCATTTTGGAATCCTTATAACAAAGCGCTCATGAACAAGCTGCCATACTGCACAGATAACTTTAAACAAATACATTTGACTAAATCTTTGCAACATCATGACAGTTGTTTTCTAGGAATACTCTCCAATATTCACATAAAAGTCACTATTCACATGCTTTATTAAAGGTATTTATCCAGCGTAGTTTTCCATTACAGTCTCATATGAATGGGATATGCCCAACTACTTGCCAAGTTGAACATTTACCAATAAACACAGCTGTCCATTAGTGAACTAACTTAACAAGTAAAGTAGCTTGTCCAACCATGATATATGCTGAAGGAGGATTTACACTGTACTATGCCATATGCTATATGACTCACCACATTGTTGTATGCACAGCATGGATAATTGAAATGTTATAAACCATTTGCCATATGACTCACCTCATCATTCTGTGTTATAGATACAATTTCATAAAATTATATCCATACTTTGTATTTTATAAGAATTATTTCAGAATCTGTTTACGCTTTCAGTTTTTCTTGTGTTTTCCATTTCCCCATACAATCATTTCTATTAGTGGCTTGGATAAATCTCCTTAAATTTACTCTCATATCTCCAAATTAGAAACAACCCCAGGAAGAATAAATGTCTTATATAGAAGAATGCCAACAACACGTGCTTTTTTTGAAAGAAAGAACAATCCATATGTACTCCTGCCATAATAGCATTTTGCACGTAGTGCACTGTAACATTTAAGATAAAGAACTTCAAGGTCAATCCAAACCTATGTGGTCTATTGGGCTAGACTGGTTAAAAGCAGGCTAGTTTCTGTAGCAAACAGCACACCAGGAAGTGATCTGGCTAGCATCACGTCCAGCAACCTTTGACTTTGCAGTCTGAATGACCAAGTTCCCATTTACATCTGGGGTTGACATCTGGCTTAAATGTGGAGCAGATCCTGAACTGCTGCATCAGGTGTACAGGGAGGCACTTTAACCACCTTGCTATTACAACCCCAACAGATAATAAGGACATTGCAAAGTTGGGCTTTTTTTCAGCTCAAGTGTGAGCATTCCAGTCTGGCAGGTGGTATTATTAATTAGTCTGCAGGAAGCGAAAAAAAGGAATATTTTGATCCACAAGGCTCAAAATAAACCACTGACTGCATCAGTCTCTCTAATCTATGCACTTCTATGGACCCCATCAATGTAACATTTGAATGCTATATTATATTACCATAAAATAGAGCTGTTTATAAAGTGGAATGTCTATACTTCAGGAAATTCTGCTGTTTTGATCTTTTTTTGGTGGCATACCAGAATTAAAAGCCAAAATTTTGACATTGTCTGATGAAACAAACAAACAAAACAAACCCAACCAGATTCTGAAAAAAATTGATTCCAGGCCATCTAAACATTTTGTTTCAATAACATCAAACTGTTTTGGTGCTATGTCATCAAAACCTCTCATTTTAATTTTTTCATTTTATTTCCACCTCTTCATTAAATGCTGTATAATTTTTATCATATCTTACAATATTTTTTCATAAAGTAGAAGCAGTTTTACCTTATGAAAAGAAAGGAGAAAGATGAAATGGTTGGCATGACTTCCCTCCTTTGAAAATGTAGCTGAGATGGCTGCATTCCTGGAAAACATTGAAATTTTGAAACATATTTTTTTGGTGTAAACATGCTTCTGTCAAAACCCACCCCCAGCAACTTCTCTCTCAAGAACCTGTATGAAATCCATGGGATATATTCTAAGTCAAGCAAAAAGACCTTCTGTATTTGTACTACTGTTTCTCTATTTTGTCCATCCTTACTTGTGTTGGTAGTATCTATTCACATAAACAGTTCCACTGAGCTGCCTACTGACTTCAGTGGTGTCCCTCACATGAGTAAGTAATGCTCAAGTGTGAAAAAGT